>NC_090445.1:600683820-600998397 GCF_031143425.1 Pleurodeles waltl
GCATTAGTATTATCTATTTTTACCACTATTTTACCTCTAAGGGGAACCCTTGGACTCTGTGCATGCTATTCCTTACTTTGAAATAGCACATACAGAGCCAACTTCCTACATTGGTGGATCAGCGGTGGGGTACAAGACTTTGCATTTGCTGGACTACTCAGCCAATACCTGATCACACGACAAATTCCAAAATTGTCATTAGAAATTGATTTTTGCAATTTGAAAAGTTTTCTAAATTCTTAAAAGACCTGCTAGGGCCTTGTGTTAGATCCTGTTTAGCATTTCTTTTAGAGTTTAAAAGTTTGTAAAAGTTTGAATTAGATTCTAGAACCAGTTGTAGATTCTTAAAAAGTATTCCAACTTTTAGAAGCAAAATGTCTAGCACAGATGTGACTGTGGTGGAACTCGACACCACACCTTACCTCCATCTTAAGATGAGGGAGCTAAGGTCACTCTGTAAAATAAAGAAAATAACAATGGGCCCCAAACCTACCAAAATACAGCTCCAGGAGCTTTTGGCAGAGTTTGAAAAGGCCAACCCCTCTGAGGGTGGCAACTCAGAGGAAGAGGATAGTGACTTGGAGGACAATTCCCCCCTACCAGTCCTATCTAGGGAGAACAGGGTCCCTCAAACCCTGACTCCTAAAATAATAGTCAGAGATGCTGGTTCCCTCACAGGAGAGACCAACACCTCTGAAATCACTGAGGATAGCCCCAGTGAAGAGGACATCCAGTTAGCCAGGATGGCCAAAAGATTGGCTTTGGAAAGACAGATCCTAGCCATAGAGAGGGAAAGACAAGAGATGGGCCTAGGACCCATCAATGGTGGCAGCAACATAAATAGGGTCAGAGATTCTCCTGACATGTTGAAAATCCCTAAAGGGATTGTAACTAAATATGAAGATGGTGATGACATCACCAAGTGGTTCACAGCTTTTGAGAGGGCTTGTGTAACCAGAAAAGTGAACAGATCTCACTGGGGTGCTCTCCTTTGGGAAATGTTCACAGGAAAGTGTAGGGATAGACTCCTCACACTCTCTGGACAAGATGCAGAATCTTATGACCTCATGAAGGGAACCCTGATTGAGGGCTTTGGATTCTCCACTGAGGAGTACAGGATTAGGTTCAGGGGGGCTCAAAAATCCTCGAGCCAGACCTGGGTTGACTTTGTTGACTACTCAGTGAAAACACTAGATGGTTGGATTCAAGGCAGTGGTGTAAGTAATTATGATGGGCTGTACAATTTATTTGTGAAAGAACACCTGTTAAGTAATTGTTTCAATGATAAACTGCATCAGCATCTGGTAGACCTAGGACCAATTTCTCCCCAAGAATTGGGAAAGAAGGCGGACCATTGGGTCAAGACAAGGGTGTCCAAGACTTCAACAGGGGGTGACCAAAAGAAAGGGGTCACAAAGACTCCCCAGGGGAAGGGTGATGAGACAACCAAAACTAAAAATAGTAAAGAGTCTTCTACAGGCCCCCAAAAACCTGCACAGGAGGGTGGGCCCAGAGCCTCTTCACAAAACAATGGGTACAAGGGTAAAAACTTTGATCCCAAAAAGGCCTGGTGTCATAGCTGTAAACAGCATGGACACCAAACTGGAGACAAGGCCTGTCCCAAGAAAGGTTCCACTCCAAACTCCCATCCAGGTAACACTGGTATGGCTAGTCTCCAAGTGGGATCAACAGTGTGCCCAGAGCAAATCAGGGTCCACACTGAAGCTACTCTAGTTTCTGAGGGTGGGGTGGATTTAGCCACACTAGCTGTCTGGCCGCCTAACATGCAAAAATACAGACAGCAACTCTTAATTAATGGGACTAGAATAGAGGGCCTGAGGGATACAGGTGCCAGTGTCACCATGGTGACAGAGAAACTGGTTTCCCCTGGCCAATACCTGACTGGAAAAACTTACACAGTCACCAACGCTGACAATCAGAAAAAAGTACATCCCATGGCAATGGTTACTTTAGAATAGGGAGGGGTCAATGGCCTGAAACAGGTGGTGGTCTCCTCAAATATCCCAGTGGACTGTCTGCTTGGAAATGACCTGGAGTCCTCAGCATGGGCTGAGGTAGAACTAAAAACCCATGCAGCAATGCTGGGTATCCCTGAACTGGTGTGTGTGAAAACAAGAGCACAATGCAAGGCACAGGGTGAACAAGTAGAGCTGGAGTCTGGAAGAATGGCCCAGCCTACCAAGAGAACAGGAAAGTCAGCTGGGAAACCAACTGCAACACAGCAAAAGAAAGGGAACCTCTCTTCTCAGGAAGAAGTTCTGCCCTCTGAGGGAACTGAGCCTTTGGAGCTTGAACCTTATCAGGTTGAGCTCTTAGGCCCAGGGGGACCCTCAAGGGAGGAGCTGTGTAAGGGACAAGAAACCTGTCCCTCTCTTGAAGGCCTTAGGCAGCAAGCTGCTGAAGAGTCCAAAGGCAAGAAAAATGGAACGCATAGGGTCTATTGGGAAGATGGACTCCTGTACACTGAGGCCAGAGACCCCAAACCTGGTGCCACTAGGAGAGTGGTAGTGCCTCAGCTGTTCAGGAAGTTCATCCTAACATTGGCCCATGACATTCCCCTTGCTGGACATTTGGGACAAACCAAGACGTGGGAGAGGTTAGTCAACCACTTCTACTGGCCCAATATGTCCAACATGGTTAAGGAGTTTTGCCTCTCCTGCCCCACCTGTCAAGCCAGTGGTAAGACAGGTGGGCATCCAAAGGCCCCCCTCATTCCACTTCCTGTGGTGGGGGTGCCCTTTGAAAGAGTGGGTGTGGACATAGTTGGTCCACTAGAACCTCCCACAGCCTCAGGAAATATGTATATCCTGGTAGTAGTGGATCATGCTACCAGGTATCCTGAAGCTATTCCCCTTAGGTCGACTACTGCCCCTGCAGTAGCCAAGGCCCTCATTGGTATCTTTACCAGAGTGGGTTTCCCTAAGGAGGTGGTGTCTGACAGAGGTACCAACTTCATGTCAGCATACCTAAAGCACATGTGGAATGAGTGTGGGGTGACTTATAAATTCACTACACCATACCATCCACAAACTAATGGCTTAGTTGAGAGATTCAACAAGACATTAAAGGGCATGATCATGGGGCTCCCAGAAAAACTCAAAAGGAGATGGGATGTCCTCTTGCCATGTCTGCTTTTCGCTTACAGAGAGGTGCCACAGAAGGGAGTAGGATTCTCACCCTTTGAACTTCTGTTTGGTCATCCTGTAAGGGGACCACTTGCCCTTGTTAAAGAAGGCTGGGAGAGACCTCTCCATGAGCCTAAACAGGACATAGTGGACTATGTACTTGGCCTTCGCTCTAGAATGGCAGAGTACATGGAAAAGGCAACCAAAAACCTTGAGGCCAGCCAACAGCTCCAGAAGTTTTGGTATGACCAAAAGGCTGCACTGGTTGAGTTCCAACCAGGGCAGAAAGTCTGGGTTCTGGAGCCTGTGGCTCCCAGGGCACTCCAGGACAAATGGAGTGGCCCTTACCCAGTGCTAGAAAGGAAAAGTCAGGTCACCTACCTGGTGGACCTGGGCACAAGCAGGAGCCCCAAGAGGGTGATCCATGTGAACCGCCTTAAGCTCTTCCATGACAGGGCTGATGTGAATCTGTTGATGGTAACAGATGAGGATCAGGAGGCAGAGAGTGAACCTCTCCCTGATCTTCTGTCATCAGACCCAAAAGATGGCACAGTAGATGGAGTGATCTACTCAGACACCCTCTCTGGCCAACAGCAAGCTGATTGTAGGAGAGTCCTACAACAGTTTCCTGAACTCTTCTCCTTAACCCCTGGTCAGACACACCTGTGTACCCATGATGTGGACACAGGAGACAGCATGCCTGTCAAGAACAAAATCTTTAGACAGTCTGACCATGTTAAGGAAAGCATCAAGGTGGAAGTCCACAAGATGCTGGAATTGGGAGTGATTGAGCGCTCTGACAGCCCCTGGGCTAGCCCAGTGGTCTTAGTCCCCAAACCTCACACCAAAGATGGAAAGAAAGAGATGAGGTTTTGTGTGGACTACAGAGGGCTCAATTCTGTCACCAAGACAGATGCTCATCCAATTCCAAGAGCTGATGAGCTCATAGACAAATTAGGTGCTGCCAAATTCCTAAGTACCTTTGACTTGACAGCAGGGTACTGGCAAATAAAAATGGCACCTGGAGCAAAAGAGAAAACAGCATTCTCCACACCTGATGGGCATTATCAGTTTACTGTTATGCCCTTTGGTTTAAAGAATGCCCCTGCCACCTTCCAAAGGTTGGTGAATCAAGTCCTTGCTGGCTTGGAGTCCTTTAGCACAGCTTATCTTGATGATATTGCTGTCTTTAGCTCCACCTGGCAGGATCACCTGGTCCACCTGACGAAGGTTTTGAAGGCTCTGCAATCTGCAGGCCTCTCTATCAAGGCATCCAAATGCCAGATAGGGCAGGGAACTGTGGTTTACTTGGGACACCTTGTAGGTGGAGGCCAAGTTCAGCCACTCCAACCCAAGATCCAGACTATTCTGGACTGGGTAGCTCCAAAAACCCAGACTCAAGTCAGGGCATTCCTTGGCTTGACCGGGTACTACAGGAGGTTTGTGAAGGGATATGGATCCATTGTGACAGCCCTCACTGAACTCACCTCCAAGAAAATGCCCAAGAAAGTGAACTGGACTGTGGAATGCCAACAGGCCTTTGACACCCTGAAACAAGCAGTGTGCTCAGCACCAGTTCTCAAAGCTCCAGATTATTCTAAGCAGTTCATTGTGCAGACTGATGCCTCTGAACATGGGATAGGGGCAGTTTTGTCCCAAACAAATGATGATGGCCTTGACCAGCCTGTTGCTTTCATTAGCAGGAGGTTACTCCCCAGGGAGCAGCGTTGGAGTGCCATTGAGAGGGAGGCCTTTGCTGTGGTTTGGTCCCTGAAGAAGCTGAGACCATATCTCTTTGGGACTCACTTCCTAGTTCAAACTGACCACAGACCTCTCAAATGGCTGATGCAAATGAAAGGTGAAAATCCTAAACTGTTGAGGTGGTCCATCTCCCTACAGGGAATGGACTTTATAGTGGAACACAGACCTGGGACTGCCCATGCCAATGCAGATGGCCTTTCCAGGTTCTTCCACTTAGAAAATGAAGACTCTCTTGGGAAAGGTTAGTCTCATCCTCTTTCGTTTGGGGGGGGGTTGTGTAAGGAAATGCCTCCTTGGCATGGTTGCCCCCTGACTTTTTGCCTTTGCTGATGCTATGTTTACAATTGAGAGTGTGCTGAGGCCTGCTAACCAGGCCCCAGCACCAGTGTTCTTTCCCTACCCTGTACTTTTGTATCCACAATTGGCAGACCCTGGCATCCAGATAAGTCCCTTGTAACTGGTACTTCTAGTACCAAGGGCCCTGATGCCAAGGAAGGTCTCTAGGGGCTGCAGCATGTCTTATGCCACCCTGGAGACCTCTCACTCAGCACAGACACACTGCTTGCCAGCTTGTGTGTGCTAGTGAGGACAAAACGAGTAAGTCGACATGGCACTCCCCTCAGGGTGCCATGCCAGCCTCTCACTGCCTATGCAGTATAGGTAAGACACCCCTCTAGCAGGCCTTACAGCCCTAAGGCAGGGTGCACTATACCATAGGTGAGGGTACCAGTGCATGAGCATGGTACCCCTACAGTGTCTAAACAAAACCTTAGACATTGTAAGTGCAGGGTAGCCATAAGAGTATATGGTCTGGGAGTCTGTCAAACACGAACTCCACAGCACCATAATGGCTACACTGAAAACTGGGAAGTTTGGTATCAAACTTCCCAGCACAATAAATGCACACTGATGCCAGTGTACATTTTATTGTAAAATACACCACAGAGGGCACCTTAGAGGTGCCCCCTGAAACTTAACCGACTATCTGTGTAGGCTGACTAGTTTTAGCAGCCTGCCACAAACCGAGACATGTTGCTGGCCCCATGGGGAGAGTGCCTTTGTCACTCTGAGGCCAGTAACAAAGCCTGCACTGGGTGGAGATGCTAACACCTCCCCCAGGCAGGAATTGTCACACCTGGCGGTGAGCCTCAAAGGCTCACCTCCTTTGTGCCAACCCAGCAGGACACTCCAGCTAGTGGAGTTGCCCGCCCCCTCCGGCCAGGCCCCACTTTTGGCGGCAAGGCCGGAGAAAATAATGAGGAAAACAAGGAGGAGTCACTGGCCAGTCAGGACAGCCCCTAAGGCGTCCTGAGCTGAAGTGACTCTAACTTTTAGAAATCCTCCATCTTGCAGATGGAGGATTCCCCCAATAGGGTTAGGATTGTGACCCCCTCCCCTTGGGAGGAGGCACAAAGAGGGTGTACCCACCCTCAGGGCTAGTAGCCATTGGCTACTAACCCCCAGACCTAAACACGCCCTTAAATTTAGTATTTAAGGGCTACCCTGAACCCTAGAAAATTAGATTCCTGCAACTACAAGAAGAAGGACTGCCTAGCTGAAAACCCCTGCAGAGGAAGACCAGAAGACGACAACTGCCTTGGCTCCAGAAACTCACCGGCCTGTCTCCTGCCTTCCAAAGATCCTGCTCCAGCGACGCCTTCCAAAGGGACCAGCGACCTCGACATCCTCTGAGGACTGCCCCTGCTTCGAAAAGACAAGAAACTCCCGAGGACAGCGGACCTGCTCCAAGAAAAGCTGCAACTTTGTTTCCAGCAGCTTTAAAAGAACCCTGCAAGCTCCCCGCAAGAAGCGTGAGACTTGCAACACTGCACCCGGCGACCCCGACTCGGCTGGTGGCGATCCAACACCTCAGGAGGGACCCCAGGACTACTCTGATACTGTGAGTACCAAAACCTGTCCCCCCTGAGCCCCCACAGCGCCGCCTGCAGAGGGAATCCCGAGGCTTCCCCTGACCGCGACTCTTTGAACCTAAAGTCCCGACGCCTGGGAGAGACCCTGCACCCGCAGCCCCCAGGACCTGAAGGACCGGACTTTCACTGGAGAAGTGACCCCCAGGAGTCCCTCTCCCTTGCCCAAGTGGAGGTTTCCCCGAGGAATCCCCCCCTTGCCTGCCTGCAGCGCTGAAGAGATCCCGAGATCTCTCATAGACTAACATTGAAAACCCGACGCTTGTTTCTACACCGCACCCGGCCGCCCCCGCGCTGCTGAGGGTGAAATTTCTGTGTGGACTTGTGTCCCCCCCGGTGCCCTACAAAACCCCCCTGGTCTGCCCTCCGAAGACGCGGGTACTTACCTGCAAGCAGACCGGAACCGGGGCACCCCCTTCTCTCCATTCTAGCCTATGTGTTTTGGGCACCACTTTGAACTCTGCACCTGACCGGCCCTGAGCTGCTGGTGTGGTGACTTTGGGGTTGCTCTGAACCCCCAACGGTGGGCTACCTTGGACCAAGAACTAAGCCCTGTAAGTGTCTTACTTACCTGGTTAACCTAACAAAAACTTACCTCCCCCAGGAACTGTGAAAATTGCACTGTGTCCACTTTTGAAATAGCTATTTGCCAATAACTTGAAAAGTATACATGCAATTTTGATGATTTGAAGTTCCTAAAGTACTTACCTGCAATACCTTTCGAATGAGATATTACATGTAGAATTTGAACCTGTGGTTCTTAAAATAAACTAAGAAAAGATATTTTTCTATACAAAAACCTGTTGGCTGGATTTGTCTCTGAGTGTGTGTACCTCATTTATTGACTATGTGTATGTACAACAAATGCTTAACACTACTCCTTGGATAAGCCTACTGCTCGACCACACTACCACAAAATAGAGCATTAGTATTATCTATTTTTACCACTATTTTACCTCTAAGGGGAACCCTTGGACTCTGTGCATGCTATTCCTTACTTTGAAATAGCACATACAGAGCCAACTTCCTACAATGACTCCATACGAAACATAGGTCAAAATGCCATCAACACCAACGATAAGTGAACCCACAAAAATAATTTTTGGATTATTGTGAAATAATCAAACTGGTACCACTAGCAATGAGCCAGTAGGGCCTTTTATAATTCATTGTATGTAGACTCTAATATGTTTCAACCACCACCCTTGTTCGATCTCTTGAGCACCAGGCACTTTTTTGCTCTTCTTCTTAAACATTAAGGGGCAGATTTAAAAGCCACTTTTGCACTGCCTTAGCATCATTTCTTTTACGCGAAGGCGGCACTAAGGTGGCCTTTTCCCTGCACCATATTTACAAAGTGGTGCAATGCATGCATTGCGCCACTCTGTAACCCTTTGTGCCACAGTATGCATGTGCCATGCATAGTGTATGCAAAGCAGTCATTCAGGCCCAAGGAGGCCCACAAATAAGGCACAATGAAATCTACAAGATTTCATTTCACTTTTTTTGGCGTCATTTTTAACGCTTGCTAGAAGCAGGAGTTAAAAGGACACACTCATTATAATCAATGGGCCTCATTGCACTTTGCTCCACTTAGGTAAAAAAAAAATTACGCTAGTGGAGCAAAGCGCCACAAAAGCATAAAAAATGTTGATGCGATTGTTCCTAATACCACTAAGGTGCGCCATATTATGAATATGATGCACACATGGTGGCGTTAGGGAGGCACGGGGAGCAAGAAAAGTGGCACTGCATTGGATGCAGCATCCACTTTTCTATAATTTGGCCCTAAATATGGCAATGTATTTTTCTTGAGTTCTGGAACTGATTATTCGAATTGAGGGTTCTACATATGTGTCTTTTCATTTTTTGGATTTTCATGCATAATTTTTTTTTTTTTAAGTTTTCTTACATTCATTTCATTGTGATTTTTATGTTTGGAAACAATCTTGTGTTCTAGTTTTGTACTGTGGTAAATTTTAGGCAGTTATTGGGTGGTCACTGTTACAAATAAACAGGGATGTAGCTTCAAAGAGGTGCACTTGGGGTATTACATCCATCTATTAAATGTGTTTTCTGTTAACAGTGGCGTGCAGGTGCTTTTAGTCGGGTGTAGTGATATGTCTGTAGTATTTCACCAGGAATGTTGCATATACATAGACAAAAACGCATAAAAAGTCATCAAAAATATTGGTTAGTTCATAAAATCTTGTGTTTTCTTTCTTAGTACTCCTACCAATCTGAAATCCTATCCCCTTCCACTGCCAAGTAGGCCCCTCCCAGGCACCCCGCTGGTCGTATATGTATTTAAACATAATATGCTAGCCTGATTGTCGGAAAATCTGAAGCTCACACTCTCCAATTTTACTGACCAAGCTACGCCCCTTCAAATAAAGAACCTTCGGGAAAAACTATGTTAAATGTAGAACATTTGTACAATTTCTTCGGGATGTCGTCATTGGAACAACTCGAAAGGGTTCAAATCTAGTTTAGTGTCTCAATTTTGCAGTCAGCATTTGGAGATTCAAGGACTTTCTTAAATTCTCATTAGGAAAATAACATTTCCACTACAAGCAAGCGTGCGTGGCTAGGATCAGAGGAAATATGTGTTCCACTATTCTTCCGGACAATTACAACAAGATCATTTGTCGCATTCTAGAATGTATTGGCTGTTCCACATTTATTCTGTTTTTCAACCTGAACTACTGGTTATTTTGGTAATCCGACTACTCCCCACAGAACACATTGTGGATTTTTATTTTGTAGGCATGTCCTGGAGATACAATTCTAACTGCATTTGTAGCATTCATCCACTAGAGAGCAGGCAAAGACTAGAATCTGAAATATACATCACAGGACGCAACTGCTCAGATAATATTGCCAATTAGGGAGAGTAATTTGTCGGCCAGACAAAAGAGCGTGCTTAATGAACGGCAGAGATTACTGGCTTTGGTTGAGGAACAAACAGAGGACTTCCTCATATCAACATATCAAATAAAAAATATAGTCATCAACAAGATCAATTGAGATTATTTGGAGCAAAAGCAACAAGTGGTATCAAAAATATTATTGTTTCAAGTAAAGCAGTACCCCATTTTGCCTTCCCTTATCCAAGACCTATAGTATCAAACGGTATCTTAACATTGCAATCCGCTGCCACTGGTCCAACGTTAACAGGTTACCTCGAATCACATTTAAACTGTGATGGAAGAGGATTTGAAAAAGGGGGTGGGAGGTACTTATTTCCTAAAAAAGAAATCCTTCAATATTGTTGAATACATTATAGTCACAACCCATGGTCTTACGAATCATTTTTCATTTTCATGAATAGGGTAATGCTCCATAGCTGTGGATTAGAAGGGTAAATTTAGGTGGAACACAATTTCTCACAGATCATAAGAAAAATTTTCCACAATTTGCAACGCTATAACAGCACTTTCAGCGCATCATCACCATCCAAAGTCAACGATCAGCTATAGAATGCAACAGTTCTGTGAAATCAGTACAGCTTTTTTTTTTATCAACACATGTCGTTTTACCCACAATGCATGCTTCTTCAGGGAACAGGGTCTTCTTGGATTGAGGCTGAGATCTCAACATCGCATGACAAGCCAGGCCTAAAGTCAAACTTTTAGAATTTCTAGATCTGAAAACTTGAGACTTGGGGTCTGGCCACTAAAAACTACTACTGGAGTAATTTACAGATTGTGAGACAAGGTATTTTATCCCAAATGCGACAGAGTACACTGCCTGCCAAACAGACAGTTTGCCCACTCCATAACCCCCTTTAGGTAAGAAGGACCTTTAGCTTTCAATCGGAAGATCCCCATTGGCTCAGATGACAGAAAGCTTCATCTCATCAGGTGAAGGGAATTACACAGCATTGATCTCTAAATTTGAAGCACAGTAGTCCGTCAGGATGGCGGATGTAATGTCCACTGCACCCTGGCCTACAGAGTACTGCTAAACTCTAGATCTACACCTAAGTCATTCAGAATTTACTATACATTTACCCTCTCAGGCCTCTCTGGACCAAAGGTGACTATTAGTCAGAAGGGATGGGAAAAAATGAGAATAACGTATAGGAAATGAGCTTTGGTTATATAATGAGTTACAATGGCCCTCATTACGAGTCTGGCGGTCCTTGGACTGCCAGACTCAGGGTGGTGGTCTTACTGCCGTCAGGCCGGCGGTAAAGAACGCCATATTATGACTTCGGCGGTTTGGCCAATGTCAAACTGCTGAAACTCCACCCATACCGCAAAGGCAGTTGGAACACCAGGCAAGAGGCCGGAGGTGAGCACCTCTGGCCCGGCAGTAGCCGTAATACTGCCATCTGTGTTATGACTCTGCAGACCGCCAGCATTTTCCACAGGAATCTCCATTCCTGTCAACGGCAGACACCCCCCCACATGACCACACACCTACATTCATGCACCCCCACTCACCAACGCTTTTGCTTACATACACCCCCACACACTTGCACCCAAACACGTACTCAGATACACCCATTCACTTGCACACACGCACTCAGACACATACACTCGCACACACGCACTCAAACAGACACATACACTCGCACTCAAACAGACCTCCCTTTCCCCCTCCGCATTCACACAAATATACACGCACTCACACACACTCACAACACCCCTCTCCCCCCTTGGCATACACTCACTCACAAACACACACATAGACACCTCCTCCATCCCCCGCATTCATACACACATGCAGACCCCACACACATCCATACTAACACCCCCACCTGCTCTCACACTGACATATACACCCCCCCACTCACACATGTGCACCCCCTCTGCATTCATGCACACCCCCACCCCCTCCACGCACGCATACATTCACACCCCATCCGCACACTTCCATACAAACACCCCCACTGACTCCACGCAGACACCCCACCCACTTGCACGCATACACACATGCACCCCCACTCGCTCGCAGAGTTGCACACATGCACCCCACTCTCATGCATCCCAATACACACACCTATTCACCCAACACACTTCCTCCCCTCCACTTCCATTCAGACACACACACACCCTCCACGCACACATACATACACACATGCACTCATGCACACCCACAGCGCTACACATACACACACACACAACACACATGCACATAACACCCCTCTCCCCCTTTCGGACGGTCCATCTACCTGTCTCGGCGAGGCACTCGTCCGGGAGGAGATGGGTCTCGGTGTTTCCACTGCCAGCACCACACCACTGTTCAGGTAACCGCTGTGCCATATTATGTTTCGTAATACGTCAGGCGGTGTCCTGTTGGCGTGGCGGTGCTGGCAGTGGAAATGCCTCTCTTCTGCCGTCGGCCAGGCCGACGGTGTTGGATTTCCGTAAACAGGTGGAAATTCGACATAATTCGTAATGTGGCAGCCTTTGGACTGCCAACATTGGCGGTCTTCTGGCGTCCGTGCCTTTGGCGGTCTTGTGTAAAGACTGCCAAAGTCGTAATGAGGGCCTAAGTATGCAGTGCTCAAAACTGGGGACTTATACACAGACTCTGAGTCAGTAGGTGTGAAATCATGAATAATGGGGCTAGGTTTCTAGGACTAGAACTTTGTGCCCTTGTGTCAGACATTAGGAGCTGTAGGTACGGCACATAGGGTTTGAGTTGGGCTATAGATGTTTATTCTCCAAGTACAGAGGTATGGGGCCAGCAATGTACAGCCTCGGAGGAATTCCACGCATATGATCCCAGGCCTCACTATCAGCTACAATGAATACTGACTTCCTTTTCTGAACTACAGTCCAGTACAGACACAGGCCATGTCCCATGTTCTTGCCAATGACTCTGAGATGAGACACCCACACCTTCAGTACCTACTCTCACATAAGTGCACATTACTGCTGATGGATAATTCCAGTGATCAAGTCTGAGTGTGTTAAATATGTTTCCTATTTAAATGTGAATGTTGAGCCTCCTCTTACATGAACACCTGCACTCCGAATTTCACCTTTTCCCTTTTTACATAGTAATTTAGTGATTGAAGTGTCTAGATTGTATCTCATGAGTTTCTCAAAAAGAAATGACCATTAAAACATGACATCTTCCTCAGCAGTCCCTCATTCATTCTGGCAACACATTTAAAACAATATTATCTTTGTATAAAACTGCCTTGGATGTCAGCGAACATCCTTCAATGTAGCTTTTCCAAAATATAAATGCTTCCTATTTAATCCTTCCAATATCATGTAATGAAACCCTCTACCTCTGATTCCCTCTTCCCACAAACTATCTCCAGGTGAATAAACCTATCTACCCAGTACTTTAAATAAATCTTCGTAATGGTCTTCCCTCATTTGAACCTCCTCGGTTACTGAGTCTATTGTGAACAATATTGCTCTTTCTATTTTTGATGAACTTGCTCTTTTGCAGTCAAATAATCTAAAATCCCACTGCTCAACCTCTTGTTTCACCAAAGACACTAGAATAGAAAATCAAACACTTCTCAATGCCTTGAAAAATACTGCAGAAAATGTTGCACACAATAACTTCCTAAACTCTTAAAACTACTAGAAAAGCATTCACAGTAACCATCATTCGTGTGATATCCTTCGTCTTGGAGAATCATAGTAACTCAGTTCTTACTCCAGCCCCAGAGAATATTCTCAAGTACACTAAAATTGCTTCTTTCCCTCTTCTGCACCCTTCCTCCTACAGTGCCAAGCAAAGCCCTCTGTTTTCACCAATTACTTCACAGTCAAGATTGACAAAATCTGGGATGAGATATCTATTACTTGCATTACATCCTCTAACAATTCCCCGGTATCTCCCAAACACAATCTTGACTGTTCTCACATCCCAGACATATTTTGATCTTTTAACTCTAGTGCCCAGTATGAATTTTGCCTCTTATTCCATCCTACTTTAGCTCCTATGCAATTTTCAGACATGTTTACAAACCATGCCTGCTTATAACTGACCTCTTCTGTACCTCAAGTGTGCTTCCTACTAGAAATTTAAGCTGATGTACACCTACTGCTTCTCAAAGCATCTTTCTTTTGATGTTAGCAACCTCAGCAACTGCAGAACGGTCACTGAACTACCTTATCCCAGCAAAGGCACTGAACCCTCCTGATTATGCAAAACAAAATTACTCTACTGCCATCACCATTCCTACTAATCTGGATTTAGTGTTAGTCTATCACTAAGATAGCCAGCTTCCAGGTAATTTATTCTCCATACTAAGTAGTGAGTCATCCTCCTTTTCTCTACAACTGTGCTCCTGTCGCATGCTTTCAAGAGGCATGTTGTTTTTGTTGGACTTTTCCAGTTTGTCCAGATAGATTCTCCACCACCCATATTCCCTCCCCAATTGACATGGAGAACCACAGAATTCAATGTCATCACTTTTCAACATGTACATGGAACAGTGAGAAAACTCTTTGGACAGAAATCTAAATATATCAATACTCTATTGTACTTGTGACATTCCAACTGTACTTCACATTCGAAACAACATTATCTTGGTAATAAAACTGCCTTGGATGTCAGCAAACATCCTTAAATGTAACTTTTCCAAAACCTAAATACTTCCTATTTAATCACTCCATCCCTTACAACTCCTATTTTGTAATGGATCCATGTGGCTTTCTTCTATGCCTCACCTAAAATCCTGTCATATTATGTCAAATTATTGTGCATACCACTTGCTCCCCACCTCAATTTCAGAGCCTTTATTGAGAAAACCTATTTAATTTCTTCTTCGTCCAACTCACACTTCTTGGAAAAATAAAATCCTTATTCCCTCCATTGGTGTTCCTTTCCATAGTCTAAGCCACTGTTGATCGCCAAACTTAATGATTGTAACCCTATACTACCTGATATTGACAACTGTTCTCTCTTCTCCCAAAACAGTTGTCACAACCCCCCGCCTCCGAGTGGATCATTACGGGACTCTAGAAATGTAACCACTACTCAGAAACTTTGAAAATTCATAACTGTCATCCAATGAAGGCTCTGATTGCACTCAAACTCCTGTTTCTACTTCATGACCATAAGACTTCAAAACCCTCACTACACATCATCCACACTTAATCCTGGCAGCTGCCCAAAGAACTTGCAGTGCAGACTCTCTCTGTCTTTCAAATACTCGTTTCAAGACAGCAAAAATGTCTTTCAGCTGCTGACCCAAAACCCAGGAACTTTATCCTTCCTATGCCAAAACTCTGAAACTGCCTAATTCCAGGCAGCTACCTGATGTCAGATCCCAGAAAAAAACACCTGTTCTATCAACAACATCACTCACCCAAATTAACTATCATCTGTCAGGCCTCTTTCTCATCTACACACTCTTAATTCCATTGCTTTATTTTAAATGATCTTTTATTTTATGTTTAAAATGCTCCAGTTTCTCAGAATAAACAGTGTTGCATAAAATGTCCAACCTAATTCATAGATGATGAAATAAATTAAGCTTGAAATAGGATCACATTGCAGTTTTGGTATACAGGGAGCCAAACTTGTGGGGTGGCAGAAACCTTATGTACAACAGCAACCCTCCCACCAAACTTAGACTTCCACTGCACTGTGGTGGGAAAATTGTCATAGCTGCTCCTACTGACATGACAGAAGCAACTGAGTGAAAATGTAAGCTTGCTTGGTCACCATCTTCTTATTTTAAAGAAACAAACACCCAGCATTCCACCCATCGCTTTTTTGCTTCTGAAATGAGGCATCAATCAGTTTCTAGCTGATGCCCCTTTATCACCACACTATAAATGAACCTTTAGTTTATAAGAAGCACAAGGGGGACATTAAATGTTTAGGAAGGTTTGAAAGGGGTCACAAGTGTGGGTGAAGGAGGCATAGAGCCTCAATTAAAGTCTGGCGAGTTGCTTGCCAGATCAGTGGCCTCCGTTCCCCTATTGGAAATTTAGAGATCCCACATGGCTGGCAGGGGTCTTTGTGCTTTCACCACTGAACTCACTGAAGGTTCTGATGTTCTACTAAATGATTGCCATATTTGATGCACCTTCTTAGAAAAGTATTTTATTGTGCAGGAACAAAGTCACAAAGCAGGAGTTTGTACTTCTTGCAGGAAAAGATAACAATGGCTTCCTCCCCACTCAAAGGGACCATAGCGCGATGCCCCTCACCTGATCAGCAGGGTTCCCCTCGGCAGTCCTGGGAAGGGAAAAAGAGTGACCTGACAACCCTGTGACAGATGTCAAAGGTTTCAGATACCAGGGTCAGCGGAAACTCTGCTGTCAGAAACTATGGGGCTCAGGAGTTTTCCGTTTGTTGGAGAGTAGCGCATCCACGCATTCACTGAGGCGTGATTGTTTTAGTCATGATATCTACATGTGGATTTACCTGGGAACAAAGGAGTCCGTCTTCTGTAGCGTAGTGGGGTCAAGTTCAAAAAGAGATGCAATATCATTGCCATGAGGAACCGCCACAAGCCGGTATTTTATCATCTCTCCTGCATTCCTTCGGTTGGCACGTGCTATGGCAGCCTGAAAAGAAGACCAAAGCACCATTAGATGCAGACATCATTCCCTGTGACTAGTTGAGACACTCATGGTCACATTGGTGCTACTGCATCAAGAAAGTAGAGTCAATAATGCCAACGTCCATTTTGGGGGAAATCACTTCATAGTGATAGGAAAGTCTATAAAATCACATGGAGTGTTAGTTGGGAAATGACTTTTTTAAGATACAGGCTACAACTGTATCGCCATCTTCACAGGTCATGAACACGTCTCCCAGAAGAAATCAAATTAAGACAAACCACTTTTCACACATTTTGATGTAGATTTGTGCTTGGTAAGCAAGGCTAATGAGATAAATAAAATATGACAGTGTAGAGAGTCTTCTATATGAACGCAAATATTTTTTTAGCAAAAACAGGGTGACAAAGACGCATTAAGAGAGACATATGCAGAGTACATGGAAGAGAAAAAAAAAGCATTACAGACAGTGAGCAATATCGATAGTGAGTGAGAGACTGAACTGAATTAGAGAAAAAAGCAGAAGGGAAAAGTAGCTCTCACAGAATGCAATGATATTAATATACAAACAAATAGAGAAGGATTCAGGCAGCAACTTAGAAAAGTGAAGGAACTGCAGAGACAACAAAGAATTGATATGGAGTAAATGCTGGCAGAGTAATGGCCCATGGAGTCACAGGCAAATTACAAGGCAGAGGACGGAGAACGACAGAGGAATGAGAAAAACTGCAACGTTGGTAGTCATTGCTTAGCTTTGGAAAGTTTCTACTTTTTTGTGCAGGTAGTGCACACATACAGGAAGGTGCATTGCACTCAAGGAATCCTGTCATGGTAAATATTGCATTCTGGACTTCCTTTTGTGATATAATGCTCTTCTTGTGCATCCACTTCTAATACCTTACTCTAAGACAGTCCGAAGGACCCAAAGTTTATTTTAGGCCCACCCTAAAGAACATAAAAGTGAAGAAAAGATATGCATGGACATTTGAAATAAGAATCTCGAGATTCACTGAGGAGGGTGATTGAGAAAACAATAAAAATCACTGAAACAAGTTCAGGGTTCTAGACAAGGGTATAAAGGACAGAGACCTAGAGTACAACACAGAGTAATCTGCGCCTACCCAATGCATGGAACAATTTACATGGCCCAGTAAAGATGTCACATCACTCACCGCAGACACGGATCCAGACTTTGACTCTGGAGCATCACCTTTGTAAGTTGGGTTCTCCTAGAAAGGAAGCAAAGCAGAGATTAGATTACCACATCCCATCTGTGAGGGACTTGTGATATACGGATAATAAAACCATCTTGGCTAAAGGTCCATCCTCTGCGATATAGACCAAACAGTCAGGTATTTTAGCATAAGGGCATAGTTCAAGCCATTTGCTGTATAGTAGGCTATTCTCCCATATTGCCAGGATTGGCATACTTCACAAGAGAACTTGTGCTATCAAGCATGATTAAATATGGCTAAGCATTCACCAAGGGTGAACGAGCACCAACGAAGGCGAGGTAAGCACCCACGCAGTGAGAGGGTACGCATCCACAAAGGGTGGACCTGCATCAACAAAAGTAGTAAAGGGGACAAGGGACAAACAAGCATGTGACCAGCATCCAGAAAGGGTGTAGCAAGACATTTAAATGTATCTGATATGTTACATAAAATACAGGCCTGATTGTATACCACCATGAACTCTGTGAGGTGCAAGCTTAGGGCTTAGAAAGTAGGTTGATCTGTATGAATGGTGCAGGTAATACACATAGGCATAATTTTAACAAACTCATGCTAAGACAGCAGAGAAAGAAAATGTAAATTGTCTGGTGTTCATGAATATAGCGCTAACATTTAACCACATGGAGAGATCACACTGTTTCATGTTGTAAAAAGAAGGAAGAAAAGTAACGGTAAGCTTCTGTGTAACAAGGAGGAGCTGACCCCTCCTCACTCCATAGAAAACAATGCTTAAGAAATGTACATAAGGTGCTGGTGCAGGGGCATGTTGGACACACGGCAAATTGCTGGACGGGATGCTGAAATACATAGCTGTGACTTCAGGTCGGATAGCTCAATAACCTATGTAAGGAGGCATTACATGATTTGTAACATTATGAAGAACTTTTACAACTATGCTGTTTGGAGGCTGGCGTATAAACTGGGTAGGTTTTAAACGATTGACTAGGTATCTGCGATTAAATAAGCCTGGAACTTATTTAACAATTAAACTAATTTGTATAGTTATTGCTTTTTATATTACTAACAATCATTCTAATACACATGATTTGTAAACAAACAGTGTACATGAAATAATCATGCATTGTTTAATACAATTGCTGTACGTACTTATTTTGCAGTCTAGGGTGGGGCTTTGCAAATGCCACCTGCAGAGGAGAGATTGGGTGACAGGTTTGTCTGACTCCTAATACTCTTTTTCCACCACAGCATAACCCAGTAGGAGAGGGGTGGAAGATGCCTGCCAGTTCTCCTTTTCTCTGAAAATTACACTTAGCATTTGGGGCTTAGGAGATCTAAGTGGGCGTGGCCCCAATAATTTATGGGTAACATGACATGACACCCAGCATGGGACCTGGCCCCTGATGCCCCAGCACTCCAAAGATCAGTCAGGCACATAAATGTATCGGGAAGGACCGGAGTCTCCTTCTCCAACTGAGGTTTGTTGAGATCCTAACAGTTACAAAGGATGTGCCCCACCAGCTGGGCTGCCTGTACGTCCAAGCTTTAATGTGGCCCTATCTCAAGTTTAATTTAGTTAATCATTTATTAATTCAGTTAGAAATTTTATGCAGAACTGTTTCTTCTGAGAAATGTAAAAGAAAAGAAAAAGCAATTTAAAACAGGAAATATAATTGACAATGTATGGATGAAATAGAGCCCTAATCGATTAGAGTAAACGTAGGGGGAGTGATGTCATTGGTAGAAGGGGAGGAGTTTGTCTGGGATCTGGCATTAGGTGGCCAGTACGATTCTGTGTCTTTTGAAACAAGGGCAGGAAAAGAAATAGAGGTAGAAATAGAAACAATAGTTAAACCAGAGAGCGTGCGCCCTACCCTTGTAGTCCAACTGATAGCAAGGAAATTCCCATTAACCAGGTGTGAAATCCATGTATTGGGTGGTGCAGACTCAGTGTGTACCGCTGATATATCATATTCATGGACTGAAACAGAAGAACTAGATGTATCAGGGATGTTCACATGATATGCAATAACAGAGCTTTCCCCGTGTTACAATCCAGTCGGATTTACTGCTGTGCTGTAAACAAACATACAACATGTGAACCTGTTTCAAGGGAGCCTACCATATATAACACAAACAGTAAGCATGGGACCTTTACCTTTCCCTGCATTGGCTACATACATAGCTCACCGAAAGGGTTTGGCTACCCAGAGGAGAAACTAGGGAAATGTTGCCAGAGGTTGTAGTGATATACACTTTCTATTACAGCAGGGGGCACTGAGGTCACAGATACTATCCATAAACATACACTTGCTCAAGCCACTTCCATTAACCCAGTGGGAATAAACTAAATAAAATTAAAAAGTGTGGTGTTGCTCAGCTACAAAAAATGAAAAAGGCAATTGTTGGTGGATTATCCACAATCAACTCTGCAGTTTAAACATTGAATAACGAACATGTGCCTTCCAACGGGGATTATGCTTCATCCACTGCAATGCCAATAACGGGGGAGCACATTTGGAAGCCTCTCTCCTGGCTTTCTCTCTGTAGCTGTGTTCCCTGAGCTACTAAGACAGTTGTGGAGGGTGAAGTAGACTGCACCAAGAAGTATGAAGTTGTTAGACAACATGGATTTTATAGCTGGAATAATTGTAGGTATTGTTGAAAGGGGCGCAGTTCTGCTGGCTATGAACCAAAGATGTGCCATGACTCTACAAGATCAGAAGGAAGTGGAATTAGCAAACATTTTTTCTCAAGTTTATGTCTCAATTAGAAGAGACACCCTGGGAAGAAAATGTCAGAAACCCAATTAAAATCTAAGTTGGAGAATGAAGCGAACTCAAAAGAAAAGAAAAAAGGATACACGGCGATTTCATGGATATGGTTTCGGAAATCAAATTTCAATATCATAAGAACAAGGGGGAGTATAACTTGTGCGATAGGAATGAAATTAAGATTTAGGAGAGATGTAAATCGTGTGAAGAGCAGTATTCTCGTTCTTCACAGAATCATGGAGATGGGAGCCTGGAAACATAAAAAAGGTCCTAACTATTCCCAGGAACTTTTCAAAGCATATTTACAATCATAGGACAACAAATACAATGAAGCAATAACAACAGATCCTAGTCAGACAGGGTTCACCAACATACTATACAATGACGGCCTAACTTGCATTTACCTCCATTTCTGCTCTTACACAGAGGAGTGTTTTGTTCCAATAGAGACAGTTCTCATGGCAATGAAAATAGCTATCATGAAAGAGAGCCCCCTGCACAAGGCAAGGAACCGATTGCTAGTAAAGTAAGCACACCAAAGTCTAGAACCTTAAAAGTGTCCTAGGTGCAATGCGCTGGGAGCCAAACCAGTTTAGATGTTCAGTTTCAGTATTATTCAATACTAAAAACATTGAAATTACTTGAATGTAAATAAGCAATCCCATCAACACCATCAATGACAACATCAAATGGTCATCACACAGTCTTTGTACAGATGGATTGGCATAAGCTGCTGTAGAAGGCACAAAATAATGATCCTCCGCTGCCTGGGCAGCAGTAAAAGGACTGTCTAAGGATGCAGAATTTAAAATAAAGCATATCCAAGTACTTAGGTGATTCAACTGCACAAATTTCCAAATTGAATACATTCATTTGGGCACTTCAAATAACACATTTTTCGGTAGCTAAACTGATTGTTTCCGACTCCTCGTTTTTTCGCACAGGTACGAAGTAGATTTAAAACTTTGGGAATAAAATGGTTACAAAGACCTTTGGGGAAAGATGATAACAGCAAAGCAGTTCTAGGCATGGATAGATGCCTTCAAAAGATAACGTAAAAGCTGGATGTACAACACATGCAAAACCACCAAAGTGAGAGAATTCACTCAAAAGGCAATTCTGCTGATAATAAAGCTGCAAAATCAAGTTGCAAAGTAGCAACAGTTACCGAATCACAAACTAAGATGGACCCTAAAACACACTCAGCAATAAAATCATCATATTAAAAAGACAGCCACGTCTGTGGCCTTCCCATTTAAGTACACTGCCTCTGGAACAGGATAAGCTCAATTGGTCATGATACCAGGACTGGGTAAAATGAATTGACTAGGGCCGATTTAAGCAGTACATGAAGGGGTTGACTCAGCACATGCAGGAGACACAGCAAGTTCGTTCAGGACAGTGAAACCAATCAAAATCCATCTCACAAAAGCAGCACAACCATCTCAATAATTTACATCAATCATGTCAATCTGCTCAAACCAAGAAAAAAAAAAAAAATATATATATATATATATTTTCTTTTTCTTTTTTTAAATGGGAGGTTCCTACGTTAGCTTTATGTCGCTATGTCCATAGCACCAAGTCACAGCTCATGCAGTGGCAAAGGACTTGTTGTAATTAGTGGTGATAGGTAGACAGTGTACATTTCACTCAGCACAAGGGCCCGGGTTTACTTTTAAAGTATGAGTAAAGTCGCGCACTGAGGTAGGAGAGCACCCTTAATTCTCACATCCAATTAGGCCCAGCCCAAACAGGGTTACAGAGAGAGCCAGTGGAATAGTCAAAAAATGCTTGACTACATAACAGTACATTGGTTAATAACTAAATACATAACAAGCTTTATAAAATGTGCCAAGATACGCTTTAGGAAATGTTGTGTGTGTGCCATAACTTCGGGGGAGAGGAAAGTCCTCATGGTCAGTCACACCATTATCTGTTACAGGGTTTGCTCACACCCGACAAAGCTTCAGTGAAGAGCAAGCAGTTACAGCCGCACCAAAGTCTGCTCTTATTGGCTGGTTATCCAAGGTCACATAAGGTCATGAATACAGCAGTAAAGCCACGGACACCACGGAAACAACACTTGAAGCTGAAAGCGTGTGAGGGGAGTAGGAGGATGGTTGTTCCGCGTTCTCTACCACCCCAAACCCAAGCTGATTCATTCAACTACTTATATATGGTAGACCTAACATAAACCAACTGTGGTAATTATTTCTATTATTATAACAATTGTAATTGTACTTCAATTAGAGTTGATGCAATTATAATCTTAATTGTAATTGTACTCCAACAATAGGTGTTGTAATGTTGTCTGTTGATTTCAACTCTGTTTATAGTAGCAGTGCTCAGAAAAACCTCCCACGATTTTAAACTCTGAGCAGTCATTTTGGAGAACTGAGGTTATAAAAGCCAAGCTCTTCGTGCCATACTTAGCGAGGCAAAATGAACATATCAAGTGTGGAGCAGATTACAAAGTGAGAAAGAAAAGCTGGCATATCTAAGGAATACGTCTTTGTCCTGTGGGGACATCTGCTGGCAGTTTGTGAGAAGGTAGTGCTGCTTGCCTCACAAAACAATTAGTTGAACACTGAGGCCCATATTTATACTTTTTGACGCACGACTGCGCCAACGCAGTTGTGCGTCAAAAATTTTACCACCAACTAACGCCATTCCAAAGCGCCATGCGGGCTCCTTATTTATTGAATGGCGTTAGCCGGCGCTGCGGACTGGTGTGCGTAAAAAAAAATGACTCACACCAGGCAGCGCCGGCGTAGGAGAAAATGGAGCTTGGGCGTCAAAAAATGGGGCAAGTCAGGTCTGAGGCAAAATTTTGGCCTCAACCCGATTTGCGCCATTTTTTTTTTACGCCCAACCCCATTGAAATGACTCCTGTCTTAGCAAAGACAGAAGTCATGCCCCCTTGCCCAATGGCCATGCCCAGGGGACTTATGTCCCCTGGGCATGGTCATTGGGCATAGTGGCATGTAGGGGGGCACAAATCAGGCCCCCCTATGCCACAAAAAAATTACGAAAAAAATACTTACCTGAACTTACCTTTCCTTCCCTGGGATGGGTCCCTCTATCCTTGGGTGTCCTCCTGGGGTGGGCAAGGGTGGCAGGGGGTGTCCCTGGGGGCATGGGAGGGCACCTCTGGGCTCCTTCTGAGCCCACAGGTCCCGTAACGCCTGCCCTGACCTAGGCGTTAAAAAACGGTGCCCATCAGGCTGGGTGCCGTTTTTTAAGGCCTGCCCCCTCCTGTGCGTCAAAATGACGTCACAGTATAAATAAGGCGCACAGGCCTTAAAGTCATTTTTTGGAAGGGAACGCCTACCTTGCATATAATTAACGCAAGGCTGGTTCCCCCTTCTAAAAAATGACACACATGGTGGAACTTTGACGCCCACGGGGTCAGACGTCAAAGTATAAATATGGGGCAGTGTTTGCGCCGATTGTGCGTCAAAAATTTTGACGCACATTCGGCGCAAAGAGAGTATAAATATGCCCCTGAATTTTATCTACAAGGAATCAAAATCAGAACCATCAAAGTTTAAGACACTGTTCTGCACATTAGAAACACGTTGCTGGAAAAAACTGTTTGACTAAATGCTTGAGGTTTGAGGTGGATCTAACTATTAAAACCACTTCAAAGACATGGTACAAGGACCTCAATTGAGGATAGTTTATGAGATGTATGTGAAATTAAGCAGGAAACAAGAAAGAAAGCAGAAGCCTGGACAACCAATATTTGCTGTGAAGTACATAGCAAAGTATAAACGTAACATAACTGAGGGCGAAGTGCTGCTTTAAAACGCACAAGGTGATTATGTACAAAGAGAATATCTGTTTCGTGGAAAAGGCGATTGAAGCACTTCAAAATAATGATGCTCTCGTAAATGTATTTCAGGCTGATAGCTCTTTTCTCATGAGAATTTCAGGCACATGCCCACCGCATTCAGTTCTACAGTAAGTCCGGGATTGAAAACTTAACACGAAAAAGTTCAGATACATAAAAAAAAGTCACACGAAGGTGGTTGTAGTGCGGCCGGGAAAATCCCAGCATGAAAAATGTGGAAAGAAATCAGAGGAGAATGTTAAAAAAGAAAGAAACTGAACCTATGCGTGTATTGTGGTCAATCTGGCCGTAAGGTGCAAGGGGAGGCCATATGTTCTAGACTAGTATTTGCTAAATCACAAGCTTTGCTAGACTGCAGTCAAGGACGATTAGGAAGACTGCAACGTTCACTGTATCACGAGGCCCATTTATCAAGAGGTTTCAAGTATAGGATTTTAAAGCATTGGCAGGAAGTTGCCAAGGGCACCCCCACCCCCTCTATTTGACTCGTCTATTCTAATTCTCTATGTAAACATCTCTCCTCTCTGCCCATTGTTACCTCTCTTTCTGTCAAAAACGGTGTCATGCTAAGGATTTTAGGGGTCTCGGGCAAGCATAGTTTAACTGGTTTTGTAGGTCCTCATTAAAATGTAACATATAATTTAGTGTTGTTTGACATCACGTGAGCTTGAAATGGTTAATAAAAGTATTTTTTTTCATACAGAGCCCCCCACCCCAATTTTTTTTTGCTTAGGCCCCCAAAATCCTTAAGATGACACTGGAGAGTCAGCTGTCCTGGTGAACCCCAGCGATCATTAGCTTCCCCTATTACGCACAGTTAAGCACACCCGGGGAAGGCAGGGACAAGGTAGCAGCTTTGTTAGACTCAGGGGCTGCTGGCCATTGTGGAGCAGTTGGGGATAGAACATGTTAGAAAAAAATGTCCCGAACCGATGGAGGCAGTTGATGGCGTAGGTCGGTCTTCAGGTCCAGTGTGCCTCCACATCTGTATCATAGCAATGCAAACTATAGGAGAACGTGTAGAAACATGACAATTTGACCTAATAGGGGCCTTGCAATGAAGCTTATTTTGGAAATGAAAATGGTTAATGTTACATGGCCCAATAATTCAGTGGGCAGATCGATCTGTACACCTTAACTCTAACCCCAGAAGTCCCTGAGCAACCACAAAGGAAAAGCATCCAGAAGTTCCTTTTGAGTGGCAGGTTTGTGGGTGGGATTCAGAGCACTTGCAAAGTTCTGCAGCATAAGCCGTGGTCCCAGTGCTACGTAGCTAGGATTTGGAGGGGAGCAGACAAATACTTTTGCAAAAGCTCCCCTTTAGTTTGGCGTTAATAGCCACCATGAGCACAGTAAGAGAGAATTCAGTCGTCGCTGGCGATATAAACTAACGTTGGTTTAAATCTGCCTCATCGCCCCGATTCTGAAGGAGCCCCAGATCTTGTGGACCCTGCAGACAGCGGAACTGGTGCCAAGAATATCTCTTTTAATGTGCATTGCTGATTGTTTATCCTGTTCACCCACCGACCATTCAGGAGGTCGCGCCCCAGGAAACATTCAAATTAATTCAGTGAGATGAAGTCTAAACATGTCAATTTATTTTAGGGCAATTCAGCAAGTTGACAGATAAAGCTGCAGCGTGGAAGATGAAAATAAAATCACAGACGACCCATGCTTAAAAGTCGCTTGAGAAAAAGTAGATGACGATACGACTGTCAGAATAAGTATGGCTTGTCGTTTTACAAGATGTATGATCTTGGAAAGCACTAAGTAATTTTATTCACGGTGCGTCGCTTCAAGATGCTGCTTTGGGCTTGTGGTGCAGAGATTGACTGAAATAGGATGTATAATTTAGAAAATCTCAGTATCTAATCAAGGATATAGTCTCAATTACGAGACATGTGTAGTATTTCAAACCACCATGAAGGGATTGGATTAATGAGGTAATGAGTCAGACTCCAACAATTTCTAATTGTCAGATCAGACGCGGCATAACATGGGTGCTGTCTGATTTTTCTTAGCGCATACGTACAATGATTAAACATCTGTAACTGAAGCCTGTAGCCAAGTATGTAAAAATCTTCCTGGCTTGGCCAAGCACCAGGTGCACTGGTGTACTGAGTTCTGTCATTAAAACAACATCTCCTGCCAAATGACTGAGCTGCACCCTTTTGCAGGTAGGTTTGACAAGGATCATCAAGAAAAAATACCTGTGTACACAAAACTTCTAACCCACATCAAGGGCTCCTTACTTAATGGACATAATGTGTCAACATCCCACTTTATCTCCTCAACCTCCTTTTTTATGGGAGAGCGCAAAGCGCTCCGTCCATAAAGTAATCTCTCCTTGGGCTTCAAACCACGCCCAAGTCATGTCAGTCTCTTTCATTGGTTCCTGGGCTTGCTCTTTAAAATCTTCTTGCTTTCATTTGTGAAAGGCATGCATCTGTCATGTCTCTTCCGGTGGGTGTTTAGCCCACCTACACAGCACCGGTAAACTACTAGAAACATAGAGGCTCGATGTTTTGAGCCTGGTTTCTGGACTACTTTATCTGTTAATTTTCCCCGCAGCGCCATTGCGCTGTAGTTTACATAGCACAATTGTTTTTTTTGTTTTCAATTTCAGCGTGATTGCGCTGTGTTTTTTTTTCTTTTAATTTATGTGGCAAGAAAAGTTAGGTTAGGAGTTTACAACGCAAATAGCTCCAACTCGAGCAAATGCGAGCCCCGTTGTATTGAAAATGCTTGTTTAAAGATCTGACTGAAAACAAAAGTCAACATTGAACATTTTTTTGTTTATCAATGTCCAGATAGAGGATATTTATTTTTTTCATTTCCACAATACATTTTTATGTTTAATGATATGATTCTTACTGCATGATATTATTGCTTACCTTCACAAAAGCATCTGCTACACTTGAATGAAAAGGAATGGTCTTAGAAATGGCATCCTGACGAATGGCCACTTGTAATCAAGGATTTTGTGTAAGGGATATAACTAATTAAGCCAAAAGCCAGAGAAGGAGGGATGTGACAAAATTGGCGAGACAGTGCCCTTTTCAGGACTCACTATAAATGTATTTAGAAGAGCTATCTTCTGCATAATTCAATAGGAGTTATCATTACGTGCAATACTAAAGAAAAAACAATAACGAAATTACCAAATAGCTTGGTAAAAGGAACATTTACAGACATTCTAGAAACTGACAGACTCATTAATGGACAGAAACGTTTCATACATAGTCTCTACATGCTACCTTATACTGCTTCTTCTAAGAGCACATATAAATATCCAATAGAATTAGTAGCTGAGGGGACAGTGGCAGCAATAATAATTGAGAGGGGCCTGTTTACAGGAAAAGCCTACACCTCACCCTCCTGATCAGAGTGTATTCAAAGGCAAGGCTGACTTGATAATAATTCAACGTGAAACTGAATGTCATTCCTGTTGATCTAAATCTAGAGTATGTACAAACAGCTGAACCTTTAGCGAGCAATAGCCTACTCACAAAATAGATTGCGTTGGAAGTCTTCCTTCTCCCAAACTCCAGATTGTGACCTTCCAGATTGGGCTGACCTGTTCTCACCTCAGTGAACATCTACACCATAGGAGTCAGTGCTTTCTGGTCTTGACGACTGTTCGTTTGGGTCAGAGAGAAGACATGCCCTCTGAGAGTTCAAGAGCATATTGTGTATTGCCTGCGCCTGGCCTGAACAAATGGTGACAATCTCATGTGCGCTCTGAGCAGAGAGGCAGTTGTGTGACAGAAATATTGACTGAGATAAATATTGTGTCTTGAATATCTTTCACAATATGTTATTCCTATGGGCATTCGTTTTCTATTATTAACTCCTGTGGGATGATATTTTAGTAAATAATATTTAGTGCATAACATTTATGTCAGACAACACCAGGATACCACACCAGAGAGGCACCTGATGAACTGAATTTTATGCACATTATCTGAAAGAGAGCGGATTATAATGCTGTTGTGTACTGTTGTACAAACTGTTGGATAGTGTGATCTGAATGAAGGACAGGCGAAATAAACCCACTAATAATGTCTTCCTCTTTATTCTGTCATCAGATATCTGTGCTCGTAGGAGATGAGAAAGTCTTGAGATTGGTTGCAGTTCTTTGGAGATCATCATACAGGCATCTGGGTGATAAAATGCCTCGCTGTCCATGTTACTGACCTGTGATATAAAATGTATACGCCCAAGGTGTTCCATCAGCATAGAGCAAAAAGGGCAATCAAGTGAGTATCACTAGGAGAGTTTCTGCATTTGGCTGTCAAGGGATGACCATGGTGATATTTCTGTATCCTAATCTTCTCATGCATGTCCATGTGCTCTATCGATTCCTGCTTCATGTGGGAGCATAGACAGGTTGCATGTCATGTAGGCTATGGCCGTCTTGTTCATTGAGTGGTTTAGGTTGCCTAGTCCTCTTGCATAAGCTTGACACATAGGGCCTCATTACGAGGCTGGCAGTGAGACCGCCGCAGACAGGGAGGTCAGACCGCCCCATTATGACCATGGCAGAGCCACCACGGTCCAATCGCTGACACTGCCAGGCTGCCGCCAGCCTGCAGCGTGGCGGTCCTGGCGGTTTTAACTCCGCCATGGAAAGGCCGGTGGAATGGTGGCATCGGTGGTCTCTGGGGGCCCCTTCACTGCCCATTCACTTGGCATGGGCAGTGCAGGGACCCCCATGCACAGCCCCATCGCGCATTTCACTGTCCGAATTACGGACAGTGAAATGTGTGACGGGTGCTGTTGCACCCGACAAGCCACAACATTGCTGCAGCTCAATTACGAGCCAGCATCAATGTTGTGGGGAGTTTTCCACTGGGCCAGCGGGCGAAAATGCTGTTTTTGCCTGTTGGCCCAGCGAAAAACTCCTAATATGGCTCCCTTTCCACTGTCACTCACAATGCTTCTCCGTGTCCTGCCAGGATCCAAATGGTGGCTATGGTGTGATGTACTGGATGTTATGCTACTCACTTGTGCCCTTATTTTATTTTGTTTATTTATTTTATTTTAAGGCTCAGCTTGACAGTACAACCCCATCTTATGTGATCAACAAAAAAAGTGAGTTAAGCAGCTCTACTGAAAATGGGGATTTGGGTGTGCCCGAATGTTGACTCACTTGACTACAAATTTTGATATGGTAGAAGATGTGTGTTTCTGCTGAGCAAGAGTGTTTGTATTGAACCTTTTGCCTAGTGGGTAGGCTTATGCTCAAAACAACAGGACTGAGTTGGCTAGGGTGACAGTTCATTGATCACAGCTATAGGCATGATCTGGTTATTAAGAAATGTTATCACAACTGTAGTAAGTCTGACTTATTTATTGTGTAAAGCATATGTTAAAGCCAATAGTCCTTTAATGGCATATTGTCATTACATTGAATTAAAGGTTGAAAACAGGCATTTTGTAATAGGAACTCTTGCAGATAATGGCAGGCAAGTGTTTTAGTGTTGGTTATTCCCTGTGACATGCCCTTGGGGTAGAAGATTTGCACTTTGAGAACCTTTTTATGCTGTTTTATGAAAAGACTGAAAAGGTTACGAGGTCTGACCTATTTATTGTGAAAACCACATGTTAGAGCTGATTGACCTGTAGGAGTCGATTGTCATTACACTCAGATAGAGATTGTAGACATTTAGGCCCAGATTTATACTTGCTTTGCACTGAATTAGCATAATTTTGTTTACGCTAATTCAACGCAAACTTAACTCCATATTTATATTTTGACTCTAGACCCATCTAGTGTCAAAATATTGGAGTTAAGGTCATTTTTTGGATGCATGAAACCTACTAGCGTGAATGAGATGCAAGGTAGGTATTCCAGACCAAAAAATGACTCTAAGCCCATAGCGCCATACTTATTAACCCGGGCGCCCTGGTAGCTTTAAAAAATAGCGCTAGTCAGTGCTAAACTTTTTGACGCAAAACTGCGTTTGCGCAGTTTTGCCTCAAAAAGTATCAATCTGGCCCTTACTTTGTAAATATAATCTAAGAATATCCTGGGTAGCCAGACCTTTGTTTTTAGGTGCTCCCTAAGACAACCCCTGCGGGTAGATTTCAGCTTTGATAATCCTTGTTATGCTGTTTTTGGAGGAGATATATATTGTTGTCCCAGCCTTTATTTTGACATTATTTGTAATGTCACCCCTGTACTACTATGATTGGTTTGTGGGAAATCTTGTGCTCACTACAGTAAGGTTATATTTTTTATGGTGACAAACCATTTATAAAGGCTATAGGCCTGATTGGTTCATTGGGAAGCAGATTCCATTGGCCCGATCTGTGTTTATTATTATGAATAATTATGACAAAAGCAGTAGGCCTGATATTTTGTGAAAGGCATATTGGACCTTCAAGGATGGATTGTTATTACACTATGTTAAAGCATACAGATAGGTATTATGTTACATGGACTCTCACAAATAACTATAACAGGAAAGGGGTCTGGTGTTGGTTGCCCATGTGACAAAACCCTAGGGGGAGAAGGCTGAATTGAGATAATCCGAATTAGAGATTCTTAAGAAGAGTTGCATGTTGTTTTGCCATTTCTAATTTTGCACATATTTCTAATATTATGGTTGTGTACTTGATGGTTACCGTGTAGGAAAGCATATGCTCAATATAGTAGGCCTGAGCTGATTATGGTAATGAGCCAATGATAGCTCGTATAGACCTGTTTGGTTCGTAAAGAAAAGTTTTGTCAGATGCCATAGGGCTGATCTGATTATTATGAAAACATTAATAAAACAAAGGGAGCAGGCCTGACTTACGTATTGTGAAAACTACATGTTAGGGCCAATTGGTTTTTCATGTTGGATTGATAATAAATGCGATTCCCTAGGGATTACAAGTCCCCTCTCCGCCAGCTTTTGGCTGGCGGAGACGGGGTGCCGGGGGCAGCACGTGGCATGGGCAATGCAGGGGCCCCCATGGACAGCCCTCTTGCGCTTTTCACTGCCTGATTTACAGTAGTAACATATTAATCTCCTTCTTCTGGGGAGGGATCGGGTGGAACACAGGAGTTGCTCACGTCCTCCTTTATTTTATAGTTTGTATGATGTCTGGGGGCGACAGGTGCTCTGCGAAGTTGGGGAGGTGGACAGCTTTAGTTCTGTCATGCAGGGAGGGGGGAAATGGTTGGGGTACAGTTCAATGTTTACTGAGCCCCCTACTGAGCAATGTTTCTAGATTAATGGTGACTGAGCATAATATTTGGAGAGACAGATTGCGTGTCGAGACCCTGGTTTGGTTTCTCCCCTTCTTGCCCCAGGTGGAAGCTGTAATGAGAGCGGCACACCCCGGTCTCCAAGGTCCTAGGACAGACCCCATGTCCGCATCACATGATCTCGGTCCATCTGACGTCCCAGGAAATCACAATTAATCGTGATCAATCACTGGATGCACCTTCCAGGGGACGAAATGGCCTATAGGATGGATTTAAGAAACAAGCAACCAGGGGCCTACCTATAAGCACTTTAATGGGGTGTGTGGTGAGACCCCCATTTAGATTAAACTTCACAGCTGTCACAATTTCTCTATACTACACAATGTTGAAGGCCGTGGGCTGGAAGGGGAAGATGAAACTAGCAACGCCCCTTGTGGGACACAGCACCTTTGGGCAATCCGCCTCTCCAGAAGAGATTCAATAAATGGCACCTCATAGGCCTGTCTAGAGTAGGGGACCTGTGGAAGGGTGGTGAAGTAGCCCCTTTCTTAGAACTCCAAAGTGACTATCAATTAGCTCCCACAAAATTATATAGGTATATGCAGATATGTCACGCCCTGTATTAAGTGATCCTAGGGGGGAGAAACTCCCGCAATACTCTCCTCTCAAAGATAGACAGCTTGATGACTACTTAACCAAAAAGGCACTCTCCTTCACTTAAGCAAAGCTGTTAAATAACTCCCCTGATACCATAACTCACTAAAGGAGGCTTGGGGGAGGGTCCTGGGTGATATAGAGGAGGACGAATGGTCTGAAGCTCTGGCCTCTCCACTGGAGGTGGCCATACGAGCACGCTTTCTGACTTGTACACCTGAGGATCCTTCATAGAAGTTACTATGCAGCTACAACACTACGGAAACTAGGTAGACTGGGCACAGATGTGGACAAATAGGTAAATTTCATCATATGTTCTGGGACTGTCCAGTGTTGCAGAACTACTGGGCTAGAGTGGTAGCATGCATGGCAAGTGTGTGTGGGAGTGGGCTGGAGCTGGGGGCCAAGTAGTACCTTTTGTACATCTGGGGTGACACAGATCTTACCCATATGGACCACCTGTGGGTGACCCTGGGTCTGATGGTGGCCAAACCGAGCAAAGCCAGGCTCTGGGTGGTGATAGCATACCTCGTTTTGGGGAGTGGAAGAGAGATATGGACTGGTGTATGCAGGCGGAGAAGGGAGTCTTTGAAAGTAGAGAATGTCCAAATAAATGGAAGAAAGTGTGGGGAAAATGGAATGAATTTCGGGGAAATTTGTGCACTCCTGTACTGGTCACCACCTGACATGGTGGGACCCAGGACAGATAGACATGTGTATTGACAATGGGGTTATTAATGAGGAGGGAAGACAGGATGGACATGGGTAAATGTTTAATCTTTACTTGATGCATAGTGCCACTGTATTTGTGTATAACTGTGCTCATATTTTATGTCACTGATTCACAAAGTTGAATTTTGACTGAAATGCCAATAGAAAGAACTTTAAAAAAAACAATGTTGCAAAAAAGTATTATAATGCAATTGTTTGTGTACCATCTAAACATTTTAAAAAAGCCCCACTTTTGGAGAAGCTTACAAGACATTACTGATAAACAACAATCTTCCTTCTTGCTTCATTCCATACCTCTGCAGCCAGGTAGTGTCCTGTGGCAAGATGCTTGAAACGATACAGACTATTCCAGTGCCCTGCACCTCCTCGACAGGGATCGTGGTGGACAACCTGTAGACAAGAAAAGGAGGGATAAACACAATAAATGACCAACCCCATCTAACGGAAATTTAAATTGTCACATATGACGTGTAGTGTCAGACAGTATGGACTCTCCAGTAAACTAGCACCCTGGTGAAGAGTGATTAAAAAAAAATGGCTCAGACTTTGAACTCAATGGTGATATAGTGCACATGAGAAGGAATGCTGGTCCGTATAGGAGGGAAGACAATGAAGGAAGGAACACATGCACTCTGGAATGCTGTGTAAAATGTACTAATTTATTCTGTCTAGCAAAGAGAAAACACCCTATGTGTTTCAGGCGAGTAGCCTTGATCACGGGTAAGGTTTCAACAGCAACACAAAGGAAGGATTAACAAAACAAAATTTCTCTTACACACTGTGGGCGCCATCTTGGACTGCCTCATTTAGTTCATTGTAACAATACTTTTCAACATCAAGGTTGGTCTCTACTGATTTAAAGTGCTTTAGAACAATACCATTGACAATGTCAAAATGAGCCTTAATGAGAACTTATCAGAACATGAGAGAATTACATTAAAATTAAGAGGAGTTTGGGCTAATCCAAAGTAACATCATGGGTAACCGTGTTAAGGGCAATCCAGCCTCATATGAATCAATTATGCATGCACTGTTATACTTCAACAGTGAATCAATCTAAATAACTGTGAATTGCATTGCTATGGAATCCAAGACTCCACATAGGGCCCAAGTGGACATATCTCCTGATGTAATTTAGCTAAGTGCAATTCACTGTGTAGCTATAGTTAGGTCAGGGTTTCCATAGAAACAGTTTTTGTTTTGCTAATAAACTAGGTGCCATTTGACAAATCTGAATGAAACTTTCCAAAAATAAGTTCACCTACCTTAGCTTCTTCATGAAAAATTTGCTCTGATCCATCTACAGGGCCATGAAAAAGAGGCATCACAAAACTTTGATTTCCCACCTTAATTTCCATAGGAAGCTTTGCTCTCCGATACAAAAAAAAATGACTGAACAAGATTACACAAAATGTGACAGAAAGAAGTTTACTCTGCATGCTTTTTGTGATTTGGTGTAAATCAGCTCAGCCATTTTTGAGAAATGAATTAAAAAATGTAGTCTCATTTTAGCTTTTGCAGCACTTTCGATAACCTCTAAGAGAAAATCATGAGAGAAAACAGTTTCCTCGCTCATATCTTGTTAATCAAATCCCTGGAGACGATCAACATTTTTCACTGGATTAAATTACTAGAGAATTTACCAGAATTCTTAAACAAATGAGAGGGTCCATTGGGACCTGTCCCCACATACCCTGGAGGTCAGGTTTTGCTCACTCCCCTCACTTTTGTTATTTAAATAATTTTCAGGACACAGTGATGATGTCTTTAGTCCTGTAATGGCTGTTGTTCATGTTGTGGCTAGCCAATCAGCAGTGAATTGTCCCCTTTGAATTGGCCATCACAACATAGCTGGACACCAACAGTCCATGTATACCTAACCTTCATGCCCAATCTGAGCCTCCTCTTTTTTTTTTCTTTTTTCCTGATTAACGGACCAGTATGAAACTTTCCACAAAGGAGCTGAGGTGGATGAGATTTTTGTTTGGAAAGTTTTGTGCAGATTTGTCAAACGATGCCAAAATTATTAGCAAAACAAAAAGGCTCTTCCTATGGAAGTTCTCACCTAACTATATCTACACAGTGGCGGCCACCACTGATTAAGTAATGTTATATATATTAATTTATGTGTGTATGTGTGTGTGTCTGTGTGATGATTACTATTCTTTTTTTAATCGCTGAAACCACGATGCAAAGGGCTACATTTCCGCAGTGAGGTAAACTAGCATTTAAGGCCTTTTCACTATTAGAAGTCTGGATTCCATGTGTAATTATGACACAAAATCTGTGAGGTGGTAAACAATATGTTTCTCATGTCACGTTTTCTTTACTGTGGTAATAAAATGGAAGTTGTACTGTGCACTGCAATAATAAGTGTGTGATTGTGCATTCATTATTGTAGTTGTTTTAAATAACTTGCATCATTGGGCCTCATTTGAAAAATTATCCTTAAAACGTTTTTTCGAGATGATCTTGAAAGGGGTAAAAAGTTAGAAATTTATGGACCATTAGGCTGTGGATTGTTTGTGAACCTAGGTTTGCGGACAATCCTCAGATAAAATTGAAAAAAGAATCAAATCCTGTTTGATGAGGGAACTTTTTCACCTGTCATCCATTTTGGATCCATGGAGAACAGTCAGATCTGCGGATCCAAAGCTTTTTGATTGTCAGTGCAACAAAGGACATCTGCTGTGACCACCATTAATGGACACAAGACTCAGGCCCTCATTACAACCCTGGCCGTCTTAAGACTGCCAGGGCCGCGGTGACTGTTGGACCGCCACCAATATGGCAGTCCGACAGCCACATTACGACCGCCAACACTGACATTTGTTCTCCACTGGAGTGGCTGGGGGCGCTGGTGGTCCATGTCGGCCAGGGCAGCACTGTGAGTCCCCACTCCGCCAGATTTTACATGGCGGTTGCACCGCCATGTAAAATCTGGCGGAGACAGGGTGCCGGGGGCCAACATGGGGGCCCCTGCACTGTCCATGCACTTGGCTGTTTCCACCGGCCGACCCAGCGGGTAAACTCGTAATAGCCCTCGCGGTCAGGTCACCGTATGGCTTTGGCGGATGGGCGTTTCCGTCTGCCAAAGTCGGAATGAGGGCCTCAGTTTTGGTGTCATGGAAAAAAAGTAAAATGAGCCATAAGAAGGCAGTAGGAGTGCCTCCTGACCACCTGACTTGGGGGAGGAGTGGCAAGAAAAGACACCCCCCTTATTTTGCAATGAAAAAACAAATACTTTTTCGCCCGAGCTCACTAACTTGCGGCATGGTTTGCAGCCCCAGTGAGGCTCTGAGGTTTGAACCCAGTCTCAAGTCCCACAACCCTAACAGTGAGGGCTCCTGGACCATTACTGGTCCCCCTCCTCGGTCCACAAACCTGGACCCTCGGCTGTGAATCCAAGAGGATGCCAGCAAGTGTCCAGGAACCTCTACGGGTTTACAAACCTTCATGTGAGTTCTTGAACCCTCCATAAAATGTTACCAATTGCAAAAGAAAAAGAAAAACAACTGCACAGCAGAAGATAGCTAAACTTGGTAGACCGAGAGCAGGTACTTGCTGAAGGCAGGCCCTGCAGGCAAACAACTCAGCACACGAAGGCCATGCGTTCGGGTAGTTGGCTGCCTGAAATGAGTTGGGTGTACAGTCTAGTCAAAGGGGGAGTCAGTGAGTGCATGGGCATACACAAACAAGCGCACACTAGTGGACTTGCCTTAGAGCCCATGAAAGGGGGTAAATTACCATGTTGCTGCCATCAGCATGTATGTGTTAATTATGAAAATGGTCATGGCAGGGAAGATTACCCTGCTCCTGCATCTTATTGGAAAGAGGCAGCAAAACGTGAAGTGAACTAATGCATGGTTAATTACACAAAGTTGGAAATTTATTCAAAATGTATGCATAAGTCTAGCTATGTAAATGTGTCACCTTCATTAGGAACTGGACCATATCTGTTTTTATTGGCACCACCTAAAGCTCATTTGGCCTTAGTTTCTATATGTGCTAAACGGCTTCTTAATGCCAACCCAAAGCCATCAGCATATCCATGCAGAGAGTAAGAAAACCTACTGATGTGATCCAGTGTGAAAGTTGAGGAACTTTCTGGGGCACTAGAATTGTCTCTCACCTCCACCTCCCAGAGTGCGTTTGAACTTGTGGCTGAGGTCGCTGATTGACGGAGTGTGGTTCGCAGGAAGACGTGCAGTTTTGACTTATACTCGTCACAAGTTAAAAACTTCTCTTGCTCTGCGTGAAACAAGCGCACAACATCACCCTGGAATTGTGGAAGAGAAGACAGAAAAGCAAGAGATATGGTAAGATGTTATACCAAACGGACACACCATTATCAGCATTTTATCATCAATATTATCATCAGTATATCAGCATCATCACCAATCCCATAATCCTCAAGAATTTATCATCCCCAATTGTGGAAGCATTATACTGGGAGATATAACATCATAATTATTATTGTTAGCATCTTCATTATAATCACCAAAATAGTAAATTATGACATTTTAACTGAATAGTTGAAGAAGGACATGAGGTTTCTAAAAGAGTAGATAAAACAGGTAAGCAGAAAAACAAGGGAAAAACAAGTGATGAAAGGGTAAGAAGGAGATGTATTTTTCCGTTGCAGTCATTTCTAACAATGGGTGGGGTGCTAAGAGCAAAAGAATGACTCCATAGCAGGATATTCTTTTTCTGGATATTTTGAAAAAGGACTTCCTCGCCCACGAACCACAAAAACCACTGTACTTCCAGTATCATAAGAGTGGCTTATTCTTAATTTAGACACATGAGCATTAGTCATTTAAAGGAAATGGACCACCTTACGTTGCTTTTCTAGCTACATATTAACAAAGATGCCCAGTCAGTTTGTAGCCTCCACTTCTGTGAAAATCACTATCACAATTGTTTGGTGCAATTCTCAGATAAAAGATACATGCTTGTTGACACCCTGGAGTAACAGCTCTCCTCAGCATTCATGCCGCTGAAGCCGGTTTGGAATAATTGTTGCTTCTTCTTGGTTTGGAATAATTGCTGCTTGTTTGTGGCAAAAAACAAGATTTCTGTTGTGGTGATGTTGAGTTGGATGATGCTGCTGGTCATCCAGGTCTGGGTGAGGCATAAGCAGCATTTGAGGTTTTGGAGATCTGGAGAAGAGGATTGTTTCAAGTAGAGTTGCCATATAGTTTAATTTTGGTGTTGTTATTGGTGAGTATGAACCCAAAGAACTGCATGTAAAGGTTGAGGATGACAAGGGGAAAAACTGAACCCCATGGGTCTTCACAGGTGACAGGGATCTTCTGGGACACAGAGGTGCCTATGTGAACAAACTGGTGTTGGATGGATAGGTAGGAGAAACAGGGAAGATCATTGTCAGTAATTCTTGGTCAAGCTTTCAGGATCTGGATGAGGGTATGTTGATTGGTGGTTTTGAAGGCAACTAAGAGGTTCACAATACCACAAGTCATCTGTGGGCAGAAGGCCATTATCTACCATATGATGAGGGTGCTAGTCAACTCCATGGGATGGTTAGTTTAAAGTAACAGGAGGATTTTACGGCGTTGGAGAGATAGAGATTGATCACTTAGACAACTGCATTGACTTGCTGCTCTGTGTAGAAGGTCCTTAAGGGAGGCCATTGTGGAAAGTATTTCACTTTCTTTAGCACAGGGAGCTGGTACGAGACCTTCCTATTTTTATTGACAATGTGTTCCTTGAGTGACTTGCATGAAGGCTGGGTTTGAACAAGAGTTATAAGTGGTTGACCTAGGGGTCAGTTGAAGTGTAGTGATGCAAGATCTCTCTTTCTCACAATGATGGTATTAGTCTAGGGCCAGCACATAAAGTGAAAGCTCTCTTTTATCCAAAGGAGGACATGGTCAAAAATTGTTTAAAAAAATGGTTTAATGTGTATACTTACCTTGAGGATTTGTACATCTGAAAGGCACTGTATCAATAATCCCTCTTTAATATGTTATCCTGTGAACCTCATGTAAATGCCATTCCTTACAGAATATATAGCTGAACATATCTTGTGATAAGGTCATGGGTTTGTGTCACAATCTGGGGCAAGAGAGTGCCCTGTATGTGTTCTCTGGCCGACCCCATTAGGTGACATTACTACATGCCAGCTTGAAGTAACTAAGTTGCCACAGGTAATATGGGGTGCGGGCTTGGTAGGACGAGGTTTTGAATAGTCAGCATAGAACAGTATGATTGGGGAATTCGCAAAAGGGCATCAATGGCTTCTCCCTAAAGAGAGAAGGTTAAGGAATATGATTGAGAGCTTGAGAGTGCCATCGGAGGGAAGGCCTCAAAGGAGGAGTCTGTCAGTTGAACTCGGAAGTGGGATGCCTAGGTGGTCCAGCATAGGAAACAGGACTTGTGAGAGGTAATTGTGGAACAGAATAAACACATTGCCATTCGAAGGGATGTATGTGGGAGAAATAGGTCTGTTTTGCAGAGTCAGAGCAAGTTTCATTCATGTTGAAGGGACTTCTATGTCTCTCAGACTGGAGTAGCACACAACCACTTCCTTCATTCCTCAGTAAAGAAGCTTGGCACGCAACAAGATAGTTTATTTTGGAGAAAGAGGCAGTTCCTGCATTTGCAAAATGCAAGTAAATATGTAGTATATTGTATTTCTCAACCCAAGGTTCTTGGTGGCCACTGAACACACCATCAGCACTACCATGCACCAGTAAGATTTACATGAGCCTCTCGTGGTTGGAACTACAGGTTGTGCCACCTCTGCCTTTGGTACCATCCAGATGCTCCAATTTAAATGAACTCCATGTTGGATATAGTTCTTTATTCCAATAGCCAGTACCAATTATTGAATCTGCAGCTTTCCCTCATCCTTCTTTCTGGTTGACACTAATACAGGATTTACATTTGAAAACAAGTTTATGCCATGTGGGAAGTCAATTACACCATATTCAATGCTTCTAAAACTTAAATTGTCCTTCTGGGTACAGGAAGCTTCAAAAGTTCTCTGTACTCTTGTCCCCTGGGCTATGGTTATTCAAGTTTAAAAGGCTGTTTCAGAGTGTAAAGTCTTTTGGTTGTCAGGGACATTTAGGCTTCACAGCCGCTCTGTCTTTTATTTTACCAGAACTGCCTACAGCCAGCACACAAGCTCTCACAAATGAAGGACTATGCTCCTCTGATGATCAGCGAGAACCATGATACACGTCAGGAGATTGCCAGCACTGAAATATGATAGAAATTAACTGCTTGAAATGCATTATCATAACATGATGACATGACATGCAATGCTCCTGAAAGAAAATTAAACACTAACCACTGCACCTTTGTGCTCATTTGGACATATAAATGCTAGCATGCAGGAGGCGGATGAGATGACCCTAGCAAGCCAGGATCTTTCTTTAGCCAAACATGGCTCTGGGTCCGGTTTGAATGATGGCTACCGTTGGCTAGGGTTAGTCTTTCTCTCTCGCCCTCTCTCGATACTAATGCAGTTTTGTAAAGAAAAGAAAAACAAAGCATCATCTTCTTAATTAAGGACAAATTGTGTAATGTACTTTGGGTATAATACAAAAGGTATTTTTTCTCACTCCACAGAACTGCAGGTTAAACTAAATTCAGAAAAAATAGAGAAGTGTCTGGATACTTCTGCGAGACTACTGAACTTCATAAATCCGTCTCATTGAGATCTTCTAACAAGAGATCGTCTACCGTATTGCCAATCATATAACGCTTTATACCACTTATATGCTTTGCAGATTGGCAGCATGCCGTTCTGCAAAATATTTACATTAGACCTATTCGTCATGTATACTGAGTTGCAGTTAGTCATACTGTTTATCAGTCAGCTGCCATACAGTTGTATGCAGTTTGCCACGTAATATGTGATGTAAATGTGTTATATTGAGCTACACAAAGTGGCCTGCAGTCTGTCATATCATGTATCATCAGGAAATTATCCAGGCTGTTACAATGCAGGTGGCCTTTCAGATGATTCCACATGCCGTCGTGTGATGATAATGGAAGCGGCCAGAAAAGCAATCACGCAAGGCAAGGCGCAGCAGTGCAAGCTTCCCTGTCAGAGACAAGATTAAAGTATTCATGGAGCAGCTCTGCAAGCTTCCCTCACAGAGACCAGATACAGCATTCAGGAAGCAGCAGTGCAAGCTTCCCTCACAGAGACCAGATACAACATGCAGGAAACAGCAGTGCAAGCTTTCTTCACAAAGACCAGATACAGCATTCAGGGAGCAGCACTGCATGCGTCCCTGTCAGAGACCAGATGGAGCATTCAGGGAGCAGAACCCCAAGCTTCCCTCACTGTGACCAGATGCAGTATTCAGGGAGGAGCAGTGCAAGCTTTCCTCACAAAGAACAGATACAGCTTTCAAGGAGCAGCACTGCAAGCGTCCCTGTCAGAGACCAGATGGAGCATTCAGTGAGCAGAAGTCCAAGCTTCCCTCATGGAGACCAGTTACAGCTTTCAGGGAGCAGCAGTGCAAGCTTCCCTCACAGCGACTACATACAGCATTCAGGGAGCAGCACTGCAGGCTTCCCTCACAGACACTGGATACAGCATTCAAGGAGCACCAGTGCACATTTCCCTCACAGAGACCAGATAGAGTATTCAGGGAGCAGTAATGCAAGCTTACCTAAAAAAGACCACATAAAGCATTCAGAAAGCAGGGCTACAAGCTTCCCTCACAGACAGCAGGCACAGCATTCAGGAAGCAGCACTGCAAGCTTCCCTCACTCAGAGCAGATACAGCATTAAAGTAGCAGCAGTACAAGCGTCCCTTACTGAGATGAGTTACAGCATTCAGGGAGCAGCACTGCAAGCTTCCATCACTGAGACCAGATCCAGCATTCAGGGAGCAGCAGTGCAAGCTTCCTTGTCAGAGCAGTGCAAGGTATTCTCACAAAGACTAGATACAGCATGTAGGGAGAGGCACTGCAGGGTTCCCTCACAGAGACCAGATACAGCATTCAGGCAGCAGCACAGCAAGCTTCCCTCACAGAGACAAGATACAACATTTAGGGAGTAGGAGTGCAAAGTTCCCTCACTAAGATCAGATACAACATTCAGGGATCAGCACTGCAAGCTTCCATCACTGAAACCAGATACAGCATTCAGGGAGCAGCAGTGCAAGCATGTCTCTCAGCGACCAGATCCAGCATTCATGGGGCAGCAGTACAAGCTTCCCTCTCAGAGACCAGAGGCAGCATTCCAGGGGCTGCAGTGCAAACTTCCCTCATAGAGGCCAGATACAGCATTAAGGAAGCAGCAGTGCAAGCTTCCCTCACAGAGACCAGATACAGCATTCAGGAAGTGGCATTGCATGTTTCTCTCGCAGAGACCAGATACAGCAATCAGGGTGCAGCAGTGCACTCTTCCCTCACTGAGGCCAGATACAACATTCAGGGAGCTACAATGCATGCTTCCCTGACTGCGGCAGATACAACATTGAGGGAGGAGCACTGCAAGCTTGCCTCTCAGCAACTAGATATACAAGTCAGGGAGCAGCAGTACAAGCTTCCCTCTCAGAGACCAGATACAGAATTCAGGGTCTGCAGTGCATGTTTTCCCCATAGAGACCAGATACAGCATTCAGGGCGCAGCACTGCACGCTTTCCTTTCAGAGACCAGGCGCAGCATTCATGGAGCAGCAGTGCAATCTTCCCTAACAGAGACCAGATACAGCATACAGGATGTAGTACTGCAAGCTTCACTCGCTGAGGCCAACAACAGCATTCATGGAGCATCACTGAACGCTTCTCTATCAGAGGCCAGATGGCGCATTCAGGAAGCAGCAGTGCAAGCTTCCCTCACAGAGACCAGATAGAGCATTCAGGGAGCTGTAGTGCAAGCCTGCCTCACAGAGACCAGATACAGAATTCAGGGAGCAGCACCGCAAGCTTCCTTGTCAGAAACCAGATGGAGCATTTAGGAAGAAGCAGTGCAAGCTTCCCTCACAGAGAGCACATAGAGCATTCAGGGAGCAGTAGTGCAAGCCTGCCTCACAGAGACCAGATATAGCATTCAGGAAGTAGCACTGCAAGCTTAGCTGTCAGTGACCAGATGGAGCAATCAGGGAGCAGTAGTGCAAGCTTCCCTCACTGAGACCCGATACAGTATTTAGGGAGCAGCAGTCCAAGCTTCCCTCACTGAGACCAGACACCGCATTCTGGGAGCAGCAGTTCAGGCTCTCTTCACAGAGACCAAATACAGCAGTCATGGAGCAGCATTGCAAGCGTCCCAGTCAGAGAGCAGATGGCGCATTTAGGGAGCAGTAGTGCCAGTTTCCCTCAAAATGACCAGATACAGCATTCAGGGAGCAGCATTGCACGCCTCCCTCTCAGAGACCGCATGGAGATTTCAGTGAGCAGCAGCACAAGCTTGCCTCACTAAGATCAATTACAGCATTCGGGGAGCAGCACTGCAAGCTTCCCTCACAGAGACCGGAAACAGCATTCGCGGAGTAGCAGTCCAAACTTCCCTCACTGAGACCAGTATACAGCATTCAGGGAGCAATAGTGCAAGCTTCCCTCACAAAGACTGCCTACAGCATTTAGGAAACAGCAGTGCAAGCTTCCCTGTCAAAGACCAGATACAGCATTCAGGAAGCAGCAGTGCAAGCTTCCCTCACTGAGACCAGATACAGCATTCTCGGAGCAGAGCACTGCAAGCTTACCTGTCAGAAACCAGATGGAGCATTAAGGAAGAAGCAGTGCAAGCTTCCCTTACAGAGACCAGATACAGCATTCACGGAACAGCAGTGCAAGCTTGCCTCACAGAGACTAGATACAGTATTCAGGGAGCAGCAGTGCAAGCTTCCATGTCAGAGACCAGATGGAGCATTCATGAAGCAGCAGTGCAAGCTTTCCTCACAGAGACCAAATACAGCCTTCAGGGAGCAGTAGTGCAAGCTTCCCTCGCAGATACCACCTACAGCATTCAGGGAGCAGAAGTGCAAGCTTCCCTATCAGAGACCAGATACACCATTCAGGGAGCAGCAGTGCAAGCTTCCCTGTAAGAGATCAGATACATCATTCAGGGAGCAGCATTGCAAGATTCCATCATTGAGAACAGATACAGCATTCAGGGTCAGGACTGCAAGCTTCCTTGTCAGAGACCAGATGGACCAATCAGGGAGCAGCAACATACGTTTCCTTAAGGGAGACCAGACACAGCAATCAGAGAGCAGCACTGTAGGCTTCCCTCACAGAAGCCAAATACAGCATTCAGGGAGCAGCACTGTAAGCTTCCCTCACAGAGACCAAATACAAAATTCAGGAGGCAGTAGTGCAAGTTTCTCTCACTGAGACGAGATACAGCATTCAGGGAGCAGCACTATAAGCTTCCGTCATAGTGAACAGAGACACCGTTCAGGGAGCAGTACTACAAGCTTTCGTCACAGAGACCAGATACAGCATTCAGGGAACAGCACTGCAAGCGTCCCTCACAGAGGCCAGATACAGCATTAAGGAAGGAGCACTTCGAGCTTCCCTGTCAGAGACCAGATACAACATTCAGGGATCAGCACTGCAAGCTTGCCTCTCAGCGACCAGATACATCATTCAGGTATCAGCAGTACAAGCGTCCCTGTCAGAGACCAGATACAGCATTCAGGAGGCTGCAATGCAAGCTTCCCTAATAGAGACCAGTTACAGTACTCAGGGAGCAGCAGTGAAAGCTTTCATCTCAGGGGTCGGATAGAGCATTCATGGAGCAGCAGTGCATGCTTCCCTCACAGAGGCCAGATACAGAATTCAGGGAGTAGTACTCCACGCTTCACTCACTGAGAGCAGATACAGCATTCATGGAGCAGCACTGCAAGCTTCCCTGCCAGAGACCAAATGGTGTATTCAGGAAGCAGCAATGCCAGTTTCCCTCAAAGAGAAAAGATACAGCATTTAGGGAGCAGCACTGGAAGCCTTCCATGTTAGAGACCAAGTGGAGAAATCGGGGAGAAGCAGTGCAAGCATGCCTCACAGAGACCAGATACAGCATTCAGGGAGCAGCACTGCAAGTTTACCTCACAGAGAACAGAAGCAGCATTCAGGGAGTCCTACTGCAAGCTTCCCTCACTAAGACCAGATGCAGCATCCAAGGAGCAGTCCTGCAAGCTTCTGTCACAGAGACCAGACACAGCATTCAGGGAGCAGCACTGCAAGCTTCCCTTACTGATATAGCGTAGGCACAGCTCTGACCACAGCTGTGCAAACAATTCTTACACACAGAAAAGGAACAGCACAGGCACAGAATAATTGTCCCTCACACAACTGTATGGGAATAGTATGGGCATTATCTGGACAAGCCACACACACACACATACCAGTACAGCAAAGATAGACATCCCCCAAAAAGCACACATACAGATGTGCAAAACCCAGTAAAAGTTCCTTTTCCTAGTTAGGTTTCCTTTACAAGCCACCGTTTTGAGGCCAGATAACTCCTCCCTTGCCTTTCGCCTCTGCCCCTCCACATACCTACGAATACAAGAGGTACCGGTAATATAAAACCAAAGTTACAGGGAAATCCATGTGGAGAAGTTAACTGGGATTATAACAGGGACCCCAAGGATCCCCTTAGACATGGGCAATTGCTGTGTAAATTGCTATTATAATTTTAGGTTTATTAGTGATCCTGCCCCTTCCTCTTCTGACAAATGAAAGCTCCTTCCAGCTACACTTTTATTTCAGGGCTTTGTGAAGCACCATTCTTAGTGACAAAACAACCCCTTAAAGATTCAATAAAGTATTGGTCTTGTTCATCTATTTTTTTGTTTCTATGAGGTTTATGTATTATTCTGAAATAGTTTAACTTAGTCAATCGGGTGAGGCAAGTGATATTCTTAGAACAACCACGTGTTCTGTTTTACTTACCTTTAACTTTGTATAATGGAGATCAAGGCGTATGTACTGATCTAATCAATGTACTTTGCTAGTGTGCCTTAAGATATTTTGATAGATAACCATTTTCTTTTTTTTTTACTTTTGCCCATTTTGTGATTAAATCACACTTGATTTGCTTAGTCATTCCTATAACGATTCCTTGTATTTTGTTAGGTTGATTTATCTTGTTATGGGTGTAATTTGTAAGTCAGCTTTATTGGACAAAGTGTTTTAATTTAGCCCTGGAAAGGTGTTTTTGTCCTTTCTAGCAAACAAGAGGCAGGAGGAGATAACTGATATGGCTGTTAGAGACTGTGTGACCAGGAAGCCTTAGCTCAAAGTGTAGCTCCCACTTAGTTAAATGATGTTACTCTTGGCAAACCATCATTTTACCTCACTCTGCATAATTTCCCTTACCAGCAAAGAATTATGAATAGGGTACGTGGTTTAGCCTCCGAACATGGCAGTTGCTCTTTGAGTGAGATCTGTTCATCCACACAGACTATCCGCCAGAAACCGGTGCTCCACGGGCACATGCCACCTGTGTCGACCTCTGCAGGTGGCTCACAGTGTACATCGAGCAACCCAGACACAGTGGCACACAATAAACGGCTAAACAACAGCCGAACGTAGTAAAGGGGTGGGCCTCGTTGCTGCCAAAGCTAAGCGGAACTGAAGAGAGGGTAGGAGGTGGGCTCGCTTGAGGCATGGATGCAACTGACCACGTGAGTGTCCCTTTACGGCTGCCCCCGATTGCTGCCAGAGCCCACTTAAGGGGCATCTCCTCCATGTAATGTCGTGTTACAGTCTAGGGGTTTTGATGACCAGACCCTTGGGACCCGACCCAGAAGTTAGGGACAGTTTCCGGGGGGAAGCCGGATATATATAATAAAGGCCGGACCAGGAGAGAGGTATCTGCCCGACTCCCTGAGAGCCAAAATACTGTGTGTGTTTGTGTGTCTCATTGGAAGGGCGCGCGGCAAGGTATCGCCCATGTCCACGCGCAACACAACACTGGCGATGAGGATGGTTTTCAGTCCCACGTCTACGCCTTGAAGGACGAGTGCTGGGAAGGACCAGCACCGCGGTGATCGCGTTTCGGACAGCTCAGATAAACGTGCAGGTCGCACAATAGCATTCCCAGATGGTGGAAAGGCTGGACCACGCACAGCAAGGGCCTGCTGCTGCTACTATCGTGGAGCTACCAAAGGTTGTGCCCTGTCAAACGTCGGAGTGGTGCACCCCCCCAAAATAACACTATTCACACTGCACACGACAGCCCAGTAAGGAAAAAAAAGAAAGAAAAAAATTAAAAGAAACGGGACGGTTACAAAGCAAATGTGGAAAGAGTGGAGGGGAAAAACAAGCTTTGTACAAAGTCAGGCAACACCATCAATATAGAAAAAATTAAATGAAAGTCATCCAACAGAAAAATAAATAAACAAACACAAGTGGCCTGATCATCATGGCAGAAGAGCCAACACCAGCCACTCACCAACCACCACAACACACAATGGCTGGTGTGACCCTGCTATTCAGTGAGCTAGCAGACCCTGCCATGGCGTCACCTAGATGGAAGATATGGGTTGGACGTCTGGAGAACTACTTCGTAGCCACCCGTGAGAAGGACGGAGTGGTCAAGAGGTCCTTACTCCTACGTTTCATGGGCGATGAAATATACAAACTATTCAGACATCTGCCAAACACCAGTGCCTACGACAACTACGATGCAGCAGTGAGAGCCCTGAATGCGCACTTCGATCTGCAGTTCAACCTGGATTTCGAACAGTTCAAACTACGACAGGCAAGGGAGAGAGAAGGTGAATCCATTGACCAGTTTTACGCTTGACTCTGGGCCAGCACATGCACCGAAGATGACCAACAGGTGGAGGTACATGTTCAAATTATACAAGGATGCAAGAACAAGGCACTGGGAGGACTGATATTGAGAAAACCTAATATCAGTCTGGATGAGATTCTAATCATGGCACAAACCCATGATTTGTCTGCAGTCAGAGCAGCTGAGATGGAAATGGCATTGTCACACGTGCCAGAGAAAACCCTGGTAGTCAAAACAGAACATACAGATGCAATGCAGCTACAAAAAACAAAGAGGAAACCTAGACCGTATGCCGCTAAGCCAGGAGGACGGTGTGAATATTGCGGCAGAGAAGAACACAACCCAAGAGACTGTCTGGCTCAAGGGGAACATGCTCCAACTGTGGCAAACTGAATCATTTCTCAGTTGTCTGCAAAGGAGGAATGAGGGGAAAAGGAGTGAGAGGGAGGCGCCCTCCCACCAAGGCGGTCAAACAGCTATCGCTAGATGAACATGCAGCACGAGGCACGTACTGCCCGGTGTCTCAATACACCTTAGAAGACTCTTCCCTCGGAGAAGACGAAGAAGAAGTATTCTTAATATTATTCGCAAATGATTTAAAGAGACACCGGCGGCCTCAGCCTACATGCAGGGTCTCCGGTCAAGGCCCTCATAGACACAGGAGCATTAGTGAATGTGATGGGCGTGCAACAGTATAGCCGCCTCCAGCCCCAACCACCCTTGACCCCATCAAACACCAAAATATTAATGTATGGAAGCCGCATACTGCTACCTCTCAAGGGACGTATGGCCATGACGGTGCAGGCCTAGGGCCAGACAATCAACATCACATTCTATATAGTAGACATGGAAGCGGACACTCTCCTTGGCAGTCAAGCAGCAGAGGAACTAGGTCTGGTCATATCTGCAAACAGCATAAGGACGTCCCAAATTGATGAGCTGCTCAAGAAATTCCCAAACTTATTCACGGGCCTGGGGTGCCTCAAAGCACCTCCAATCAAGCTACACATTGACAAAGCTGTGAAGCCGGTTTCCCTACGACACTGGCGGATACCATTTTACCTGAGACCGCTAGTAGAAAAAGAGCTGGCAAGCCTCGAGGAGCAAGGCGTCATTCAGAGAGTATCCGGGTCCACTACCTGGGTGTCACCCAGGGTGATCCAGGAGAAGCTGAAGCAGCCTGGAAAAAGTTGGCTCTGCATTGGCATGAGACTTCCCAACCAGGCCATCAAGAGAGAGAGGCACATCACCCCGACCACAGACAACATTATCGTCGATTTGAATGGATCTGAGTGGTTCTCCAAATTAGACTTGAATGCGGGGATCACCCCCTGAGGCTGGCGGAGGAGAGCAGATACATCACAACACTCTCGACACATCTCGGGTTGAGAAGGTACAAACGCCTGAGTTTCAGCGTATCGTCCCCAGCGGAGGTGATTCAGGACACCATTCGACAGACTCTCTCTGGATTACAAGGTGTCATGAATGTCAGTGATGACATACTAATCTATTCAGCAATGGCAGAGGACCACCATCGGCACTTGAAGAACACCCTCCAACGACTGTCGGAGTATGGGCTCACCCTCCACAGAGACAAGTGCGTGTTTTTTCAGACATCAATTGAGTTTTTCGGATACATGTTTAACCAAGAAGGTATCCAAGTGGACCCACGAAAGTCCAATGCCATCCGGAAAGCTCCCACCCCGAACACTGTGACAGAAGTACGGAGTTTACTGGGTATGACGACTGTTGGAAATTTCATTTCTGCATGGTCACCCCCAAACTTTTTGCCTTCCTCCTTCTCTTTTTCTGACCTAATTTTTGCTGGCTTTAGGACTCTGCGCACTTTACCACTGCTACTCAGTGCTAAAGTGAATATGCTCTCTCCTTAAAACATGGTGACATTGGCTCATACCCAATTGGCTTATTTAATTTACTTGTAAGTCCCTAGTCAAGTGCACTACATGTGCCCAGGGTCTGTAAATTAAATGCTACTAGTGGGCTGCATCACTGGTTGTGCCAACCACATAAGTAGCTCCCTAACCATGTCTCAGGCCTGCCTCTGCAGTGCCTGTGTGTGCAGTTTCACTGCCAATTGACGTGGCATTTAAAAGTACTTGCCAAGCCTTAAACTCCCCTTTTTCTACATATAAGTCACCCCTAAGGTAGGCCCTAGGTAGCCCATAAGGGCAGGGTGGTATGTAGGTAAAAGGCAGGACATGAACATGTGTGTTCTATATGTCCTGGTAGTCTAAGACTCCTAAATTCATTTTTACACTGCTGTGAGGCCTGCTCCTTTCATAGGATAGCACTGGGGCTACCCTCATATACTGTTTGAGTGGCAGATCCTGATCTGGAAGGAGTAGCCAGGTCATATTTAGTATGGCCAGAATGGTGATACAAAATCCTGCTTAATGGTGAAGTTGGATTTTATATTACTATTTTAGAAATGCTTCTTTTAGAAAGTGAGCATTTCTCTAATCCTTCTGTGCCTTCCAATCCATGTCTGGCCAGGTTTACTTGACAGCTCCCTTGTGCATTCACTCAGACACACCCCAAACACAGGATATTCAGCCTCACTTGCATACATCTACATCTACATCTGGGATGGGTCTTCCTGGGCTGGGAGGGTGGAGGGCTTGACACTTACATGTCAAAGGGCAGTAGCCTGCCCTCACACAAAGGACTGCCACACCCCCTGCTGGGACCCTGGCAGACAGGAAGGAACTGAAAGGGGACCTTGTGCACTTCTAAGACGCTCTTTGAAGTCTCCCCCACTTCAAAGGCACATTTGGGTATTTAAGCAGGGTCTCTGACCCTACCAACTTAGACACTTCTGAGGTAGACACTCTACCTGACAAGACACTTCCTGGAGAAGAGAACCTGAACCAGAACCTGCATCCTACCAAGAAGACCTGCCTGGCTGCCCAAAGGACTCACCTGACTGCTTTCTGTGCAGGACTGCTGCCTTGCTGTTGCCCTGCTGCCTTGCTGCTCTCTGGCTGTGGTGAGAAGTGCTCTCCAAGGGCTAGGATAGAGCTTGCCTCCTGTCCCCCGACGTTTCACGTCCAAAAAGACTTAGGGGGTCATTACAACCCTGGCGGACGGTGTTAAAGCGGCGGTAAGACCGCCAACAGGCTGGCGGTCTTTTTTTTAGTATTATGACAATGGCGGTTACCGCCATGGTCATCCGCCGCTTCCCCGTTCCGCCCGCCAGGGCGGAGACGGCTGCTGGGCTGGAGACCTGCCGGTATTGTGACCCGGCTTACCATGAAATCCATGGCGGTAAGCACTATCAGTTCCCTAGCCCTGAGAGGGGTCTCCCCCACCCCCCACCCCCACCCGACTCACTCCCCTACGCCTCCCACCACCCCTGCCACCCCCCATAGGTGGCAGGGCCCCCCTCCCCACCCCGACATTACCTTACACATACACACCCGACACGCACGCAGGCACCACCAACACACATACACGCACACACACTGACATACATGCCAACATCCACACACACACTCAGACACGTACACCCACATTCACACATTCACGGACACATCCATACAGACATACATACAGACAGACCCGCACACATTTCCGAAACACGCAACACCCCCGCAAGCATACACGCACTCACCCCCCCTACATACACAGACGCACACCCCATGCACCCACACAACACCCCCCGCCCTCTCCCCTAACGGAGGATCGACTTACCTGTTCCGTCGATCCTCTGGGAGGGGACGGGAGCCATGGGGGCAGCTCCGCCAACACCACACCGCCAACAGAACACCGCCGCGCAGAATCACAGGACGTGATTAGCTCGGCGGTGTTCTGTTGGCGTGGCGGTGGAGGTGGAGCAACCTCCACTTCCCCGCCGCCCGCAAGTATGGCTGTTGGCGGCTCTCCGTCGGAAAAAACGACGGAGGGCAGCCAACGGTCATAATACGCCGAGCGGCAAACCGCCACTACTGGCGGTCTTCCGCATGGCGGTCCCTCGGCGGTCTTCTTAAAAGACCGCCGAGGTTGTAATGACCACCTTAATCTCTACAAGAAGGACTCCTTGTGCGGTGAAAATCGACGTACAGACTGCCAGAAACGACGCACAGCCTGCACTGCAGTGAAAAATTAAACGCATGCTGAACCAGAACGACGCAGCCCGACTTCATAACAAGAAGATCGATGCAGCGCCAGCGTAGTGACTGGAAATTAGACGCATGGCCCACTGGATCGACGCACAGCCGAGCCGGAATGATGCAGCCCGACTTCCAGAGAGCAATTGACGCAGTGCCTGCCATGTGGTGGAAATTTCCATGCAACACCCACCGGATCGATGCAGCGCCTGTGACTTTGTCCTGTCAGCGCCGGAAATCCACACATAGTCCCAGGGCATCTGAAAATCCCTCAACACCGCCTTCTAAGTTAAGCCTGACTGCTCAGTGCCAAGCTACCAGAGGGTGGGTACAGGATAATTTAGATTGTGTGTGACTTACTCTGACTAGAGTCAGGGTCCTTGCTTGGGCAGGGGGTAACCTGACTGCCAACCAAAGAGCCATTTCTAACAGCGACATACTGTGGCAGGTTCATCCCAAAGTTAGCCACACTGTCAGAGCCACTCCGAGCACTCACAAAAGCCAATGCACCGTGGGTATGGGGGAGCTGGGAGGAAGACGCGTTCCAAGCGCTCAAGAAGGCCATTCTGTGTGAAACGACCATGGCCTACTTTGTCCCCACGAAGAAGACCGAACTGGTGGTCGACGCGAGCCTGGTAGGCCTCGGCGCAGTCCTAGCACAAGAGAGTGAGCTTTAACTTTGACTGAACAGCGTTACTCTCAAATGGAGAGGGAGGCCCTGCCCATTAAGTGAGCGTGTGGTCACTTCCACCTTTACCTACAAGGAAGACCCTTTCAAGTGGTCACCGACCATCAACCACTTGTCCCTCTGTTTAAGGGGAGCGCACCACACCCGCCTCCACGAATTGAACGGTGGGCAATTCAGCTCTAGCACTATTGCATGGATGTAGTATACCAACCTGGGGCCAAAAATCCTGCAGTATCCCTGTCAAGGCACCCTTTGAAACCAGCTTAGGCCACCAGCCAAGATGAAGAAAACAGTGAGGCACACATGCAAGCACTAGCTCAGGGTAGTTGTCCTAAGGCGCTCAGCACAAAAGAAATAGTTGAAGCTATTGTGGAGGATGAGGTATTGCTACGAGTCAAACAAGCATTGGAAGGTGGCTCCTGGCACAATTTTCTCCGGAACACAGGGAACTGGACTGTGGCTTAGTGAAAACAACTAACAAAACTATGGAGAGTCCGAAATGAACCAAGCTTGAAGTCTGATGGCCTTCTCCTATGGGGACTCCGACTAGTCATTCCCATAAGGCTACAACATTGCGTGATCCTGCTGGCACATGGAGGTCATCAGGGGATGACCAAAATTAAAGCATGCATGAGGGAGAAGGTGTGGTTCCCTGGACTTGAAGAGGGAATGGACAGATGTGTGCGACAGTGCCGAGCCTTTTAGGTAACGACCATCCCTGAGGTATCGGCCCCAATCATTACTGAAGAAGCCTTCACGACCCCGTGGTCGCAAATTAGTTTGGACTTTGGAAGTTTTCCGGAAGGCCGGGTCACCCTGCTCTCATAGATGGGTACTCCAGGTATCCAATTGTGGAGGTCATTGCATCCACTGCCTTTGCACATGTGGGTCCGGTCCTGGAGAAAAATTTGGCATGTTTGGTCTCCCAGAAGAAATCAAAATTGATAATGGACCCCCATTCCAAGGACATGAATTTCAAGAGGTGATGATGTGCATCGGCACTAGACATCGAAAAATCATGCCGCAATGGCCCCACGTAAATGGGAGAGGTCGAACGGTTTATGCAGACGCTCAATAAGACTCTTAGAATTGCCACCTTAGAAACCAGTGACCCTGAGCTCAGCCTTCATTGATTCCTACACGAGTACAGAGGAACCCCTCACTGCACCACTGGCCATACTCCCTGGTCACTAATGCTTGCTGGGCAAAGGCGAGATACTATCCCCACAGCCCCAGGGTGGCGGCCCACCCCTTATCACCCGGGGGAACACACAAACCAGGAGGAGGGAAATGAATGATAAGGTGAGCAAAAGAAGATGTGCCATGGTAAGAGACATCCGAGTAGGTGACTGGGTAATAATCAAGGACCGGAAACCGGGCTGGAAATTCCACACGCCCTATGAACCAGGGGTATGGACAGTGACTGGGGTCTCCGGAACCATGGTGACAGCAAGAAACGGTAATGAGCAGGTAACACAAAATGTGTCATGGTTTAAAAAGGCAACTTTTGTAGAGGCTCCTGACAATCAGGAAGCAGATGACCAACTCCCAGACTGTTCTGCTACTGAGAGCCCCGGACATGATCTGGAGGAGGAGCTGCCATCAGCAGCTTGGCCTATCCTTCTAAGGCAGCCGGTGACTAGCTCGCCGGTGACTTAAGGCGGAGAGACTAGATCCCAGTCTGGGAGGTACAACTTGAGACCCAATCCCCCACCCAGCCAGAGACTGAAATATTTTGTGTGTGCATTGATGATGCAAGTGTTTTGGTCCAGTTAGGGAGGGTCTAGTGGTTTTGATGCCTGGACCCCTGGGACCTGACCCAGAAGGCGGGGGGAAGCAGGATATATATAATAAAAGGCCGGAGGGGGAGAAAGGTATCTGCCCGACTCCCTGAGAGCTAAAATACTGTGTGTGTGTCTCATTGGTAGGGCGCGTGGCAAGGTATCGCCGATGTCCGTGAGCAGCACAACACTCCGGTCATCCACAGTCGTACAGGACTGGGTGTGGCTTCCTAGACTGGGGCTGACATGGCACTATCTCCAAGAGGCAGCACGGTCTACATTAACTCCAGCGGGGCACTGGGTGTACAACTGGGCTTCAAGAGAAGGAACCTCCCTATGGTCTGATGGAGGTCCGGGAAGGAATGCCACAGTGCAACCACCACTGAACAGCTTAGGCCATGAGGGTGCAGGACAGACCAAAGGGCCTAAAACGCTGCAAGAGAAGACAGCAGAGGCTGAGAAGGCGGTGATTGATTTGGGGCCGCAGCACAAGTAATTGATGACACATTGGCAGAAGGTGGGACAAGATTCAGGGCCTCCCCTTGTGCGGGCACGACTTCCGAGTGTGGAGGGCAGATGCCACAGAGGGGGTCTCTGAGCCTGGGGACCTAGCAAGATTTTATATGCCCAGTTTGCCTCAAGTGAAGCAGGTGGCAGGGACTTATCTAGTGGCATGAATGGTCTGGAGACCCGGCTTGGGCTCTGATATTGCTGAGAGCCTCTGAGCAGAGGGTCTAGACCACTCAGGCCAAAAGAGGGCTGGGCGCGGACCCACAGACAGCCCTGAGGAGGTCACCCTCACTGTTCGGCCCGCCAGATACCCATCACATAACAATGGGAACCCTGCGAAAGGGGCCAGAGGACATAGGGGCCGAGTGAAGCATGGGGGTCCAGAGAGGATCCAGGTCATGGACACCTGAGTGAGATACACAGCTGACACACACAATAAAAGTCTCACCCTTATGGGTTGAGTATTCATTATAGACCTCGGGAAGCTGAATGGGCTGTGGTGCTGACCCTCTGTGGGAATGATTCCAAGACAATAGAAGCCGCCAAGTGACTTATATTCACCAAAGACTCAATATATCCTGGGGTGAGGCGATTTAATTTCCTTCTTCTCTCTCTCCCTTCCTCAGATTGGAGATCCCCCAAGTGCCCCTTAGGTGCTCATACGCATCTCCTGCCTACCCATACCAAGCCCCATGGTGACAGAGAGGTGACACAGGTGGTTCATACAGAGAGGGGTGCCCTTCGTCCATTTCCTCACAGATCCCCTTTGCATTGCTAAAGACTTAGGCCCTCATTATGACTTCGGTGGTCTATTCTGTAGATTGCCGAAGTCACTGCCGCCATATGACCGCCAGTGTTGGTTATCTGAAGACCGCCATAGTATGTCTGCTGGCTGCTACCCGCCACTATTTGGTGGGGAAGCTGCCAGCAGCCATACTGGCGGTCTAGTGGAGCTTGCTCCGCCGCCACCGCCACATCACCACAACACCGCCCACCGTATTACAACATTGTAAACAGCGTGGCGGTGTGGGTTAGCGGGGCGCTGGCACCTTACATGGCCATCCAATTGCCTTGCTTTGTGTATATGCCCCTCCATCCCTGGCATCTGACTGTCTGACTAAATTTTGTGGCCTTATCTGAGAGCTTCCAGATGCCCCGTAGCTACTGGGTAGTGACCTTAACAGGGTGTGCGACATATGCCTTGACCTTTCCTCGACCCCGGTTGATGCTGATCAGTGTCAAAAACTTCTCTCAACCTTTATGCACAATTTAAATCTGATTGATATGTGGAGTGGGCATCACTTGGGGTAAAGGGAGTATACCTTCTAATCTTGTGCCCACTGATCTTTCTCTCAGCTAGGCTATTTTCTCCAGCATCAACGTTAATGGCCACCAGTTCTAGACGCTAGACTGCTGGCCTCTCTGATCACTCAATGGTGGCAATAGATCTAAGTTGGGTCTGAGGAGGGTGGAGGTGGGTTGGCACTTGAACCGTTGGAGCCTTCAAAAAGAAGAATTTGGGGAAATGTTCACCAACTATGTCAATGATTCCTTACTGAAAACAAGGGATGTGTTATCTCCTGGGGTACAATGTGGGAAGCCCAGAAAGCTACCATCCAGGGGGATGTCATTGGCTACTCCAAAAACCAAAAGGACCAGGCTTGGAAGAAAGTCAAAGGCCTTGAGGAACATGCAGTTGACCTCGAGGGCCGCTATTTGACATCTATGGCAATCGCTGCACACGTAGACACTTCTTAGGCAGGAGCTCACACAAGAAGCAATGGAGGCATGAATGGCCATTTGCAGCAGAATTTATCAATGCTGTGACAAGGCCAGTAAGACTTTACACTAGCTGTGTACTCCAAGAGAGAGAGGGCCCCAGTCACTTTCTTGGTGGCTAAAAATGGCCCTCGATTGCCTGGGAGTATGCCCAGTGCGCATGCCTTCACACCCTACTATTGGGAATTGTATAGGGTAGATCCCCTGAGCCCTCGCGCAGACTTACATACATCTGTGCTTGACCTGATGATTCATTGTTTGTTCCCTGGAGTAACACAACTCCCTGGAGGCTGATGTCACCTGTGATGAGTTGCATGCAGCTTTGGTGCAGATACAAGTGGGTAAAGTGCTGGGACCTAATGGTTTCCCAGTGGAATTCTGGCACTTGGTGTGGCCTCAGATTGGCACTCTGCTACTGGAGGCATTCAAGGAAGCCCTGGAAAGAGGTGAATTACCAACAGCCCTCAGAAATGTGGAAATAGTTCTAATACCGAAACCAGGTACAAAGTGCACTCACTGTGAAGACTTTCGGCCGATCTCACTGTTGAATTCGGAGGTGAAAATCTGGGCCAAGATGTTGGCCACCCTACTAATAGGAGTTATCACCCGACTGCGGGTCAACCAGAAACACCTTAAGGCAAGTGTATAACATGATTGAGTTGAGCAAGACCTACCATGGCCATAGGTCCCTTCTCTCAATTGATTTTAGGAAAGCCTTTGACTTGATGGACTGGAAATACTTATTCGCTCTCTTGCCTCACATGGGGTTCAGACCAAAGTTAATTGGCTGTATGCACATACTATGCACAAACCTTAAGGCTAGGGTGCACGTTGGGGGAGTGACTTCGGAGTGGATCATGGTGGCACGTGGCACCCATCAGGGTTGCCCTTTATCACACTTGCTGTTCATTTGTGATTGAGCCACTGGCGGCCTGGGTGCGAGTTGATGCGCTGTTCCGGGGTTTTTAGTGGACCTCTGAGGTGAGTGACACAATCTCACTCTACGAGGACGATGTCCTGTTGTTCTTAGGTGATCCAGCATCATCAAGACCCAGAGCTCTCCAAATTCTAGAAATATTTGGAACATAATTGGGCTTCATGTGAATATCAATAAGTCTTAGATTTACCCCACAGCTCCTTGCCCAGTGGATATGCCATGGCTGTTGGAGAAACCAATACTTGCTTCAGGGTTCAAATATCTAGGAGTCTACATCACCGATGACGCATAAGGTTCTATGAAAGAAACCTAGTACCCCAGCTGGATGGCCTTGCAATAGACGTTAACCATTTTAAAAATGGTCTCTCTGCCATGCCTCTTCTACCATCTACAGAACCACCCCTTCCTAGTGGACAAGGTGTTCTTCACCACGGTGAATGCACAATTTAGAGCAGTACTATGGGGAGGTGGCCCACCTCGAATAGCCCTGAGGAAATGTGGTCAACCTGTTTACGAGGGAGGGATATTTACCCCAGACATGCTCATGTACTACTGGGCAGCACACCTGCTTGTAGTGAATGAATGGTGGTTTACGAGATTCGATGATCTGCGTTTGCATTAGACAGATGGGTGATGGGTCATCAAAACTTTCTGCATCTACTTTATAGTGGTGTTGCACCAAAAACCCTTCTGTCTGGCACACAAGTAGTGCTAGGGCTCTAGACCGCTGCTATTACGTCCATAGGTTGGGCAGGTAGGTTGATGCTAGGAACTCCACTATGGCGGGGTACTCTGCTTCCACAGGTTGTAGCCTTATGTGTTTTTTCGGCCTGGGACACCATAAGCATCTCCACAATGGGGGACACGATTCACAATGGGACGCTGAAGTTTTTTCAGGGCTTAGAGGTAGACTACGATCCGCTACCTATGGGTTCGCCAAGCACTCTTACCCTTCACTCAGTAAGAGGAGATCATCCCCAAATTCTCCCCAATGAAAGCAAAGGTTCTTACAGATAAGAAGGATCACAAACTGTCTGAGATTTATAAAAGGCTTTTGCATAATTTGCCACACCCAATGGAGATGGTGAGGAGGACATGGGAGGGGGAACTGGGTCATTTGGATGACGATAATTGAAGGGAAGCAGTGATAGCCCCTAGGGAGGCGGTAATAGCATCCTAATTAAGACTAATAAAGCTGAAGTTGCTCCACCACGTCTACCTCACTAGAGCAAAAACAGATTGCATGGGCCTGATAGCCGTGAGGAACTGCATGAGGTGCGATGACCCACAGGGAGGTATATACAATACATTCTGGGATTGCCCCGCACTCTCTCACTTCTGTAATGGGGTTCTAGGATGGTTGGAGGATGTGCTGGGATCCCCAGAGACCCTAATATTATCCTTTTACATGTTATTGATGACCCAAGGTGTAATCAGTATCAAAGGGCATATCTCTAGCTGGGCCTGATTGTTGCCAAAAAGGATACTGCGAGAGCCTGGAAGAAGATATTCCCCCCACCTCCTCCACAGACATGGGTTAAAGGTATGGGTTACTGTATGGGACTTGAGAGCCCAATTTCCTGGTGAGGGGATGTGCCAAGAAACACTATAGAATCTGGAAAGAATGGACCAGACTCAGGGGCATACAGTTGGAACCATACACAGACAGGCCATGGTCCAGTTTCGGAGATACACACCTTTGCAGCCATAACACACTTAGGGACTCATTACGACTTCGGCGGTACTTTAACAGGACCGCCGAAGCTGCTGCAGACAAAAGACCGCCAGTACTGGAGGTCTTTTGACTGCCATATTAGGAGTAGTCCGCTGGCCCTGTGGAACACTCACCACAACATTGACACCGGCTCGTAATTGAGCTGGCAGCAATGTTGTGGTGCATCGGTTGCAACAGCACCCGTTGCGCATCGGGCAGTGAAATGCTGCATGGGGGCCCCTACACTGCCCATGCTAAGTGCATGGGCAGTGTAGGGGCCCCCACGGACCCCCCGACACCCCTATTCTGCCGGCCTTTACATGATGGTGTTTACCACAATGGAAAGGCTGACGGATGGGGGCTTGTAATCCCCAGGGCAGCGCTGCTTGAGTGCTGCTCCAGTGGATTACAACCGCTAGGACTGCCAGGCTGCAGGCTGGCTGCAGCCTGGTGGTGTCAGTGGTTGGACCGTGGCAGCTCCACCACGGGCATAATGGGGCTGTTGGGCAGTCCTGTCTGTGGCGGTCCGTCCGCCCCCCATCGCGAGGCAGGTGGTCTTAAGACCGCCAGCTTCGGAATGAGGCCCTTAGTGTACACACAAGATGATTGGTTAGGTCTTGCTGCATAACTCAATGTTATGCCATTTTTCTCTGCATTGCTGCTTTACTGCTTTAATGTCATGCTACATATAAGGTTGTGTCCTGTGCCTTTGTGGCGTGTGATGTGACACCACTCATTTTGTTTGTAAAAATCAATAAAACATTTTTTTTAAAAATGTTTATGAATGCTCCTTCATATATGATTTAATACACTATAATGTTACTCTCTAGGCAAACCCACTACATTGTAATGAGAGCTTTTCTTTGTAAATCTTTCTAATTGTAAGGTAAATATTATGAATTTTAATAAATGCTGCTCAATATAGTTACATTATCAATATGCAATTGAAGCTTTCACAGCTGTAAAAAAACAATGATCTGTTTTGGATTTTTAGCGCGAATAGTGTGATACAGTTTCAACATCTTGGTTAGCTCTTTGTGCTGCTACATAATTCCATCCAGGACTGACGGAACAACAAGAAACCATATGATGAGCGTGGAAATAAAAGAGGACTAGAGTTATGTAAGAGGCATTAGAAAGGCTGCAGATGTTTTTACAGCAGAAAGGGAAATGCAGGAAACATATGGCACGCCCCGCCTTACCCCTTTGAGGACATCCTCCATGTAATCCCGGAACTGCATGAAAAGGTTGATCTTCCAGCTAGTGTTGGAGTTTACGGAGTTGACCTGGAAAGAGAAGCAGACAGAGGTTAAAGCAGCAGTACAGGTGGGCCTACTGATGCTCTTAGACGCAGAAGGGCTAAGCAGCCAAGCTGGGAACACCTTTGCAAAGAGGAACGATCTGGAGAAAACCTAATCATTAATAATATTATTATTAATATTATTATACTTGAATCTCAGGCTGCCACACCCAGACATTTTTGTGAGGCGAAGAGAGACAGGTAATAATGGGCAGCAAAATCCTTTCATCCAATAAATCATTTAATCACAGCTTTATTATTTATGGGAAGGATGCCTGTTTCGCAAATAACATGTTACAGTGATTAACACGAAAACGATAACAAATTAAAATGTAAACAGATCATTGTATTTATTTAGTGACAGTGAAAAGTACACGTCATAAAAGTATTCACTATTTGTTTTTAAATATTTTCACTTAGAATGAGTTCTAACCTCAGTTATTCCTGTAGCTCTAAAAGGCATGTATCTTACAATTCTTAAAAATATATTCACTGTGTGCATTGTTGCTCACCGCCTCCCCCACCCAACACCAAAAAAACACACAATAGTCCTGGGTAGGTTTCAACATCCCAGAATGGACATCAGCTGTACAGAGCCTCCGAACAGGGGCTGGAAACCCACAATGTGCAGGGTTTTTCCACCTCACTTTGTGTGTCACCCTATAATATTGTCCCTTGACCGAGAGACCTTTTAAAGGGAGTCTATATTGTATGACACACAGTGACACTGTATGGAAGTCTCAATTATATATGTTTGTAAACATCCCCTTCAGAGGGCCTCGGGCAAGCAGGAGCTACTTGGCCCAATCGTGGTAGTTTGGGTCTTTTACCCATGATGTTCTTTTGGCCCAAACTACAGAGGGTCCTGAGTAACTAGGTCAAGTACTACCCCTGTAGCAACTTGACCCTCAGTGGTAGTGCGGGTTGAGCAGTTTAAGGCTTGTCAGGAAGCGAGGTAGATACAAGGTTTACACAGACTCACAACTCAAAACACTCCAACAACTTCAATGAATGGATGTCCAACCAGATATTCGATTTTATGAAACAATCATTGGCAAGGCTAATAGTTCTCACTTTGTATGCTTTTTGCAGAAGCTGTTTAGCATCACAAAATATCAAAAAATTGATATTACAGTATGGCCTCAGCTCAACATCTTGTTATTCTGGGCAAAACACTTAATTTTCCTGTGCCTAAAAAATGTGTAATGTTGTCAAGGCACTGCACAACATTGGACCTACATATCTTAACAACCGCTTTCACTTACACCAACACCCCAGACACCTGCGCTCATCCTCACTCTCACTTGCACACACACCGTGCATCTGAAAAAGCAGAACAGGAGGTCTAGCTTCTACAATCGCACTTAAGACCTGAAATGACCTCCCTCTACACATCAGGGCTTCCTCCTCATATTGCTTCTACCTGGGATCCTCCATCTATCTAGGACTAAAAAGAATGTGAAGCGGCCAGAGCTGCTGAGTTTGGAACTGGGGAACCAGGATAGAGTCTCACCATTGGCTCAGCATCCTGTGATTCTGGGCAAATCATATAGACTCTCCAAGCCTATGAAAGATTAGTGTGTTATGTAAAAGGAGAACATGTAAATCAAACCCCTCCATTCTAGTAAGCAGAAAAAGGCACGAAGAGGTAGAAAAATCTGTTAACATGAAAAAGGAAAGATAAATAGGTACCCATTTAGTGGCTGATTTGTACAAAGTAAAACCAGAAAATCTGGATAAATCTTGGCCTACCCGCTTACATTGTATGACCATAGGCAAATATTTTATTTCAACAAAACTTCTTCTTCATTATGGTGTATGAAAGCACTTTCATATATGTGAGTTCAGAATATCAGTTGTACAAAAAACCTATTGTGTTTTAATAGACAATAATGTTGCTCTATAATACTCTGTGCCATGTACAGAGTTTACATGACAACTGTCTTCCTTTGTTAGTTTACTAATGGTTCATGATTTTAAAATATCACTTCTGATAAGTCATTCTCAGTGCAGTGCTATAATATTATGTGTTAACCTCAAAGCTTTCATATTTTAAAGCAAAACACTTTTTTGAATTTCCAGGTGTCAAAAGGTTGGGAACTACTGTCTTATGGTGCTAAGGCACCTGCTGCAGACAACTTTGTGTGCCCAGTAAATCTCAGGGGATAATAATAATAATGGTAAGATAACTCTGGAGGTTAATGCACTTGCTGGTGAAATCTCTTTTTTTGGGGTTCCATTTTTGACTCAAAGTAGCACAGATGGTTAATATGTCTGCTGCAAAACACATCATGTAACACACAGATGACAGATTTTTATTTTACGTAGATGGGTAGGTAGGTTACAACTTTTAACTCAGAGATCCTTTTTTTACTTTCAGTTCATAAATTGTGTAATCCTTGTAATATAGCACAGTGACCATTGAAGGACATGTGACCCTTACACCTTGTTTCCCTCACTGCTTTATGTAATACATCCTGTACATTGATTTACACACAGATGATTTATTGTCAATTTATAATTTGTACGTGTTATGTAAGCGATCCGTCACCCTGCAGCAGGTTGAGCAGTGCTATAAAAGAAATAAAGCAAAACAGTGGTATTTAAAATGTTATTTATGCAAATACTGGGACAGACCAATGCTTTTGACATTCTTACAGTGCATGCATATCTCTCATATACAAGGACTGAAAAAAGTCAAAAGCATACCTCTCTTAAGTACTTATGAAGTAATAACAAGCTGTGTGCCTTTGTTTCCCCTCCATTGCATGTGCATCTAGGTGTGAGGCTCCAGATAGATCCCATTCAGGATACTGAAACAAAAGGAGGCCTGATGTTGCCTTAACCTCAGCTTTTGTTCTGGGCCCAGCTGGAATTTTAAATAAAAAAGCACCCTGCCCTGCACATTGCTGCTCAGAACAAAAGCAGACAACCTGCAGGTGCTGCTGAATGTGTCCAGGAGTCTAAAATGTACACAGGGATGAGTTCTGCATGTTTCTGTGGGGTCCAGCTTCTTCCCAGTGGAAACAGTGGGCAGACATTGTCAATCCCTGGGTACCTTTGACTTGTGCCGTGCCTGGAGTCAAAGAAAAGTAAAGCACATTTGGATTTACAGACGCACAAATGGAAATACTGGAATATGTGCTTTCAGGTAACACAATGAGGAGAGGGTGGGGGAACAAGGCTGCAATGAGAAGGTAGGAGGCAACAACAGGCATTCATATGCAGTGCTGCACAATGCCTCAGTGACTGGCTCTTTCACAATGAAAGCACCCTGGCCACCCCACTCCACACACCTGTCTGTTTTGTAGTAACTTTAAATCAAATGCTTGCGTGGTCATGTCATGGCATTGGCACTGTTCCACTCCTCAGGCGGGCCTTGTGAAATAAGAAAAGGCTGCGCGTTTCTGAAATTCAAAGCTGCTGCCAACTCCCTAAATGTCTCTTCCCTAAACAGAGCACCTCTGTGAAAGGGAAAAAATAGAAACTCAAGGCTATGGTCGAAACAACTGGGAACGTGTGCTGTGCTGCGTTTCTTGGGGCTGGTGCAAGAAAAGACAAGAGGCAATCAACGATGGAGCAGTGTTATGTTATGTTATGTTGATTTGTATGGCACACTAATAATTTGTGAGGGTATTTAAGCGCTTTGTCTAGGTGTGTAGGTGTGTGGTCCCACGGAAGCTCTGATGTGTCGAGGGAGGTCATTCCATGGTTTTGGACGGTGCAGGGAGTGTGTGTGAGTGAGAGAGGCAGAGCGTAGGTGTCTGGTGGTTTGGTGAAAGTGTATAGGGCTGTTCAGGTATTTTGGTCCTGTGTTGCGTAGGGCTTTGCATGTTTGCATAAGAAGTTTGAATTTGCAGCGCTTGTGAATGGGAAGCCAGTGAAGCTTTCTGAGGTGCGGTGTAATGTGGGCGTGGTATGGATGGTCGAGTATGAGTCTTGCAGCAGTATTCTGGATGGTCTGGAGTCTGTGTAGAAGATGTTTGGTGATTCTGGCATAGACAGAGTTTTTGTGGGGCAAACAATGACATGGGAGGGGAAGAAGGAGAAAAAAAATCCTTAATACCCGCAAGCAGTGGAAGCACCCAAATCGAAAAGAAGCTATCTATACTTGCTCCATGCTTCATGGAAGGGAGAAACGAATGAAGACAGCTTACGCTGACCAGTCAGGAGCCAGAAAATTAGAGTGACAATGAAGCCAATGAATAGATAGTAATTGGTGAGCTTCAAGTCCCTTTTAGTTCATAAAATCGCTTGCAAGTGACAGTGCATATACTGTCTCAGGTAAAACCTAAAAAGTAGTATTTATACAAATGAAATACAGCACTAAACAAATAATATACAATCTTCATGAATCTGGCACACTAGCCTGTCTGGATAAGCACTGAGACCCAATTCCCTGTCAGAAGGTGATTATTCCCCATTCATCTGAGGTGATCATTCAGGTTAGGCCCAGCTAGAAAGTACAAGCCCTAGAAGTTTCACAGTGGCGTTTTAAAAGTCAAAGTGTCCCAGTGCTTTGGCGCTTTTAGTCAGGCAAGTTCTCTCAGAGGCTCAGTGGCCCAGCAATCAGCCTTAACCACTCTCGCAGGGCATGCGTCAGTGGCCTGTAGGTGAATAGACGTCTCAAAGCTGCAGGTGTGGTGGCAGGTGTCCACAGTGCTCCTCAAATTGTGCGATATATCTTCCTGGATCTGGCGGGAGGTCTCAGGTGCTCCTAGGTTCACATGATTGAATTGATGCTTTTCTCCCATGGGTAACACATAGCCAGACACGCTGCTCTGGCATATGCTAATCCAGGGATGGCCCTTACCTTCACCGTGGCCCTCACCTAGCATATGGTGCTCATGAACAGAGCACATAAAGCAATTGACCCTTTGGATCACAGCACTTCAACAGGGTGACAGCCTTCTCTTCACCGCGGCCCCCACCTGGCATACGGGGGTCATGATCAGGAGCACACGGGTGAACTGCCAGATCTGGACAACAGTCCAGAGTCTTCATCGAAGGCCCCACCAGGCATACTGGGGTTTGTGAACATAAGCACTCTGGCAGACAACCTAATCAGTGCAAAGGTCCTCAATGTGGTCCCAAAACCTTAAACTCAGCTTCAGGGATCCACTCAACAGGATACCCACTGGGCCTCACTCCCTCCTGGTGTTTTCCCGACAGGATCCACTGGTCTCAGCAGGCAGGAAGATGCTGGTGCTAGAGCTTCTAGGGTTGTGTCCCCGCACCCAATAGGGAGAGTAGCAGACCTTAGTCCCTAGTCCTGGTCACAACAGGCAGAAGCCATGCTGAACTTTTCCATGCTGATGTATAGCTCCTGTTTGGTAATTGTGGGAGGGTCAATGTCCCCTTTTTATCCTCCATTTCCAGATGCAGATGTGATTTAGGCCCTCCTTACAACCCTGGCGGTCGGTGGAGAAATGGGGGTAATACTACCAACAGGCCGGCAGAAAAAAAATGGCATTACAAGCATGGCGGTGACCGCCATGCTAAACCGCCATTTCTCCACTCCGACCGCCAGGGTGGTAACGGCTGATGGGCTGGAGACTTTGGTCTCCAGACCAGTGGCTGTCACTACACCGCCGGCGGTATCACAACCCTGCATACCGCCATGGATTTCGTGGGGTTTTGTACAGCCACGAAATCCATGGCAGTAGGCACTATCAGTACCAGGGAATTCCTTCCCTGGCACTGATAGGGGTCTCACCCATCCCGAGTCCTCCCCCAACACCCCTGACCCCCCTACCACACCCCAAAGTTGGCAGGACCCCCTCCCCACCCCTCCAACATTGACACCCCCCCTTCATGCACACAGACACTACCACCACACATACTAACAAACATTCCAACAGACACACACAGTCATACACGCACACATACATACAGACATACACGCACACATACTCACAGACATACATACAGACAGACACGCACACATTTCCAAACACACAACACCCCCGCATGCATACACTCACTCACACCCCCCCTCTATACACTCAGACTCACACAGTCATGCACGCACACAACACCCCCTCAACCCCCTCCCCTAACGGACAATCACCTTACCTGGTACAGTGATCCTCCGGGAGCGAACGGGACCCATGGGGGCTGCTCCGCCGCCAGCACCCCGTCACCAGAACACCGCCACACCGAATCATGGGACGTGATTCGGGGGCGGTGTTCTGATGACGTGGTGGTGGAGGTGGAGCAGCCTCCACTTCCCCGCCGACCGCCAGTATGGCTGCTGGCGGCTCTCCGTCTGAAAAAGGATGGAGGGCTGCCAGCAGTCATAATACACTGCACGGAAAACCGCCTGCACTGGCGGTCTTCAGCACGGCGGTACCTCTGCGGTCTTTTTGAAAGAACGCTAAGGTCAAAATGAGGGCCTTAGTGTTTTAGGGCCTGATTTAGATTTCGGTGGATGGGTTACTCCCTCACAACAATGACGGATATCCCATCCACCGAAATATAAATACTATTATTTCCTATGGCATTTATATTGCAGCGGGTGGGATATCTGTCACCGTTGGATGGAGTAACCCATCTTCCAAAATCTAAATCAGGCCCTTAGTCTTTGAGGTTCATAATGTGGGGGTTGCCCTCTTCTAAATGCTGACTCCTCTGTTCTGTCCTTTGTCCATGAAGCAGTCTGTCACAGTATAAATGACTCTAAACTTGATAGCCCCACAGAGAGACCATGGGAGTGACTAAGTGATCACACCTGGATGTATGCCTCATTGATATATGCCAATCAAAATGTTACCAAGGCCCCTAGCCCTATTTTCTTATGATCCCCTTATCAATCCCATATCCTTCCTACTACAATGATGTAGGCCAAGGGAGAGTAAAGCACACAACTATGGAACTTTACATGAGGGGACAGCAGTGGCGGCTGGTGACATTTCAAAGTGGTGGGGCGTAAAATTTGGGAATGAGTGCTCTGTCGCAGGCATAAGAGGAGGTTCAGTGGGGGAGAGGTTCTCCCAGAACATTTTGAAAAAAATAAAAAAAGGGAAATGGTGCATTTTAAAGCAAGTTTTAGAAAGACTGAAGGTTCATAAAGTAATTGTGAATGTGTAGCCATGAACTGTTTAAACACATTCAGATCTGCCCCATATGTTACTGCATTACTGCACCATGTGATTTGTTAACTTGTCATAGAAGTGAAGTAATAGGTCAGTTAAATTTAAAAAAAGAATATCATGTTTTAACTAAATAAGCATCTCCCACTCATATGGTTTGTATTTGTTGCTCAATTTTGAAGGGGCAGAAGTGCCAGCTTTCGGAAAAACAGTTTTAGGCTGCAAGTCATTTGCCAGGACGTAAACAGGGGCTCGAGCTGTAAACTTTGTAGAAAGAAAACCCATCCTTTTGTTTGATGGACAGAGGTCACAATACCATCATGCACCTGATTTGGAGCTGGTGCACATCAAATAAAACAGGTTCTGTGACCCTTTCCACCACACAGCTGGCCGTCCTCAGTTCTGTATGTGGTATTTCCACATGTTAGATTTTGTCTGGTTGAACTGCACGGGCACACCTAGGCACATCAACATTTTTTATGTAAAAGTTAGGACAATTAGGGCCAGATGTAGCAAAATAGCAAATTGCGACTTGCAATTTGCGAGTCCGTGCGACTCGCAAATTGCAAGTCGCAATTTGCTATGCAGAAAGGTGTCTCAGACACCTTCTGCAACTCGCAATGGGGCCCATTGCAAGTATGGGCACTCACGGGGATGGTGGCCTGCTGGAGTCAGCAGACCACCATGTCCGTGACTGCTTTTTAATAAAGCTGTTTTTTTTTTCCATCTGCAGCCCGTTTTCCTTAAAGGAAAACGAGCTGCACTTGGAAAAAAAAAACGAAACCTTTAGTTTCGGGTTTTTTCAGGGCATGCAGTGGTCCATTGGACCACTGCCTGCTCTGAAAAAAAAAACTTTTTTCCATTCACAAAGGGGAAGGGTTCCCATGGGGACCCCTTCCCGTTTGCGACTGGGTTACCATCCACTTCAAGTGGATGGTAACTGCGATTTCATTTGCGACCGCTTTCGCTGTCGCAAATGAAATTGCATTGCATTGCGAGTCGCAAATAGGAAGGGAACACCCCTTCCTATTTGCGAGTCGGAAATGCATTTTGCGAGTCGGATCTGACTCGCAAAATGCATTTCTGCATAGCAGAGAGGCTTTTGCGCCTCGTAAACGGCGTTTTTCGCCGTTTGCGAGGCGCAAACCCTTTGCTACATCTGGCCCTTAGAAGCTACACACACACACACATATCCAAGAATCATTAGCACACAAGTTTGAATGTTGTGGATCTTCAGGACTTCCAGATGTCCACTGAGACGATGTCCACTAGTCAGTCTACACTGTGCACTCACACCTTGCCCATCAGGTATGTCATGCGCCTTAGGGTGCCACTTAGATTGTCCACCATACTTGGCACTGGCGCTGCAGCACAGAATGGAGGATTGCCAGTCTTCACAAAGCACTGCTAGGCACAGAGGGGTTTGAGGAAAGCTGTGATCCTCGACTACGGCTGAAGGGGCAGTGAGCTTATAGGACACACAAGTCTCACCCAACAATCGGCATTGATTTCTTGAAATCAAAGCGTCACAGTTTGCATGTCCCTCTCATCATGGCACCCCTGGGCGTCACTGGTTGTCATGAGATGCAATGACTAGGAACCACCCTGTATCACCCGTGGAGACATGAGACTTTACTTGTGAATCTAAACTCCACATTTAATTAATCGTTTGATCCTGGGGAAATCACACCATTTTCCAGTATGTTAACGTAACAAATCAAAGTGCCAACATGCGCGACCATATGAGTATTGAGCCTTTAATTATGATTTTTTCACCAGACAGCAAGTGTGTAGAGTAGCAGAGGTTTTCCTTCTCACAAACAGGAATCTTCCAACAGGGCTAGCCTCTTTTCGGCCACACGCATTTGCCACGCTGCTTCAAGAATAAAGCCCTGCAGGGGAATTATAATAAAATACTCCTTGCTGTTGCTAAGTACATTTTATTATTATTTTATGGGGAAAATATATTACTTGCCTACCTTCCGCACCCCACATAAAACAAAATAGATATTAATTGTATAACATCGTTGCGCGATACCCTTTTATAATGTATATTTTGATGTTAACAAAAGCTGAATTTACAAAATGAAAATTGGTTTAGCAGTAATGTTTGTTAGTCTGGATGAGGTGTAGTAGGATTGTACCTCGGTTATCTTTATTATTTAGTGAGAAAAAGCTGCATCGCGTAGCAATGTGCTGCTATTATGTAGTGCTTACAGGTGGCTTTATGCAACTTCTATGCGCTTTCATTTGTTATATTAAAGAAACAGGAAAATGGTGTGATTTTGCCAGAATCAAATGGATAATTTGTGGGGTTTAGGTTTACAAATGAAGTCTCGGCTCCACGGGCGATACAGGGTGGGTCCTAGACATTGACATCTCATGACAACCAGCGCCAACCCAGGGGTGCCATGATGAGAGGGGCATGCAAACTGTGACACTTTGATTTCAAGAAATCCATCTACAGAGAAGGAGGGGGGCTGCGTAAACACAAAATGTGGATGTTCCCTGACACGAACGCCACATCATAATGCGGTTTGACACTTATGCAACAACAGACCAATACCTTCAATGACAGCCACATACACATATAGACACGTATGCAGTGGCAGCGCCTCCGTGTGGCGGAGGAGCGCCGTGCCCCACCTGCAGCAACAGCTGCAAAACCTTTTAAAGAAAATGATAATAAACTATGTTTATTATCATTTTCTTTGAAAGTGGCGGGCCACGGGGGTGACGTGCACTCAGCACTCCCCCTTCACAGCGCATGTGTGTTTGGCCGGCTGTCTTGGGCTGGCCAAACACATGCACTGTAGGCTCTCTCCAGTGCAGCAACACAGTTGCTGGACTGGAGAGAGCCTGCACAGGCTCCCAGTCCGCCTGCCAATCCTGATGCTCCTCTGGGCAGCGTCAGGGTTAAATTTAAGGTTTATTCCCTCCCTCTCCCTTTCTCCCACACCTCCCCACCCCAACCCTTCTGCGGCCCGCAAGCCGCTACTGCACGAATAGATAAACAAGGACACGACTTCAAATTTACCGTTAATTTAGTTGGGTTGTTCATTGCTCATTCCCACCTTCTCAGATTACTTGTTTGGAGCAGCACCAGCATGCCTATGAAGGAGCTTGCATGCTCCGCTGAATGTTAACAGTACTTTGTTGCTAACGCTCTGAACTGTTTTTGCAATTATCGGATAATTAAAAACAACTTGTTACTGAGATGAATGTGGTTGGGTCAGCTGATGGACCCCCTGGGTCGGAGGGTGCGGGCATTACGGGAACTGCGCTGGGAATATTGATGCTCTTCGCTATGTATTGCACCACGCAGTCTTGGAAAATACTCTGAATGTTGCTGTGTTATCAGGTTACCTGTGCTGATTGCACTTGTAGACTATGTATGTAGCCAATGATTACCGTGCCATTATATGCCGTATATTACGTTTCGAAAAAACAACATGTGAGAAATATTTATGCAAATAAAGTAATACAAACTGATAAAAAATATTATTTTAATATTATTTTTATAGTAATTTAAAAATATTATTAAATATTTATGCGCAGATAGCAGGAGGAAGGTCACGCAAGAAGACAACAGGGTTAATAGAATTCACAATGTAGTCACAGAAGCTAAACATTCCTTGAGTAGTTATTCACATGCATTGTACTCTGGCAGATTTCACCTTGTTGGTGGGAATAATTCAGCTAGGCGTACTGAGCATGTATGGGTCTTGGAAGCATCAGAAGTTAGATAACACAGCTTCCTTTAATCTGAGTACGATGCCATTTGCATGTAAATGATCAGAGAAAACAAAACAGATGACACCACCAAGGAATGTGGCATAGACAATGTAAAGGAGGGGACCAAAACTGAGTCGCTGGAGTATGGGTGGAAGTTGTTCGAATTGCCACACAACAGACAAGGCCCAATCAGAATGGAAAGAGAAAAATTATCAGAAAGTAGACTTAATGACATTGAGGATCTTTATGGAGAGGAGTTGAAAATTGTGGTCAACGGTCTCAACGGCTGTGGAGAGATCAATGTATATAATCTGTGTTTGCATTTTTTAATAATCTAGCTGACTAGCAGTAGAATGCTGTATGGTAGACAATTCCAAGGGGGGATCCATGGGGATAGGTGGCATAGAGCTGAGGTAATAGAAGGGGGTAGAAGTCAGTCTGTCTATTTGAGGGAATGTTCCTTGAAGAGGCACATTTTCAGTTTTTTCCTTAATTGTAGGATGATGGGTGCTGTTCTAATATTGAATTCTGTTTCAGGGCGCATAGACAGAGAAGGCTTGTTTCTTGCTAGCTTGTTCCTTCACTGATTAATCTCTAATTAGGCGATGTTGGGCCTGCTCATCTGGCATTGACCTGATATTTTTAGTTTGTTAGCTAAGTAGGCATGGGTCTTGGTGTAGAGGGTCTTGTAGGTGATGCAGCTGATCTTCAAGATGATCTTGGCATGGTGGGGGTCACAGTGTGGTCAGATTTCTGGAGCCCCTTCATAAGCTGTGTCGCAGCATGAAGGATGCCTTTCAGGGGAGTAAGGGTGGTCTCTGGGATGCCGTTGAGCAGGATGTTTCTTCATTTAGGTGGGAGGGGACTACGGATTGAAATGTTGTCCTGGAGTGTTCTCATGGGGGAAAAGGCTTCACTGTCTTCATGAGACAGTGGGAGCAGGTTGTTTTGGCCTTTTTGACAACATGTTCTTTGAGTGAGAAGTGTGAGATGGAGTTGAATCCTCAGGATTTGGCCTGTTCAGTCAGTTTGGTTGCACAGCCGATTAGGTTTAAGTTGGAGAGTTATGCCTGAACCAGAGAATGTGAAGAAGAAATAAATCTAATAATAATAAGGAAGGATGACAGGTGGTTGTGGTGAGCAGAGGAAATAAAGTTAGTTTCATGTTAAAGGGATGTTTCTTTGGGGTGTCAGTCATTGAAACCTGATTTGAGGAGGTTTGTACAAATTACATGAGGTAGGAAGTATTGTAAGTTATTTTAAAATAAGGTGTTCCAGTATCATTGAGAAGCAGGGAGGTGGGGATACTGTGTGGTAGTTTGATGAGGACATGGGGTCAGTCGCAGGTTGTTTTCATTTGTAGTAGAACTACAGATTCACAGCATGAAGGACAAATGTCACATTTAATTGAGTGATTGAAAAGTAAGGGTTATGAAGATTAATACACTGGAGGTGAGGGCAAAATATTTGATGGTTTGTGTGTTTCATGGGTAAAATCATGATGGGTTAGCATATTTGAGTATTAAAGAAGATTTAGTAGTTGAATTAGAAGTGTAGCCATAGGGTCTAGCGGAGTGGGAGTTATGGGAGTTAGGAGGATGGGAGTGAAGGAGTGAGTAGTGTAGTAAGGGTTTGAGCACAGCAGATGGAGTAGGCTATTAAATGTACACACCCTTTGTTGATGGTTGGGTCACATTGAAGGGACAAAGTTTTGAAAGTAGACTAATATGGCATGGTCTAGGGCCATTGATAATACTTCCAAGGCTTGTTTGTATACTTTTAAATTTGCATTGGTCTTACTGTTGCACCATTTGAAACAACGTGTGTGCACTATATTTTTCAAGGAGAATATGTAAGGATTAATCCAGGGTCAGGGATTTTGTTTTTTTTATCAAGGTTGACCAAATAACATTTTAACTTTTAAATTTGCATTGGTCTTACTGTTGCACCATTTGAAACAACGTGTGTGCACTATATTTTTCAAGGAGAATATGTAAGGATTAATCCAGGGTCATGGATTTTGTTTTTTTTATCAAGGTTGACCAAATAACATAATACATTGCATATTAAACAGTATTTTGCCATAGGCCCTATTCTTAAACTTACAGTTAAATATGTGGATGCATTTATATGGTGATTAGTTATTATTGTTTCCAATAAGAGTTCTAAACTCAGTACAAATAAACAATAGGTGTTATTGGTTCCTCTGTGAAACTGGATGACTATGGAATACAGTCCACTGAAAAATATGTTGGTGCTAGGCATCATGTAGTATTTTTTCATCAATGGCTTAAAGCCACATTTCAAAGTTTTTGTAGGATATAAGTTGCCTCCCTTAAAGACTGTTGACTGTTCCCAAGGTGTTCACTCTAATGACAGCCACACTTTTGTTTATAAGGCTTGACATTTGATGCAATTAACAGGCATTAGAACCTGTAATTAGAAGCCTTGATTGAAATTATACTTTTTAAAAATGGTCCTAGATAGAGCATCCAGAGAAGACACAGAAACTGTGTAGGGGCTGGATGCCCTGACATTCTGTAAGGAGGCAACTCATTCCCACTAACCACTTTAAAAAGTAGACCTTGAGAAGCGTATTAAGGAGACAATAACTTCTTTTTATGTCTTCTCTAGACAGCACATGCGCTGTCTCTTCAAGACTTTTTGTTTTCTAGCAGTGGACTTAGAGGCCAACTATTACTTACCATTAGTTGGCTGCAATGTCACTGTCTTCTTGCTTGCTTCATAAGGGTCAGCTGCTGTAGGCTCCCTTCCTCTTTGTGTGTTCGTACCTCCCCTGGAAGATGGATGCATTACTTGTGTCCTTCCACTGCTCATTTTTGGTGCTACTTTTTTCTTTGTGTTTAAGCATCCTCTGCTTCTTTTTCAGCTAAGTATACTTCTCCCCTTCTGTGTTCCTCTGGCCTTTCCTCATCTATGTTGCTTCTTGTTATCAATATCCATGTTTCTAATTGCCCCTGATCCGTCCTCCCTCTCCTGTCTGCATTGCTACTTCCCCGACCCTCCATTCCTCCCTCGTCCCTGTTGCTGCTTGCCCAGCCTCCCTTATCTGTCCTGCTGCTTGCTTCCATCCCTCGTCCATATTGCTGCTTCTCCCTCACCACTATAGCATAAAAATGAGCAGAAGTGGCTCCTCCACTATGGCAGAGGAGTATAATCCCCCCAGCCAGCAGCAGCAGCTGCAAAACATTTACATTGAAAACATAATAAACTGTGTTTATTATGTGTTCACTTTAAAAGGGGCGGCCACAGGCATGACAGGAACAGAGACAGAGTGCACAGCACTCCCCTTCAGTGCGCATGAATGTTTGGCCAGCTGTCTTGGGCCGGCCAAACATACATGCGTACTGAGGTCGCCGGGCTGGAGAGAGCAGACATAGGCTCTCACTTTGCCTTGGAGCACCTTGGCTGGACGCTATGTTCAATCCTGCCACTGCTTTCATGCTGCTGGCAGCATGAAAGCAGCAGTAGGACTGGACGCAGGGCAGGCAGGGAACCTGTGCTTGCACTGCGAGACCGGAGAGGCATGGGAAAAAGGTAAAATTTATTTTATTGTTATTATTTTTTTTGTGTTGTCCCCCCCAAGCCACGCGCTGCCCCACTCCTTTTCCCTCCCGCGTGCAGTGACTGCAAAAGAGTATGATGAGGCAGACACCGCTGGCCATGAAATAGCTCTTTATTTTTGTCCATATTGCCTCCCCTGCCCTTCATTGCGAAGAACCCCACCCTAACTCCTGTCAGTAATAACAAAAAAAGCTCTATGACTCATACACTGCTGGCCAGACTATAGAGTTTTTCCCCTGCACCCTCTTTTGTTCATGTTACCTCTCCCCCAGTTTGCCTCCCCTCCAGCCTTCTCTCCATGTGCCTCCTAACCTGCCCACCATCTCTCCAGCATTAATGAAGGAGCAATTACATGACCAGTGCTGACTGCATTTTAGCACATTTTTCCTAAATGTCAGACATGCTGCAAAGAGCCACTCTGCTGTACAACATGGCTAAAAAATGACAAAGCTCTTGTCTTGTAACTGAAAACTATTGGATTTTCACTATGCGATAAATGCAGCTATTTCACAGTTGGGACACATATGAAACTTTTATGTGGATTGCTATTTAACATATGTCTGTAAGCACTGCGTAATACAACAAACTTGTGATACTGATTTTATGTTTTATAAAATAAATATGATGATTAGAGCAATAATGAGTTGACTACGACTAGTTGACTACGACTGCATCCTATGAAAATCTTAAGAAGTTCAGATATTGGGATAATTGTAAAGAATAACCCTCTGGGAGCGCCTAATTTGTAGATCAAAATGTGCCAGTGCCCAAAGCTCTCCTCTGAAACATGCGGCTGCTGCAATTAAAAGTGCGAGTACGGAATACGGAGGCAGCATAATCCTAAAGACATCTCGGGCCTCTTCAATCCATTTACAGCCATGTCTTGCCCCTTCAGCTCACTCTTGCAGCTTTTTGCTTTCTCCCTTTGTGACGCTTTGTCATTTTCTTCCTCCTCCGTCTTTCCCTGTGTCTTTTGCTTGCATCAAATGTTTGAGGCACAAATAAAAGCACCTGCCCCCAAAATTATGTGCCAGTGCCCCGCACCAGGAACCACCAGCTCAAATTGAGCTCTATCCTCCTGTAATAATAACCCAGGAGCAGTGATGCTTAGGACAAGCTCATAAAAAATAATATAGGATAATAATCCCCATTTGGGAATACTTATATATTCCAATATTTATCCTCTCTATTCACTTGGAGTTATCAGGGCCTTGCTGTGTATGTAAATGAAGACACTGGTGTCAGAGATTACTTCTGGCATGGCCATCATATTATGTGACTTTCGGAAGTTCTCATAGGATAGCTTGCCCTTTAGCAGTTGTTTCTGTTCAAGCTCACTGAGTACAAGTACAATTTCCTTGTCTTGATGCCAAGACCTTCAGGAAGGTCTTACTATCTATGTTAATAGTCCGAATTAGACTCCCAATTTTCACTATAACAGCATCCTTGTCATATTTTGGGATCAGAGTAAACACGGCCTCCGTGAATATGCGCTATCCGGATAGAATAACAGAGAAAGGAAGGAAGCATTCAAATAGTTTCAGTTCACACTGTTCACTAAGGATTTCAAAGAACAAAAGCAGCAGCTGTCTCGCCTCCCCTACCGTCACCATGTGTGCGCTGTATTTAGAATATGGCGCACCATGGCGCAGGGTGTGGGGCAATAGCATAATTTTTCATGACGGTATTGAAGTACTCTGCAGAAATAGTGCCAAAATTTTGGCGCTACTCCTGGAGAGTACATAAGAGCACATAATAAATAATAGAAGTCCCCTTTTCATGCTTACTCTGAGCAGGTGTTAAAAGTGCCGTAAAAAATGATGCAAGAAAATCTCTTCGATTTCCTTGCCCCATTTTTTCAGACCCCCGTGAAGTGGGAACGCCCCCTTTGCATACAGTATGCTTGGCGTAGGCATAATGTAGCGCAAAGGGTTACAAAGTGGCACAATGCATGCAATGCCCAACTTTCTAAATATTATATTGAGTGAGGATTTTGACCTCTTTGGGCCACATAAACGTAAAAAAAATGATGCTAATGTGGCACAACGTGGCGCTAGGGGCTTATAAATATGCCCCAAAGTCTTCTGTGTTTTCAGTATGTTGCCTGTGTTTTCCTGGTTGAGTCATAGTGACCTTCTGGTAAGTCCTGGTGTAAATTTGAAATGTTAAAAATATTTCTCAGTTCAGTTAAAGATGGATGGATTTCAAGTGGGTACAATTCTTGTTTTACGTCAGTGATTATGTCACATATCTTAAAGACTAAAGGCACTAGTTAGAGTTCAATGGACTGGTTACTCCATCACAAATATGACAGATATCCCATCCACCGTATTACAAGTGTATTATATCAAATGGCATTTGTAATATGGTAGACAGTATACCTGCACAGTTGTAAAGGAGCAACCAATTAGCTGAACGCTAAATCAGTCCCTTATTTCTTGCTTTTGCTATGTCTGTTCTTCAATGTGGTAACTTTGGTGTTGTCTTTTTATATTCAAAGAAAGTTTTCAAATCATTTATACTCCCTTCGTTCTTCCCCTGTGGAACTTGGATTATTGCCAATAAATGGCAGCCTTTTTCGTTTGTCTTGTTGAATTAAAAATTGAACTGCATTTGTTGTTTTAAGTCATCAATCCATTATCACTAGGTTTAAGTTACCATGGGAGTTACTGGTCATAAGTTGGTATGATGTGTTTATCATGCACAGAGTGCTGTTCGCCCCCTAAATAATATGAACAGGAAGTACATGTATCAACTTCTCCAAGGATTACTCCTCCAACCCATCAACCCTTTGTTTGTTCAAACCTCTCAGACCTTGACTTCCTTTCCTCTGAGGACACCAAGCGGCCAGACATGCTCCCCATTCTTTCATTTCTAGTTTTACTCCATCTAATTGTGAAATATATTTGAATTAAGGCAATGTCAGTTACAAATCCTATTGATTTTCCCCCATACCAGGCTCTCAGGAAGCCCTACCTTTCCTTCTCTGGGTCCTTTCATTGTGGTAACCTGTCACACAAAGCCCTGTGTTTCTGCAGCACAGGGAGGAAGCTGAAAGATCAGCCCTACGGCACAGGCTCTATCTCATGCCTTGGTCGGCGGCACTATGCACTGAAATTCTTTTTGTTGTCCTACTCGAGTTCTAGGCATTTCACTAATGCAGAAAGCATTCTCTACTCCACCCTTCAGTATCATACAGTTCTCTTAAAAAACAATAGACAGCACACACTGCAGTGGGGAATGTCGCATCACCTTCAGGCTCAAATTCCTTCCTGACTCTAGTGTCAGAATGTCCACCCACGTTTCATCGGAGGCTTTCAAAGATTGATGTGCGGTATGTTCTTTACATTAGGCCCATATTTATACTTTTTTTAGCGCTGCATTTGTGCCGCTTTTTGACGCAAAATCGGCGCAAACTTACAAAATACAACTGTGGCCCATATTTATACTTTTTACCGCAAACCAGCGACAGCATTGGTTTGCGTAAAAAAATGTACAGCCGGCTAACGGCATTCCAATGCGCCAGGCGGGCGCCTTATTTATGGATTGATGGTAGCCGGCACTACGGGCTGGTTAGAGTAAAAAAAAATTACTTTAACCGGTCAGTGCAGGAGTAGGGAAGAATGGGAGTTGTGCGTCAAAAAATGGTGCAAGTCAGGTTAGAGTAAAAAATCATGGCTCTAAACCGACTTGCGCCATTTTGTGATGCACAACCCCCATTGAAATGACTCCTGTCTTACCAAAGACAGGAGTCATGCCCCCCTGCCCAATGGCCATGCCCAGGGGACTTTTGTCCCCTGGGCATGGCCATTGGGCAAAGTGGCATGTAGGGTGGCCCAAGTTAGGCCCCCCTATGCCACTTAAAAAAAGAAATAAAAAGTTACTTACCTCAACTTACTTGTACTTACCTGGGATGGGTTCCCCCATCCATGGGTGTCCTCCATGCGTGGGCGAGGGGGGCAGGGGGTGTTCCTGGGGGCAGAGGAGGGCACCTGTGGACTGCTTCTATGGTCAGAGACCATGGAAATGAGCCCACAGGTCCCTTAATCCCTGCCCTCACCCAGGCGTTAAAAAACGGTGCAAATCAGGCTGTGCGCCATTTTTTAAGGCCTGCCCCCTCCTGTGCCTCAAAATGACGCGGGAGTATAAATAAGGCGCACATGCCTTAAAGTCATTTTTGGGACGGGAACGCCTACCTTGCATGTCATTAACGCAAGGCGGTTTCCCACATCCAGAAAATGATGCAAATTGCTGAATTTTGACGTTTGCGGGGTCGGGCGTCAAAGTATAAATATGGTGTTAGGTTTGCACTGAATTTGCGTCAAATATTTTGATGTAAATTCGGCGCAAACAGAGTATAAATATGCACCAATTTTGAGTGAAAAAATTACGCAAATACGTTGCTAAAAAGTATAAATATGGGCCTTAGTGTGAAAAAAACTAAGGTTAGCCACACCACACCAATATCTCTTGTGGAGTTGCAGTGTTCTATCAGAGGAGTATAATATTGTTCCATAGGACTGCATCCGTGGCAGACTTGCAGGACAACTAGTGGCCACGTAATTGATCTCCATTTATATTATGTTTACATACGTTTGTCACACTTGTATCTACTGCGACTCTCACATTTATGGTCCGGGAGCTGTATGTGTATTTTTTTTAGAGTGAGCCTGGCTAAACAGCAACAGAGCGTCATCATGTGGAAGATCACGGCAGGCCATTAGTGTAGAAAGTGACTCAGAGGACAGAACCATCAACATCAAAGGGTAACTTTTTCAACTAGATCCCTTACAAAATGAGGTTCTCCCAAAAGATGCCTCACAAATGAAGATAAATATTCTGTTGAGAGAAACAAGTCACGTGATTCAAAGCCCGTACGTCATGCTAAGATACAGGTCAAGTAAAAATTTTATGAAAACGAGAATTAAGTTTGATTAACAATTCCCCTTGAAGTTTGAAGTATACAAAAAGCATTACTTGGACACAAAATGTATTATATTTCCCAAGGCGTACTTCTATTAAAAAATTTCATTAAATGTTTTAAAATGTTTATTTTTTCGACATGTTTTTTAACGTTTTCAACAGGTTTTTAGCTGAAATTGTGTGTTTTCTCATGAAAAAGAACAGTGAAGTTATAGTTTGTCTACACTTGACTGCTTTTGTGTGTCTTTAGGATGTGATTTGGTTTAATTTACAATTGAGAATACGTACAAAAAGATAAGAAAAAGGTTACAAATATTCAAATAAGACAAAACTATCATTTTTCATTTCTTCAAAAGAAGGATATAGCACACATCCCTAACTTCAGTCATAAAGCCAGAGTTTCAAACCTCGGTAATTGAATAAAATCAAACAGCGCAGTAGATTACCTTTCAAAAATCGAATTTATCGATTGAAAGATATTGACAAGGCATAACTCATTGCTGCCTCCCGAATGCATGAATGCTAGAGAAAAAACTGAATAGGTGTGGAGGCTAAATGCAATAAATTGAGTTTTCCATTGAAGCCCCCCGTCACACCTCATCCTCACAATCATGTATATCTTCAGCCTACTTCCCAAGCATTGATCCACTTTGGCTTTCACAGACACCCTCTTTCAAACACAAACCTACTGTGGCTCTACGGCAAATCATCCTGAACATAGCCCTACATACCCTTTCTTACACCAGTCATAACCCGCACATGCCTTAAAGTCATTTTTTGGACGGGAACGCCCACCTTGCATGTCATTAACGCAAGGCGGTTTCCCACATCCAGAAAATTATGCAAATTGCTGAATTTTGACGTTTGCGGGGTCGACCCAGGCACAAGAAGGAGTCATTTTGCATCATCTTACGTATACAAACCTACATTCAGCCATAACACATTCCACTAACAAATCTACTCCACCATCCTTCCACACCAATTCCTACACACCAATGGATCCAGAGGCATAACGCACGACCATTTTAACAAAAGCCAACCTACTGTCATTTGGCAAGCCCATTACTAAGCTTACCAACATTCACATCAAACTGTCTACCATTCAGAGACCTACTCATAGACCTTCAAACCTTGCCTCCTCCCTGCACAAAAATGTACGGCAATCCTATTACAACCATTTCCAAACGCAAATTGGCCTCTGGCCCCTCCTTCAGAAAAAATCTTCTTTGTACCTCTTTGCAGCCGGGGTTGTCAGCCAGTTCGTAATTGCTGGCGTGCAGGGGCTGCCCGGCATTTACAGGATTCAGGTTCACCTTGTCCCCCACTACCACCTGGAAAGGAAGAAGAAAAAGGAGTCAGTCAAGGAGGTATTTTCCTAAAAAACAAAATCTCAATTTGAAACTTGCTCTCAAGTATAACTCGACTCGAGCTGTTCATCATCTCTGCCTTTCACTCTGAGAATGTGCTCTCAGACTGCGTGAAATAGCATTTTTCCTGTTGTGAAGAAAATACATAGAAATCAAATCTCTATTTTGACTTGTTACATGGATTGAAAAGAACTAATATTCGCCTTTATAGGCCATTTACAAATCTCAACTCAAAATCGAGGCACAATTAGAGAATGGGGATATGCAGTTTCTCAGTGATTCATTTCTACTCCAATGAGAAAGTCTTGATTCTGAGACCAAATGACTTGAAAGGCGCCCAAATATTCAAGGAGGACCTGTGCATAATCAGGGAGGCTTCTCTGCTTCTTCTCTTCCATACCACACAATATTTGGTTTAGTCTAATTTTTCTTTACACGCCATAATGCTAAAAGTGCTTGGTCATGGCTGAAAGGAAGAGACTAAGGTATAGTTTACAGAGAGATTGTTTTGTTGGTAAAGTTTATATTTCCTTTTCATCTTGTCCCACCGATTTCTACAGGACACTGCTCCAAGCATCCGTAAATGTACACGAATCGTTGAAATCCTGGATTGTTAGGGTCTTTGTACAGCCTCTTTCGGATGCTTGTTCCTTAAAATACACCCATCTACTGCGATGGTGCAAAAAAACGTTTGCCACAATGGGTGAAATTATTATTTTTTCACTTATACCCACTAAATGAGCATCATTTGTGTTTGTAGGGTCACTCTGCCACTGTCTGTGCTGTGACTACGCAAACACTGAGTCTTACCCCCTAAAACTGCCTTGCTTCTGTACTCAGTACTCACATTGTCTCCATTGCTCCGCAGCTTCCAGAAGGGCTGGATGAAGAGCCAAGAGCCTTCATTGCCCGTTGCGTCAAGCGTCACTCGCATGGCGTTCTTCTCTAGCAAAGCTGGGAGCCTCTTGTTCACTGTTAAGTACTTGTTGCTCTTCATGTGAAGCAGCTGGAAAGAACATAGGAAGAGAGGAGGACCTGTTACACAAACAAGCTTATTTACTTTTCACTCAAATCTGATGACACAAGGCCCACAAAGGTGTGTGCAAAAAACACCCACAGCCCTCAAGAGAGGTTGGGTCCGGGCACCACCAGTCTAGTACTTGTTACTACAATACCATTCAGAAACCCTCAATGTGAATTTGAAGCCTATTTGACCTTGTCTTGCAAAACTATTCAGTGTTTTAATTGGTAATGCACACTATTTCCATTTATTACACTCATCTATTCTGAACAAAGAGATGCAAAATAATCTTTGTTAGTGACACTTGGCTGTTCCAGGAAATGTGGTATTTCTACTGGGTGATTATTTTATAAATACTGAATTTTTCCAAACGTTGTCTTACGTAAGGCCTATGTTAAAAAGGGATGTGAATGTTGACAGGTATGTATCAGCCAATTAATGTTAACAGATAACTCATACATTTTACTTTGCTCACACATTCAGTCGAGAATGTTATTTAATGTCTTTATTGTGTTGACTAATTGACTGCATAATGTACACTTTTAGTTGGGCAACATTCGTACAATCTGTATTTCATATAACATTGCCAAGCATAGATAAATCCATACAATGTGTGCTTTTAGTACTTGTGATACCTCTACTGGGGAAAAATAGTCCTTTTAACAAGATTATATGTCATGCAGTCTCTCTGCCATTTGGATTTTTTCTCTAATATACCTTTGTGTGATTTTCAGCTGGAATCAGCTAGAGGCACTCTTGATAATGGCTGACAACCAAGCTCTGGGAATTCAAGATACCAGAATTGTCAGCAACTTGTGCAATATTTTCCTTCCCACTCCAAACATTCCTCGCTCAAATTTTCTATTATGATATTTACTAATGAATGGAAGCACCAAAAAAAAAAAAGATTAACCACAAAGGACAGGATGATTGTGCAGATTTGTCAGTTGAAGACTCGCATAACGTGACTCTTGAACAAGAAACAGCTCATTAGGCTCAATCTTTGGTCTACAGCATCAGAGAACGTTATAATCTAAGGCCCTGATTTATACTTTTTTTGCACCGCATTATCGTCATTTATTGACGCAAATGCGGCGCAAACGTACAAAATACAATAGTATTTTGTAAGTTTGCACCGTTTTTGCATTAAAAAATGACAGTAATGCGGCGCAAAAAAAGTATAAATCAGGGTATTAGTCTCTCCAATTCCAGACTTTAAAGTGCCAGTGTACCAGATGGAGTGCCATGTTTGCTGCAGATTGCTGCCTCAGTCTTGAATGGCAGTATTTTCCATGGTCAATGACACCATCCTCAGCCCTAACCATGGACTTAAATGCAGGCTAAAATCGACTACTCATACCACATAGCATATATTACCCCTAAAGTGCATGACTACAAACATCTCCGTAGGACATCAAAATTAAATGAGTTGAAAGCTCTTCAGAATCATATGGCACCATATCTACATAATCAGCGAATCATGCATTATTTAAAGTAACTATGTCAAACAATTTACAAAAGTCCTCCTCAATATGAAACTGTTCTTTTCCATTTGAACTAATGCCAGGTAAGAAAGATCCAATTTATGTTTAAGGCTAGTCATCAAACCGTTGCCATTAAAACTGACTACAGAATTTGGATAAAGGAACCAGCTTTAAAGTTTCCACTACCTTCAGGTTCAGGATTCCGAAGGGTCCCAAAGTAATTTAGGGGCAGTGTCGAATTGTCTAATTTCTCGGTACATTCTCACGTGCCCAGTCCAAACGATTCCCTCTGTAATAAAGCTAATATTCACTGCACCTTATTCTTAATTATTTCTACTTGGTAGAAAATGTCTACTGGCATTTAAAACAGAATACATTGGAAGCGAATTTTCAGAATACGTTTTCTTCAGAGCAAAAATCCAATTAAGTAGGTGACAAATACTTCAAAGTGTTAATGCTGTTTATCTACCTATCTGACTTATTTTTCACATTAGAAAGCATGTATTTTTGATCTAACATGGTGTCGTTGTTTGTTAGGCTGGGCATTAATACACTCTGGACTCTTACATTCACAATTTCATTATTGAACAGGATAATAATACCCATCAACAGTTTGTCACTGCATTCAGAACACTATATAGGTACATATATTACTATAGCACACACCTAGCAGTACAGCATCAGAGCCCTGCACCCTGTGTCAGTAAATGACTGAACGACATCTTAACGTAAGGTTACACAAGTGTGATTTTGCATATTTGTGTTACACAATTATGTTAAATTTAAGAGATTTATTGTTTCCGAGACACACAGAAATGAACTAATCTGTGTGAGTGATATCAATGAAAGTGAAGAACTATGGGTTGGCATGCTACCCGGAAAGATCACCAGCGGTTAGACAAGCTGCACGCATTCTTCCCATCAACTTTTGTGTGTTTCATGGGTAGCTATCAAAAATATGTTTTTTTACATTGAGAGTTCTGAGTGATATTAATGAGAGCAAAGTATCTGTTTGCGTTCTTCCCCTGAGTGAGAGAGAAGTAGGAGTTGGTTGGGACATGCTGTGACACATCTAGAGGATATACCATCACTTCTTTCCGAGGAGCTTTATAGACGTGTATGTACCCCTAGCACAGTTGTAGTAGTGGAGGCACTGTAATTGGATAAATCTATCCTGGGACAAACAAGGGTGTTACCTCCATTGATGCACAAAGTCTACTGGGAGAACAAGGATTAGTGGTCTAAGCAAGGGACACTAATACTGACCTGGATAACACTACCGTACTTGACCACCTCTCCGTGGACCTTCTTATTCTCTGTATCATTCTGTTTCTGTTCCAGCTGAGCTGCATGCTGTGAAAACAAGAGAAAGCTTGATTGGTGACATATTTCAGCAGTAGAGGCTGGTAAACTTGGGGGAATAGCTATTTATAGACAACATTGATCCCTGATTTTGAGCCAATATTGTCCATAAAAAAGTTAAATATTTCACCCATCTGAGACGTCTTCAAAATGATATTTTGCCAACTCACCCATCTATTGTTTGAACTCTGAAAGGAATACAAGCTGCTTCTGAAACTTCAGCAGCAAATCAAACAAATGCCCTAGCATGGGAAATATTTATGCTTTCTTTCTTGGCTGTACATTACAAATATGCATAACACAGTTTTACTAGATTATGATTATTATTGTTATTTTTATTAATAGGAGTAATAGTATAGTTGTTGAACTTGTTAATAATAATATAAAGCAGAACAACATTGTAGCAATAGGAATCATAATAGAAATATTATAATTATAATACAGCATCAAAACACATCAGAACCAACAATACATCCCAAACTCAATCAAAAGATATTCTGTATATTCCCAATTCAGTATAGACACATATGAATAACGTACATTAGAAAGTATTTAAATATATCCAATACATTTTATGTCACTTAAACAGGTCACATAATGGAAAAAGTATTAGTTGACAATAAGTTGTCTAGCTTTATTTCCAGGTGGGACCAAAGCTTCTGTAATATCAAATCACCACTAGTTATTTCATACAACACTACATGTAGTAATATTCAGATCTGATTGATGTAATTACATTCTATTATATTGTTAGAAGATAAACCTAATTCTGCACTCTCAGTAATGCTATGCACCACCCGCTCTCTCCAACTAAAGTGAGCAACGTCCTTCAGTGGCACAAGAGACAGACACTTGGGGCCTCATTACAAGTCTGGTGGTCGCAGGACCGCCAGACTCACGATGGTGGTCAGACCGCCGCCAAAGCAGCGGTCCGGCCTCCATATTATGACTGTGGCGGAGGTTGCTGTTGGTCAACAGCCTGGCAGTCTCGGTGGTCGTAGCCCACCAGGGGAGCGCTGCCCTCTGGATTAGAGAGTCCCCTTTCAGGCAGCCTTTGCATTGCAGTTGGATCGCAATGGGAAGGCTGGTGGAAAGAGGGCATCGGGGGCCCCAGACGGGCCCTTGCACTGCCCATGCACTTATCATGGGCAGTGCAGGGGCCCCCATGGACAGTCCCATCACATTTTTCACAGCCCGAATTACAGGCAGTGAAAAGTGCAACTGCATCATTGCAATTACGAGCCAGCGACAATGTTGTGGTGAGTTTCCCACTGGCCGGCCCAGCAAGAAACTCATAATAGGGCCCGCGGAGGGAAGGCCACATAGGCGGTCATCCCTAGGTGGGCCCACCAAGGTCACAATGAGTCCCAGAGTGTTTACTCGACATACACAGTGTTGTTATCAATTATGTAATTTCCGATGTCATTAGAGACATTATCAATGCAGTCATTGAACATGTAATGAGTGATCTACTAATATGTGAGGGTAGAAGCAGTGCATGGTGACGGCATGAGTCATAGTTACTTTAGGGCACAAGTTATAGTTACTTGAGATAACTATGGGCCTAATTTAGACCTTGGCAAACGGGTTACTCCATCACAACGGTGAGAGCTATACTGTCTGCTGAAATCTAAATCCCATTTTATCCTATGGGATTTAGATTTCGGTGGAGCGATATCTGTCACCATTGTGATGGTGTAACCCGTCTGCCGAGTTCTAAATCAGGCCCTATAACTGGTGAATTTCAGTGGTTTTATTAGTTTCAAACATTATGTACCGCACTATGACACCCTTTTAACCTTTGTTTTCAGTGGATTTCCATGTTTTCTACATAAACTAAGATGTCCATCGACTTGCGAGGAATAGGGCTAGCTGCAGGTCTTGCGCACAAACCCCCCAAGACACCCAACCAACCACCTCAGCAAACAGTCTTCAGCCCTGCGCTCAACCCCTCTGAGGGGTGCCTTCAGCCTGTGTGGTGTGGTGTGGCAGGTCCCACCTTCACACAGGTGCTGAACCCCCTTTTTTCCATGCATATGCAGCAATTCTACAGGGGTATCACAGTGATTGTCAAACGGGATCAGCAGATCCACAGAATCATGACATAAAATAATTGAATTTGACCGATGGTTGGGTGGCTCTGGGACCTTTCCCTCAAAGCCAGAGGGTCAGGGTTCTCCAACCCTACACCCCCTTATATTTTATATCTTATTTTGTTTTATTTTTTAGAATCGGGGACCAAGTCCCTCAATCCTCAGATGGTGGTCTCAACTTTTCCTTCAGGTTGCAGCCTGTCAACCACAACACATGGCTGGGCTCAATGAGTCATGGATCCATCTCAGATCTTCCGCAGCGTGAAAAATATATTTATAGATTTTTTAACCCTGCATTTTCAAAAACTCCTGAATATTTACACCAAAGCACGCTTTCTAGATCAAGATCTAGCTTTCTGCCAACTTTGGTGTAATCCGTTCAGTCGTTTTGGCTTTCACTGTGTCTATTTTTCATATGGAAAACTGCATGGGGAAAATGCATTTTGCCCCCCTTCCCTTTTTTCAGACACCCCCCTCCCCTCCACTGATGGATCACCCAAAAACCAGGAAAAAGGTGAGGTAGCTGAGGCATTCTTTTTGGAACATTTCCTGAAGATTCATCAAACAGTGTCAAGCCTAAAAATCAGTTTTCTATGGAAATGTGGTCCTAACTACAACTAACCAGTGGCAACCACCACTGGGTTGAATGGATGGATAGATGGATGGATAGATGGATGGATAGATGGATAGACAGATGGATGGACGGACGGATGGACGGACAGACAGACAGATAGATCCGTCCCTGAACCCTAATAACCACTTATTATTGCCCTACTCAACCCAACTTTAATCATAAAAGAACTTGCTAATTAAGTAGCTTATTGTGTGTTTCATACAAAAAAGTGCAGAGCACATGTCAGAAGGGTATGGATTCTTTACAGTGTATGGAGCAGTTATTACAGAGGTAAGTACCATACATGTCATTTTCTGTCCCTTTACGGCATGGGATTTTACCATGCAGGTATGTGTGCTTTTAAGGGAACTAAAGGTGTGTAAGAGTTGTAATGTTAAGGAATGGGGTATGGATAAGGGTATTGGTAAGGAGTTTCTAGTGTTCATGTATGGGCAAAGGTAACGGGCTGTAACTTTTTTTATGCTTCAGCGATGGGTAAGGATAGGAAGTAATACTCTATTTACAAGAAGTTGAGAACAAGGCATCATGTTACCTATGCCAGCCCTTTGAAAAGAGTGGGTGATCTGACTGACAGAGGCATCAGTTTCCAAGAGGATAATATTGCTACACGTTATTATTGAGTTCTGTGGTTAGTCAGAGAGTTAGATGAAAGTGGAACCACGGACTTGATCTCCTTAGACTTCAGTGAAATCCTTGACACTAATCTACACAGAAAACATGTAAACACTGAACAACTGCAAGTTTGGTGCCAGGATAGTAAACTGGTGAGGGAACTGACTGATGGATAGATAGCAGGGTGTACTAGTACATGGAGTCCATCAGGAGTAAAGGACAATGACAGGAAGGGTGCTATTGAAGGAACACCTCTCAGTCCAGACACCCTTAATGTATTTATAAGTGAAATTGCAGAGAAACCGGTAGGTAAGTAATGGCAAGCAATAAGCCCATCTGTCGGCGCATGTAAACTACAAAATAGAAAACATGAGCAAGACGAATTCTGGGGAAGTGTTCTAAAAATGGGGTGTACTCAAGCTCAATGGAGCCATGTGTGGGAGAGAAGCAGCATTTTGTACAGACAACTTTATTTTATTCATTTGAAGCATATGAGGTTTTGGGCCTTGAAGTATGTAGGCCTAGTGAAGAAATTAGGGAAATGATCTTGATACATGAAAAGAACAAATGAAACCAATAGGCACCACTAAAAAGGCTGAATAACAAGTCAAATGCCCTACAACTTAGTTGACATTCAAAAACCTATGAACAACCAACAGAATCCAGCAAAAACCTCTTTGTAATGTATCAACTGGACGAAAACGCGGGCAGGAAAATTATTTGAGATTATCCTATCAAATAATCGCCAAGTAGCAAGAAAAAGACAGGCCATGGAGAGAGAAAGAGGACTGTGCATGTAGATTGGGATGGGGATCAGAAAGTGGAATGTAACAATACCACTGTACGGCCACGTGATTAGAACTTCAGTCACATCTGAAGACGGACGAAGAAGGTCCACGGAAATGGTGCCAAACCAAAAATGCAGTGCAAAAAAGGCTCAAGGATCGATACATATTCCTTGAAGGAAAGTGAGGCTATCAGGGACCTTGTCATGTTTTTTCGGGGTATCTACACAGTTCCGGGTTGCATGTTCTACAAAATGTTACTGCAAGAAGTAAATAGAGTAGATATTATCTGAAAGACGTTTAGGCACGAAAACAACAGTGAAAAATATTGTTCCAAGAGTTGGCAGGGAATGCATTGAAGTGGTGAAGATAAAAAAAGTTCAATTGTGAAAACGACTGGCCCTTGTGGCCCTCTTGGACTGTAAACGTTTGCGTCCCTGCTTTCAATTATATGTATGTTGTAAGCCACGATTCTTTTATGTGCGAATAATATATGCACAAAAAGTTGTACAGTGTGACAATATTATCACACCGTCTAATATCTTGAAAGGAAAAATACCAAAAAGGTACCCGGATCAAAACCCCTCTAAAGTGGTCTCTGCTTCTGTTTTCTTTAAGTAGTATCAATCTGCTGCAAAAAATTAAAACAACAATCTTTTATGCGACTCAACTTTACTACTGAAGAAGAAAGAAGATAACAGGGAAAACGTTATAATTATAAAAAATATCAAAGGAAGTGATGAAAGAAAATTGGAAAACCCCACACAATAACACAGAAATAGTAGACGAAAAAGAACAGATATTAGAGGGTACGAAGTGGGGTAAGGGAAGGAGATGGAAAACTGGAGGAGACGTCGTCCTAAAATGTCTTGCGATATTTGCCATCTTTTCACAGGAATTGCCTAGAACCTAATAGGATTGTTATATAACTAAATCAAAAAATGATCTTATACCTTTTATGATGCTGCCATACCATGACTGGACGTGCCTTTACGATATGGCTCTCACTTTGATTAAAACTTTTGCAACAGGTTGGCTGTCTCCAGTGCCAGTAAGCCAGTTACTGGTTCTGATTAGATTGGTCCCTAATAGCAGAAACCAGTTCAATCCATTATTTATGTACGCATGCATAAATGGACCATGAGAAGTGGTTGACAGCAGCATTATATTTAGCTTGTGTTAGCTGTTGCATCAATGTTGACTCACGTTTAGCCTACAGATGGATTAGGGAACATGCACTCATTGGGATGTAGCATTATTTGACTGGCATACGCATCAAAGTATGGCTCTTGAGGAATAGATCCTTGTAAACCTTTTTGCCGACAATAATATACTAATTATTATTGGACTAATGGTTTCTTTATTCGCCACTTTTCTTTTTATTATTTTGATTATGTCAAACACTGCTAGGGAATAGAATCAATTAGCACCATTCTCATGAAGTGGCTATGTAATTTTATATTGCTAAACCAATCAATCTACTACCACATTTATACAGACATATAATACAAAACAGTAATTACACCTCACACTTTCCTCATATCAAAATATTTCATAGATGACGGGCATCATGTTCTAATCCATCTTGTTAGATCCATCTTTAAGTTAGTCCGTAGTTCAAAAACCATTTGCCTAATGTCCACAAAAAACTCATATGTAATGTGGATTTGGCTGGTAATCTTCATGTTCTTAAATTCTTTATAATTTGTTGTGGCTTGTGGAAAAACATATTGACGCGTTTCAGCCTGTTCGTTCCTGACCTGCTGCCATTACCTGGTTCAATACCTGCTGACTAAGCCTGGCCCCGTCAGCGTGCCTTCAGTTGATCGGCAGGACAATAGGCCAGACCTTGCTCAGCTGAGCTTGCTGCAAAACTTAACAGTGTTTAGCTGAAAACTTCAGAGGCTTCACCTCCACATAGATCTCCCGTTGCAATATAATTGTGTTTCACAATCGGTTTGTTACATATCTTTTTGGGACATCTATTCCCAGAAAACAAATTGGTGCACCTTGGTAACACTTTGAAGTGTACACAAAATTGCACATACTTCCAGTTGGCAGATACCAATTGAAAGAATCAGAATCTGTGCAGTTCTTTGAGAGTTCAACTTTTACATAAGGCAGAAAAAAGTCTGCTACATGGCTGTAATTTTCCACAGACATAGGAGTGGGTTACAGGGGGGAACATGCCTACCCCCAGGCAAGCATCAAGAAAGTGTGCACTCCAAATTTTTGAAACACCCACAAAATATTTACATTTTCAGGATTCACTGGTATTTATAATGCCTTTCTCAAAGTAACTGAACACAAACTTGTACATGCAAGAGCTAGGATTACAGGTCACCCTGTGAGTTGAATAGGAGGTGGAACACACCTATTTTTATGGGGCGTAAGAATAGAGATTTCCCTGCAAGGAAAAATTATTTCCATATGTAGTAAAAAAAAAATTGAATGTGTAATTGTTAATTTGCACTTTTCCTAAAACTGCAGGCTATTTAGTGGACTACATGTTGTTGCAAGACGAGGGGCTGACCAGTGTACACAAGGGAAATTCGAGAAGTTGTAGATTGCTCAGGCATATGGGTGTACATTGTGTGAATCCGTAAATTTAGTAAATCTATGGAAATCATATGCATACGCTAGCGTCAAGTAACTCTTTTTTTGAACAAAAGTTGGCAGTGAAGGAGCATGTCTAGACGTGCATATTAACATGCTGACTTTTAGAAAACACATATAGTAATTAGTGGCAGTACAACGACTTCAACATGGTGTGTCCACTGTTACATGGAGCCTGCAGACACAAGGCACGTGACAACCTTGCTTAATCAATTATAGTGAACTAAACATGGGTCTCCCTTGGGTCACTGCTTGGCTCTTGTAGATTGTGTGTTTGTTTTATATTATGAAGCATTCAAAGTTTCAGCTGAGGAACTGACCCAGATCATAGTTCTAGCCCTGAGTTTCTTGCTTGTCCATTCTGTCGTCTGCCTGCATGTTTCCATATTAAAATGCACTCTCACCTTCATTGAATCAAATTGAAATTGGGTCGCAAATATACGTTTGACTGGGTTTACAGCACTGGAGTAATTACTGGGTGCGAAAAAGACAAGCCCCCTCGAGTTAAATTTGGGCAGATCAAACCTGCTGATATTTAGCACAAGAAATGGCAGGTATATACTGAGCCATGCAGATTTTGGGGTGATAATCACCAAAATCCATATCTCACATGCCATTTTAGAGGGCTAAACTCCGAATACGTGATAATTATCACACCTGTTAATTTCCACTTCCAGGTGTCGGATTTTTACAGGGGCACTAATTATCACATCCACCACTGTGCCACAAGTAATGAGCTCCTTAGTTCCATAAACTGATCTTTCTTTCATTCAGGATGAGTACACATTGTGAAGCCCTGGTCTCAGCTCTTTGGTTTCTAGTACAGTCATTTGGCTTGCTGCAGAGGGCTATACCGGTTGTTAAAGGCTATGAGCCCGAAATACTGTCTCGAGACACTGACAGGGGCCTTAAGCACAGGACATGGCTTTAACAATGGAAAACCAGTATAGCCTTATGAAGAAGGGCTATAAAGCTATTAAAAAAATCCATCCTCTGAGGGTAGAATTTTCTAAATTAAAAAGGGATTAAAAAAAAGATAAGCTGTTGCAGGAAGTCAGCCAACTGACTCTTGGAGTCAGTTCTGCCTGGGGCTCGGGGACAACTTTTCCTCAGGCAGGTCACCACAGGCACACTCCTCTCTTTGCTAGCCCAAGGATCAGTAGTTGGAGTCCAGTCTTGGTGACACCTCTCTTTGCTGGAGCCAGTGAACAGCAGGGCAGTCCTTTTTCAGTCTTCTCCCTAGTGTAGACATTTTCCAAGTTCTAGGTGCCATGGGTGCCACTTCTATGGCCAGGTAAGCCCCCAGGGATGTGGCGAATGTTACCCAATGGGCTATCAGATCCCCTCCCACTTAGTGACAACATCCTGTGAAGTGTTGCATATAGATAGTCCAGAATGCACTATTTTGCCCACTCCCAAAATGGCAGAACCCTTCTCCTAGTGTGAGGAGCTCCCTAGCCAACCTCCAAAGGTGCGGCTACCTGGGGGCTACACGCCCATGGAAAAATTGGTTTGGCAACTGTGTTCCCCTATCTGTCCTCAACTCTAACCTGTCTTCAAGAACAAAAGAGCAGCCACTATCGTGTTTGTCCACCATTTGCCCTTCAATGGCAGTTGCCCCTTTTTAGCTTGCCTTTGGGGCTACACCCTGTTTGGCCTTCCTACCAGTGAGTGGCCACACCTCTTTCAACAGCAGCCTGTTTGTGTTCCTTCCTAAGAGTTGTTCACACCTCCCCCAGGAGGGAAGAAGTCTATCTTGTGGCCAGCAAACATATACAGTCACAAGAAAACTTTAAGCAACAGAGTGGCAACATTCTGAAGTGGCCATTTATGTAAATGTTACATTAAATTCAGCTTGGACATCAGGTTGGGTTTAATTTAACAAATATTTTGAAACCTTGAAGCACCACCTTTAGTAGTCTCATTCAGAAGGTGGCACAGCTGAGTTGTCAGTGTGTAAACCCGTATTCGCCAATGGGGCTGCTAGCCTTTCTACAGAAAAAAGGACATTTTGGGGGCTTACAGCAACACTTCCCATGCCTTAGAGCTCAATAGGCAATGGCAGGCTGGGAGACATAATTTGCTTTGCCACTCTCAGGGTGGCACAATAAGTTCTGCAGTCCACGAGGAACACTTTATCTTACAAGTCCTGGGTCAACCTGGTATCATATACTGGGGACTTATAAATTAACTTATGCCAATTATGGGTGAATCAATCAGATATACACGTTAAGGGTTAGAGCACATGCACTGATGCATGGCTAGCAGGGTACAGTGCACTACAGATTCAATACACCAGACCCTAAAAGTCAAAAGTGGGGGCAAACCTGCAAAAAAACATTTCCTCACAAGGTGGTCTTTGCACCTGAAATGGACCACACACCATGGTGACTAGTACAGAGCTCGTGCATTCTGTGACTGCAGAGCTTCCCAAGGGTGCTCTTTAGTGGGAAGCTCATGGCCATCAGACCAGCGGAGCCGGCTGTCTACTTCTCTGCATAACTCATACTTGGTTTTTAATTAAACTGAGATCCCTGAAGAGATTTTGAGACAAATATTTGCTCAGAGTTAACATACACATTGGACAATATCCTGGCACAGAAATATTTTTGGTTACCTGGTTCCCCTTAGGGGACCTGAGTGTCAGGAGGAAATTGGACACCCAGATGCCAAACAAAGGTTAGTAAATTATACCTCACATATGTTTCTAAAAATGAATCATGCCGAATGTTTACTCCTTCCTGAAGGTGCATGTGTGTTTATGTCTTTTATACACATTTATATTGTTTCCATTGCATCTGTAACTCAATTAGTTCACATCCCTGTCACTTCTGTTTCTTTCAATCTGTTCACTAGTTTATTTCTTTTTTTATCTCTCTTCATCCTTTTAGTTCAGTATCTCTAGTTAGCTCATATTATATGTCAGTCTTTTTCTTTCACGTAGGGCCACGGGAATTATGAGGCAAGAGAGGAACAAATCACGAGGCGTGGTTAACTACATTAAGGGATGAGAAAAGGCAAATTATATGGCATAATGCAGCACATTTTGCGGTAGCATTACTTCACTATTTTGTCGTTTTTTACAATCTTAATACTTTCTGGGCAGAGGATGCATCACATTAAGATCCGTTTAGCACCTAAATGCAGCAATCTGCAAAAGAAAAGGACCTTTCACTGCGGAGTAGAGGGCCTATCATTGAGATGCAACACATGGCAACGTTTGTAGTAACTGTTGATCATTTTAGCTAGAAATCATTTTTGTTAAAATTTGCAAATCATGCAGATGAAATTCATTTGTGGGCCAGCTGTGTAAAATCTGTAATTATGCAGAAAAAAACGGCAGTAGCAGAATTGCATAATGCCAGTGGCCTTGCTGGCAGTCTCTATTTCCTGGTCTCTTTTCAAACTATCAGTGTTTTGTCTGTTTTAATTTTTCCTGCGTGCCTTTTTATTCTTCAACCTCCTTCATTTTTTGTCTTTTTTCAGGTTCTTTGCTTTTCTTCTACCATCCGCCTGTCTTAACATCTCTCTTTGCATCACTCTTTCTTATTCAGTATTTGTGAGGAAGGTGGCTTATTACATGGTGTGGTTGAGCAACATCACGGTGTAATAAACTCAACCTTAGCTCAGCCCTGGGTAGCTGTGGCTTCGAGCAGTCAGGCTCTGTCAAAGGAACAAGTGCAAATCATTAAGAAGTGGCAAAACAATTGAATAAGAAAGACACATGCCACAGAGAAAACCTGACAGCAATTTATACCAAGCATTGACAAAGCAAATAGGTCTTGCCCACTCAAAAGCTATTGTCTTTGCCAATGTGTTTTAGCCATGTTGTACACCGGTGTGGCTGCTGTTCAGCCAGGATAAACGTTAGTGGCATGCAGGGGAGCGGCATGGAGTGTTGTAGAGTGGAGTAGAGTGTTGTACAGTGGAGTGGCAGAAAGTATTGTGTATTAGAGTGGCAAACAATGGAGTTGTGTAGAGTGGCGTACAGTAGAGTGGCGTAGAGTGGAGTAGGCTGATGTAGAGTGCATTGGCGTAAAGTGTTGCAGAGTATAGTGACGTAGAGTGCAGTGGCATATAATTTATTGGCATACAATGCAGCATCATAAAATGAAGTGGCATAGATTAGAGTGTATGGGGTTCACCGATGATGTAGAGCTCTGTACACGGGAGACTGTCTGTGGGATCCTGGACCTCTTTGGGTTCAGAGAATGCGTGGTGTGGGTGCTGTGACAGGTGTAGGAGGGGGGATTTCCTTTTACGGACTAGGTGGTCTCACACACTATATAGTGTCATGCTTCATCATTTGACCACCCAACCTCACCCAGGTAGAATAGTACCACTTGGGTGGACTCAACCTCGCCGTTAAAAGAACGGGAGGGAGTGTGTAAATACATGTTATCTGCAAATAATGAGATCCAGCTAAGCCAGGGGGATATAAAAGCACCTAAGCAGTCGTCTGTGTGTAGTCTACACTTTAATAGTGGTAACTTCTGGTGCTACTAAAAACGGGGCGGGACACCAAAGTGAGAACAAGGACTCACTGGGTCACCTCACTAAAAGTTGGCCGACATGTTTCTGCCCTCTGCTGGGAGCCGTGGGAGGTCTCGGGCATTCTTCAGGGCCTAGGATCCCTAACCATCATGCAAAGTGCAGATAGGTAAGCCTCCCCTCAAAAGAAGGGGGGAGATAAACAATTGTAATGTGTTAATAGAGAGGGCCTACCTTTGGCAAGGAACTACCTTGCGGAGGCCTGAAGGGATAAAAATTGTAAATTCATAAGCAAAACACAGCACAACACACTCTATATCAGAATTAAATATAAATATACATATAAACAAGTGCCACAGCAAGCCAAAGTCAAGCGGAGCACACAGTGAAAACGTGGTTGAGAAAAGAAACGAATATCCTTACCCTAATGATTGAGGCAACTAGCCTCAGATTCCAGGAGGGGGATTGTCCCCTTATAGTCACACTCTGGGGGGAGGGGAGGGTTAGGAAAAAAGGGGGGGGAAAGAGGGGGGTCAAGGGGGGAAATAGAAGGGGGGGAAGGGGAAGGAATAGAGACATAGATGACATCTGTCATAAGATTTTGAAAAATAAATATATATATATGTATACACAGTAGGTGTCCATTGAAAATGGTGGAGGAAGTGCCCAGCCCTTGTTGCTAGTTGGGGGCTGTGGAGGTGCCTACTGTGGAGGGGCTAACGCACACTGGCTGTTAGATATAGACCAGTGTTCATCTAATGTAGGAAGAACTTAAAAGCCACTAATAAATAGCAAATGGTAAGGTGAACCACAAGCGCTCATACATACAAGATAAAAAAGAGATTAAAAAGTGCATTCAAACATTCAGACATTCAGCCTTATCTGAGGTGTTGCTGGTGATCCGCCGTACAGCAAGTGCAACAGCACTTACTACATCAAAGGAGGCGCTCGCTGTGCGCCTATCCTGACCCCTCGCTGGACCGCTTGAGGTGTGGAGTCAAGCAGAGGGGTGAATTATATGTCCGTTATGTGATTAAGCGCACCTGCAAGTAATTGCTCGAGCTGGAGGGAGCCGGTCTCGAGGAGCAGGGCGCTGGGTTGATGACGGGAGACGGAGACGGCACGCATGCGCGTGTGCGCTAAGGCGTCTGGGGATTGTAGTCCCCAGACGCATGGCGGGACGGTGATGTGGTGCGCTGCGTCAGGCGCCGTCTCCTGGTGGCCGGGAAATGGAGGCGGCGCGCATGCGCGTGTGCGCTAAGGCGTCTGGGGATAGTAGTCCCCAGACGCATTGCAGGATGGTGATGTGGAGACCTGCGCTGGGGAAAGGTACCCGGCCGCAGGCATATAACAGCGCTGGGAAATGGTGTCCGGACTCGGAATGGGGGGGCGTGGGGTTTAGGGGAAAATAAAGGAGGGGTTGTGCAAACAAGAGGGAGGGACGGGAAGGGGAGAAAGAGAAGGGGAATGCTGGGGGGGTTGGAAGGGCGGGGGGTAGGGGAAAGGAAGAAAAACAGAGGGAAGAAGGGAAGGGGAGAGAAATGGAAAGGGAGAAAAGAGAAAAAGAGAGAAGGTTTAAAAGAAAGGGAAATTAAATGAGAGGGAGGAGGAGGGGGGAAAGGGAGGGGGAAAGAAGGGAAGAGGGGGAAAGAAGGGGAAGGGGGGTTGGGGTGGGGTTTGGGAAGTAAAGGGGGGAATGAATGAAAAAGAAGAACAAGGGTAAGGAGGAGGAGGGAGGAGGATTGAGCAAGGAATAAAAGTGTGAGGGAGAGGACGAAGGGCCGGATTTGGAAAAAGGTGGGGGGGAGGGGCGGTATTGGAAAGACAAAGAGGGGTAAGGGGAAGGGATGGGGGTGGCAAGGGGGACGAAGGGTGGAAGAGGGGTAGGGTGCCCCCCTTCCCCCCCCTTTTTTCCAAACCCCCCTCCCCCCCAGAGTGTGACTATAAGGGGACACTCCCACTCCTGGAATCTAAGACTAGTTGCCTCAATCATTAGGGTAAGGATATTCGTTTCTTTTCTCAACCATGTTTTCACTGTGTGCTCCGCATGACTTTGGCTTGCCGTGGCACTTGTTTATATGTATATTTATATTTAATTCTGATATAGAGTGTGTTGTGCTGTGTTTTGCTTATGAATTTAAAATTTGTATCCCTTCAGGCCTCCGCGAGGTAGTTCCTTGCCAAAGGTAGGCCCTCTCTATCAACACATTACAATTGTTTTTTTTCCCCCCTTCTTTTGAGGGGAGGCTTACCTATCTGCACTTTGCATGATGGTTAGGGATCCTAGGCCCTGAAGAATGCCCCGAGACCTCCCACGGCAGAGGGCAGAAACATGTCGGCCAACTTTTATTGAGGTGACCCAGTGAGTCCTTGTTCTCACCATGGTGTCCCGTCCCGTTTTTAGTCGCACCAGCAGTTACCACTATTAAAGTGTAGACTACACACAGGTGACTGCTTAGGTGCTTTTATACCCCCCTAGCTTAGCTGGATCCCATTATTTCCAGATAAAATTTATTTACACACTCCCTCCCGTTCTTTTAACGGCGAGGTTGAGTCCGCCCAGGTGGTACTATCCTACCTGGGTGGGGCGAGGTGGTCAAATGATGAAGCATGACACTATATAGTGTGTGAGACCACCTAGTCCATAAAAGGAAATCCCCCCCTACACCTGTCACAGCACCCACACCACGCATTCTATGAACCCAAAGAGGTCCAGGAGCCCACGGACAGTCTCCTGTGTACAGAGCTCTATATCATCGGTGAACCCCATACTTTCTTGTGGTAACTAGTCTTTCAAAGAGGGAGCTAGTATGGAACGTTTCCCACCAAATATATTTCTAATCTCAACTCTCTGGTAGTGTGATTATAGATTAGAGTGTTGCATACTAGAGTGGATTGGTGTAGAGTGCAATGGTGTACAGTACAGTGGTCCAGCGTAACGATGAGCGGCACAGAGTGCAGTGGCATAGAGTGCTGAAGAGTGCAGTGACGTAGAGTGGAGTGATGTTGAGTAGAGTTGTGTAGAGTGCAGTGTCATAGAGTGGTGTGTTCCGGAGTGGAGTGTCGTAGAGTGCAGTGGCATAGATAGCAGTGGTGTTGCGTAGAGTGGTGTAGAGTGCAGTGGCATTGAGTACAGTGGTGTAGTGGCATAGAATAGAGTGTTGCAGAGTAGAGTGACTTAGACTACAGTGGTGTAGAGTGCAGTTTCATAGAATTCAGTAGTGTACAATGCAGTGCCATAAAATGCAGTGGCATATATTAGAGTGGTGCACAGTAAAGTGCGATGTTGCTGAGTGCAGTGGTGCAGACTAGAGTGCCATAGAGTGCAGTGGCATAGAGTACAGAGGTGTATAATGCAGTGTCATAGGGTGTTGCAGAGTGGAGTGGCACATAGGGCAGTGGCATAGAGTTGAGTGATGCAGAGTGCTTTGGCATAGAGTGCCGTGATGAAGAGTAGAGTGGTGTGGATTGGATTGGCTTAGAGTGCAGTAGTGCATAGTAGAGTGGTGTAGAGTTCAGTGGTTTAGAGTGGTGTACAGTGCACTGATTTAGAGTGCATTGGTGTAGAGTGCGGTGATGCACAGCTGAGTGCAGTAGTGTAGAGTGCACTGATGTAGAGTGGTGTGGATTGGATTGGCTTAGAGTGCAGTAGTGCATAGTAGAGTGGTGTAGAGTTCAGTGGTTTAGAGTGGTGTACAGTGCACTGATTTAGAGTGCATTGGTGTAGAGTGCGGTGATGCACAGCTGAGTGCAGTAGTGTAGAGTGCACTGATGTAGAGTGCATTGGTGTAGAGTGCAGTGGTGCTGGTGCAGTGCTGTAGAGTGGTTTAAAGTAGAGTGGTGTACAGTGCAGTAGAGTGCAGTGGCATAGAGAACAGTGGAGTATAGTGCAGTGGCATAGAGTGCAGTTGCATGGAGTAGGTTGTTTCAAAGGAGTGAAGTGGCGCATTGTGGAGTGGTGATGGATAGAGCCAGTGGCATATAGTAGAGTGGGGTAGAGTGTAGTGGCATAGAGTAAAGTGCTGTAGCGTAAAGTGGTGTAGAGTGCAGTGCTGTAGAGTAGATTAGAGTGGATAGCAATGGATTGGTGAGGAGTGCAAGTGCATTGACTGAAGTGCACTGGTGTAGTGTTTTGGCATAGAATGCAGTGTTGCAGAGTGGTGTGGAGTGGCGTAGAGTGGAACTGGGCAGAGTGAATTGGGTGGCCCATACTGGAGTGGTATGGAGCGCAGTTGCGAAGAGTGCTGTGGTGTAGAGTAGAGTTGCATAGAGAGCATTGGCATAGAGTAGAGTAGTGCAGAGTGGAGTAAAGCACAGTGGTGCAAAATGCAGTGGAGCAGAGTGCAGTGGCATGGAGTAGTGCAGAGTAAAATTCAGTGGCATGAAGTGGTGCAGAGTAGAGTGGAGTGGTATAGAGTGGAGTATGCATGCAGTATGCACACTGCCATTACAGACAGCACATTTTCAATTGAAATTACCATTTCATTTGCAAAGACGTACAGTTTAACTGATAAAACTTTAACAGTGTACAAACAACATTGTGTGGAAATGGTGTATTAATTTGTTTTGATCATATTAAAGTATGTTTCCAACACACTTCCGAAGTAATAAAAAATGTGCTTCCTTTGTGCGGTTCGAATTCTGATATATTCTGAAATACTTGCACAGTTTGTTTAAATTTTGCTGTGTGCTACAAAAAAAAACTTTACTACCCCAAGTATCCAGCAAGATTGTCACATACATCCTCTCACCTTGAAGTCAGAGAAAGAAAAGTAAACAGCAAGCTCCCTGGAAGACAGAGTCTGCCATTTGACCTCTGTCTTTGAATGCACAGCAAATGTGACAAGATAATGACAAGATTTACAGAACTAAATTATTGTGCAAACAATAAATACCTGGTTTCATTCAAACTGCCAAACTACTGAAGTTAGCAATTACTTGGGAACGTTTTGAAATGTTTTGTAAAACACCAGCAGGGAGCACGTCACAGGGGCTAGTGAGGTTTGGCATGACAGTTACCTTGCAGTCAAAGACGTCTCCAGTACAGTTCCAAGCTCTACGGGCTAACCATCATAGACATTAAGGGAGTGGTCCTGATTCAAGTAATGCATGATGTTGAAGATGCTGAAGGATGCTGAGGATTCTGGTCCTCTAGCAGAGGTCTTCATGGGGCCACCCCTCTATCCATGACCATGATGGGGTGACAGTAGCCACAGAGGTTGATGTCCCTCGAAGTCTGGTTGAAGTCAACCATGAACCAGTTGCCACTGGTCTACTCCTCTCCAGTTACAGCAAAACCAGCAGTTCCCTTTAACTCAGGCTAGTGTCTGTTTTGAGCTACCAAACGGCACTCTGATGACTCTCCTGGGGTCAGCAGACTTGGGTGCAACTTTTGAGTGCCAAGACTTAGCCTCCCTGGGTACCCTTTTGTGGTCAGTGATGATCAGACAATCTTGGCTACCAACTCACCAAGGCAGGCTTCTTCAGCTTTTGTGGCCCTGTAGTTGTAAAAGGAAGTTAGCCAACTGACTCTCGAAATCACTTCTTCTGTCTGGGGCTCGGGATGACTTTTCCTTGAGCAGGGCACCACAGGCACAGTTCTCTCTTTGCTACCCCAAGGATCAGTGGGTGCCATGCAGCCTTTGGTGCAGCCTCTCTTTACCAGGTCCAGAGAACAGCAGAGGTGTTCTTCTTTGGTCGCCTCTCCAGTGCAGACATGATCTGACGTTTGGGTGCCAGGTGTGCTCAGAATGTGCCCTCGGGGATGCAGTGGCTACAAGATCCCCTGCCACCTGATGACATCTTCCTGTCGGGTGTGGCAGTTAGCTGTCCCAGAATGCGATATTCTATCCACTCCGAGATGGCAGAACCCCTCTCTTGATGTGTGGAGCTTGATAGCCCTCCATAGAAGTGTGGCTACCTGAGGACTAAACACATACAGAAAAAGTGGTTTGACAACTGTTTCCCCCTCTCTGTCCCCAACACCAACATCCCTACCAGAACAAAGAATAGCCCATCTAATGTGTGCCCACCATTTGCCCTTCAAAGGCAGCTTCCCCTTTGAAGCTCGCCTTTTGGGATCATACCCCATTTGGCCTTCCTGTCAGGAAGAGATAACACCTCTTCCACACACTCATTTGTATTCCTTCGTGAGAGTCGTTCACACCTCCCTTCACAATTGCAGAAGGCTGTCTCATGGCCAACAACTATAAACAGTCACTGAAAAATGTGGGCAACAGAATGGCAAATTTCTAACGTTGACATTTACTTCAAAATGGCATTAAATTCAACATGGTCATCAAGTCAGGTTTAATGTAAAGTTTCCTTGATACCTTGAAGTACCAACTTTAGCTGTCCCACTCAGACGCTAGCACAGTTGAGCTGTCACCATGTAACCCTGAACATTCCAATGAGGCTACTTGCCTCTCTAAAGTAAAAACAGCAACTTGGAGTTTTTGCTGTTAGGACATAGGCACTTGGACTTTCAGTTGTCTTGGTGTTGACTTCAGCTGCTGGATTCCTGGAAGTGGGAGCAACTTGCCTTTGGAGGACACTTTCATTATGGTTAAAGGGTAAATAGAGTTGAGATCTCTTACTATGTATAGTGCTTTCCCTAAAATATCCAAATGTACCTCTCCCATACCTAAGATTTGAACACCCCTAGTATTCTGTCAACCTCAATACATCGACCCTCACTGTCTCTCAATAGTTAATTTCCAAATCTCCTGGGGACTTGTCTTTACCCACAGGTGATCATCCCCAGTGGTAAAGCAATGTAACATGGACCCTACTGCAAGCACAGAAGATGTTCACTCCTACCTTGAAATTGATCAAGTGTGGGACAAGTATGGTCACGGGAGTATAATTCTAGGTACTTAATAGATCCAATTAATGGTGCAGAGTTGATCAACATGGATGGCATGCAAAACCATCCTATTTGTGCGCTCAAAGGTGCAGGGGCTAGGACGGTTTTGCCTGATGAGACTCTTCGACACATGGATTCTTGGGTTGAAACAACAATATTGGCTTTCTATAAATGCTTGTTTAAAAATACACACATTCCCAAATGACAGACATTAGTCTCTATAAATTACTGCAGGACCAGTTTCAATATCTGTATCTCTATGATTTGTAAATATTGCACACATCACAGATCACTATGCCATTTGCAGTATTTGGAATTTTGTTTTAGTATTTACATCATTATTTGGTAGTATACATAAATGTTTCAGTGTTTATGCAATAGTGGGCCCTATGTTTTTGATTTGTTTTAATTTTGTAAATATTTTTTCTTTCAGACTTGTGCTCTTCCTTAATATTTTCCGCATGACAAAACTGAAATAAAATAGAACTGCTTTTAGGTCTGATTAAACAAATATTCTGCTTGTGGGATAGAACATTTTTCAGGCTCCAGGCCCTGTGAAATAAAGTTAAAATGTGTTTACCGCCATGCTTTTTTTTGGGAAACTGCTGAAAAGGCATTCTACAACCCTGCCTTCATGTGGGAACCCTTTGTGAGTGTGCCGAAGCAGAGTCTTTGTGATGTGTAAGTGTGGTAGGTGACAGTTCCTCCCCCTCATCCTGACAGAAATGCCGTATCCTGACAATACCTATCCCCTTCTGTCTCACTGTCTGGGAGGAATACACAAAGACCAACTGCCAGCTACACCTAGCCATATGACCCACGATACAGGCTGCAGGTACCAAATGATGAGGACAGGAACATGCCAATTTTATAAAAGTGGCATTTTCAGAATTGTGACTTAAAATCCAACTTTATAATTAAAGAGGGTTTTACATTACAATTCTTTAGTGACCAAGCTCCATCCTTCCTGCCTGCTCCCAGTTGAAAATTGTCACATATTAAATGTAATGAGGTAATCAAATGTTATCCTATGGGAGAGGTAGGCCTTGCAGTAGTGAAAACAAATTGAAGGGATTTTCACTACCAGGACATGTAAACCTTAAAGGTACATGCCCCGCTTTTGAATAAATGGCACCCTGTCCTCTGCGCTGTGTGGGTCCTACCATGAGGGTGACCTAGATGTATCAAGGGGGGCGGTTTAGCTCTAAAAAATGTTTATTTTGCCAGCTCAAAAAGACAGATTAAAAACTGTGCACAGAAGCTGCAGAGGTAGGCCTAGGACATGTTTGAAAGGCTACTTAGGTGGGTTGCACAATAAGTGATGCAGGCCCACTAGTAGCATTTCATTTACAGGCCCTGGTTACAGGCAGTACCACTTTACTAGGGACTTACAAGTAAATGAAATTTGTCAATTGACTATTAGCCAGTGTTACCGTGTTTTAGGGAGAGTGCACAAGCAGTTTAGCAATGGTTAGCCATGGTAAAGTACGCAGAGTACTAAGGCCTGCAAAAGCAAAGTCAGCAAAAACAGTAGGATTGAAGGCAAAAAGTTGGCCACACCAAAGATGTTAGGTCTAACCAACCGGAAGTAAGAAAGTAATCTCAGTGTCAAGGGCGGTGGCCAACTTATTTGGCTAGATAGAGGACAAATGAGTGACTCACATCTGTATGTATAAATTATTTCATTTTGCTCTCTTAAATAACTAGAAAGTAAATAATTCCTTTCGTACTTTCCATCCCGCCTCTCTATCTCTCATCCCAATACTTTCACACTACTATGAACTCCTAAACATCCATCTCAGATTTGACCACTCCATTTTAGCCACACCACCCAACTAACAAGCACCAACAGCCACTACTTACAAAAACTAACTATGCCCCCTTCTAAATCTATTCCCATCATTCTATGTCTACTCCAAATTCCTCTTTAAACCCATTCCTATCATTGTCTCCCTACACCAAACTGTACTGAACGCACATGAAATCAAGAATCAAGAGCACACACCTAACACAACTAATGCAGAAGAAATAGAAAAAAACACATTTGTACTAACCTACTAACTACTAATCTTGTGCTCCAGACAAGTGTGCTACTTGCTGAAATAGCACATCAATGACTCGTCAGGGGTTGTTAGCATTATTTAAATACATTTACAATGTACATGTAAAAAACAAATGTTCCACTTTTTAATATACAGCACCCTATTGTAGGGCTCAATAGGCCTGCCTTAGGTGTGATATAAATATATTAAAAAGTAGGGTCTGGGCGTTGTTATTAGTTTAAATTGAAAAATTTGGCAGTTCAGAAACTGTTCTGCCAGCCAGTAGTGGGAACAGTATTCCCAGATGTAGGTCCCAGTGGATCACTATGCCTGGTTCATGAGGGTTGATATCCCAAAACGGGTCCCAAGATGCTTGTTTCCAGTCCAGGGAGGACCTGACCTGGCAGTTCGGGTTGGACTGTTCCCAAGAGGAGGAGGATCAAGACTGATTTCCTTATGGCTGGGCTCAAACTGAAATGGGTTGGCCAGCAAAAAACGATGGCTATAGACCCAGATCTGTGACTGGGGGTGAATGTTTGACGTTGTTCAGCATTCTGTCCATCATCTGTTCTTTTTGCATCTGCCAGCCAGTAATGGCAGGCTGGGACTCTTAATTTGCTTTGCCAGGGTCATGGTGGCACAATAAGTGCTACAGTTCGCAAGGGATACTTTAATTTACAGGCCCTGGGTACTCCTGGTACCATATACTACGAACTTATAAGTATATTAATTTACGCCAGTTGTGATTGAGGCAATCAAACACCCTTTTAAGGGTCAGAGAACAGGCACTGAGGCCTGTTTGAGAGGGCCCAGTTCACTCTGAGTCAAAAAAACAGCAGCATCAGTTCAAAATGTTGGGAGTGATCATGCAAAAAGTGGCATTTTCTAACAGTATCTGTCCCTTTTATCTTTGAAAACCTCTCTCTCTATTTAACCTGCCTCTTTCAGTCTCTGTGTAATACTCAATTGCTTTAGGTTTCTCTTTCTTATAAAAATGGATCCTTTGGCAAATGTGGGCTCAAGATAAGTGTACGTAGTGAGTCCTTCAGTCTTTTAATCTCTCCCTCTCTAGATCTAATCTCTTTTCTTCGCATCTCCTCTCCCTCACTTCAGATTACTTCCGCTGGTGTTTTCCCTGGTAAGGAGATCGTATAAGCAGGTGGATCGGAGGAGACCAAAGCACATGACCGGGAGGGCGAATGAGACAAGCAGGAGAAAAGCAAACATCTTAACCTCGCCCCAGACCTCAGGCAGAAATACAATTACCAGCAGCAGGAAGTACCTGATGTCATTGCTAACCACAACTGAAATCCACGCCGTGTCCCCAGATTCCACTTGAATTTGCTTTTGTAGTCATGTTTGTCTTTCTAACGAAGTTCAATAAAACTGCAAACTTCCTAAGAAGTGCTACTAGTGCGAAACCACCCACCAGGAGGGAAAAAGAAGAATAGCTGCCCTCTTCCCACAGTCATTCTTGCCGCTGGGCGGAAATGTCGACTTGATTTTACCGGACAGACGAATTAAGAGGAAGTGGACGATTTTATTTCGAAGTGTCTTAATATGGGCTCTTTATTTTCAGAACGCCATACTTTTAACTAGAGTTCAAGACTTGTGGACATTTTAAGTCACGAAAAAAGCGAGGAACAGGAGGTTTGAAGCCACTGAGTTCCACAGACTGCAGCATATTTAAAACATCACTTCATCTTCGGAACCTTTTAAAGTATTCTTAAAGTGGTCTCCGAGCGGTCCCTTTCCCGTCACTGTGTCTTCAAGTACTTATGTATATATCCGACTGGCTGATCTGCCTCTACATCCTGGGCCTTTTAAGCAGAGGCGGAAGGTTTTTACTTGGCACTCCATGGAAGGTGTTTAGTCCAAACTCTTAATCATGGAAGTATTCCTATAGCAAGAAAATAGTAACGGCCTCCACATTTTTGGCATTGAATATTTTGGCTCCCTCTTCTAAAAAGTTAAGTGAAGCTCTGCCAACCAGGTCTCCTATTTCAGGCCTGGGGAGTCTCCTTGGCACAATGGAGACAGGATGAACTCCCAGGCAGGCGGCAACCGGCTTCCATTGTACAACACAGAAAAATAGAATTACCCCATACTTCAGTCATGTACCTATATATATAGGATGTCGGCTTCTCAGACAGCGGCACTCTGGAGCAGCCGGGCTGGGCCTTGGCAGTACAGCGGCGTAATCCTCAGGTGCCAATCCTACTGCATTGAGGCATCCATCAGCCTTCCATTGTACCTGAGGGTTCCCGTTCTCCACACCCAGTACACATCGCTGTGTATGCGGTTGTTTGTTTTGGATCATTAACAATGACGGATACCGAGAGCCTGTTTGAAGTTTCCTCTGTGATTTTGCATGCGCTGAAACTTCCACTTCCTTTTGCAGTCGGCTACATGACAACGTCACGCTGCTCTTCATGTCTAACAACAACGCCAAGTTATGACGGGGTTACCAGAGTCTGCATTTGTGTTTCATTTCGTGATAAGATTCGGGAGAGATATATGCAATAGTTACACAAATTGAATTGTGAATTTTATAACAATGCTCACTGGTCGCATGCCAATCTAAAGCACATTTGTTGGTCTCAAACATGATACAACGCGAGGGGTGCGGGGGCCTTTGTTACGCCATACGCCACTGCTTCTGAGAAAATACTTCCCCATTGGCTCTAACACCACTTGTCATGAACACACAGTTGGACAATTACGTGGTTTTATGATGCTTTATGCCGTTGGCATATGTCTGTGAGTAGTGAATTTTCCTATCAGGGTCTCACTTGACCATCTTTTGGCGCACTGTGTGTGATGGGGTTTCTTGGGTCATGTTTATCTCTCTGATAGTGTCTGGTCTTGGAAGTGTTTTGCAGCCTTTCAACCTAGACTATGAGCATGAGGAACAGATTTCAGGTAGTCCCTGGAGGAGTTTCACAATGGGGATTTGTGTCTAAAATCCCTCCACATAGCCAATCACCGTTGGCAGTCTTATTTGCCATTTTTGTGTTCCAGATACTCTATATATGTGTTAGGACTGCAGCCTTTTCATATGGTCTACGTGGCTACATATTGCGTAGTTATGAAGCTACTCAGGGTGTCATAAAAGAAACCAAAAGACATTCCAGTTGGTGTTCACCCTTTCCTGGATGGCAGAAATGAGGACTCATGAACATAAAGCAGACTCCATTTTACAGATTAACATCTTTGAACCATCAGATAGCAAATGGACATCTAAGTTATCCTGGTCCTGATGCTCATTGGTACCTTTCAATTTTGTACAGAAATTTGACAAGTAAACAGAGTGTCCATCTTTATCGCCTACCCCATGCCAAGGGTTGATAAGCTATTTCAAAGAGTTGGCAGGGTCATACATTTTAATCCTCTTTAACTCACCAAATGGTGTTGACAGGTTTTGTTGATATCCTCTCAACAATATAAGAATGCCTTCTCAACACCTCAAGGACTCTTCCAACTTAGTGTATTTCCCTTTTTTTGTTACATGCGCCCCGTAAACTTCAGATGACTGATGAATAGGTTATTAGAAGCTCTCCAAGAATACTCCTCAGCATAACTGGATGGCACCATAGTATTCAGTCCTTCTTGGACATCTCATATCAAACACCTACAGAAAGTTTTGGATCCATTAGGCATGCTCAGCAACAAATCCAGACAGATGCAGGTTGGCAGCAAGAAACATGAAGTATCTCGGGTACACATCTATAGAAAGTACAGTGAAACCTCAAACGGCGAAAATAGCAGCATTAAACAGATTACCAGGCCTCCTATTAAGGACGAGCTGAGAAAATTCTTTGTTTTTATTGGGGACTTCAGACACTCTATTTCAAACGTTTCCTCTATAACTTCTACACTCTCGGCCTTACAACAGAAGACCAGTCCTAATTAGATGCTTTGAGCAGACATACATGAGAAGGCTTTTCCTTCAGGGGAATTACAACATGCTAGGGCACGGCAGTGCCCCGATTTCTCCCTTCTGTTTATAGTGCATACTGACAAATTAGGGGTAGGATTGTTGCAGTTACCACCCAAGACCTTCCTGATCGAGTATATCCTATATCATATATCTGCTATATGGTGTTCTGTCACAAACTGGCATAATCAACACTGGCGAAGGAGTGTCTGGTGAATCGGGTGGCAGTGGATGCTATTAGTTGCTGGGTCAGCATTTCTGGGTCTGCAGTGGCTAATCATGCTCCTCTCAAGTCATTATCACTTTGCAAAGAAAGTAGCTCCTGAATTGGTTCCCAGCCCTTCAACTCTTTTCCTATATAGTTACGCACTGGACCAGGGCAGTGAATGGCAACATGAAAAGCTTTTTGCTGTTATCTGGTCTGGCCATGCACGAAAGCTTAAGGGATGCTGTCAACAATGTTCCCCACATAGAACCCAATTTTCCATCGCTACTGTGCACTTGATTTGTGGGCCCGCCTCATCCTCGACGTACCCCGCAACAGCCACATCTCCGCACACCTGAGACACCTGCATTGGCTCCCAGTCAGCAAAAGGATCACCTTCCGTCTTCTCACCCACGCACACAAAGCCCTCCACAACAAGGGACCGGAATACCTCAACAGACGCCTCAGCTTCTACGTCCCCACCCGCCCCCTCCGCTCCGCTGGCCTCGCACTTGCTGCCGTCCCTCGCACCCGCCGCTCCACGGCGGGTGGGAGATCTTTCTCCTTCCTGGCGGCCAAGACCTGGAACTCCCTCCCCACCAGCCTCAGGACCACCCAGGACCACTCCGCTTTCCGGAGACTCCTAAAGACTTGGCTGTTCGAGCAGCGATAACCCCCCCTTTCCCCCCTAGCGCCTTGAGACCCGCACGGGTGAGTAGCGCGCTTTATAAATGTTAATGATTTGATTTGATTTGATTTGATTTTAAAAGGTTTGGTATATACTTACCCAAGCACTACAAATAGGGACTGGCAGACTGGGCCCATTCCCTTCTACTTCGGTTGGACTTACCAAACAGGTTGCTTCAAACAAAGGGTCAACAGATACTAAGATGCTACTGCGGTGGAGCAGACTATGCTCCATCAGGTTGGAGCCAGACTGGCTTCTGTGGCAGGGAGCCAGACAAGTTCTGCCAGATATGTGGGAGACACCATCATCAAAATGAATAGACTGATACGAGAAGGGTTAGGGATGAGCTGTAAATAGGGCATGGCTGACAACAAAGGTGCTGGAACAAATTTTAGAGTGGGGGTGGTGCCCAGTAGCCACCTCAGTAAAGGTGTAGGGGATATGTGGCATGTAATCTTTGAAAATAACATAGACGCTGCCAGAAGAAATATATCTGAGTAGCCCTTTATTGTTAATTCTGTAACTCCAGGCACGGCTCCTCTATTAGGGCGGAGGAACGTCACTCTCCGCCAGCAGCAGCCGCTGCAAATCATCTTTAACAAACGAAAAGATAATAAACCATGTTTATTATTTTTTCATTTTTTAAAGGGGCGGGGAATTGGGGATGACAAGATGAGGGGAGTTCACTGTGCACTCCCCTCACTGTGCATGTATGTTTGGCTGGACATCTCGGGCCAGCCAAACATACATGCACAGTAGGCTCTCTCCAGCCCAGCAACACAGTTGCTGGGCTGGAGATAGCATGCACAGGCTCCCAGTCTACTTGGGGGCACCCTGGCTGGGCGCTCCCAGCCAATTCTGAAGCTGTTCTGAGCAGCGTCAGGATTGGCCGCAGGGCAGGCTGGGAGCCTGTGCCTGCAGTGCAGGAGAGGAGCGGAGCGGCGCGGGAGCAGGTAAGTGATTTAAAAAAAATTGTTTTATTAATTTGCCCCTGCAACCCCCGTCCCTCCCGCGCCCCCCGCGCTGCCCCAACAAAGCCCCACAAGCTGCTCCTGTGTAAATCTTTGAATATTTATGGGGTGCTGTAGAAGCCCCCACACTCCTCTACTGGCTGACAGACAACTGACTCTGGTTTCACATATAAGAAGGGGGGCTGTCAGTGGGAGGCTCCACTCCCTTTACCGATCACAAATAAAATTGGATTTCAGAAGATGGGATCTAGCCCTCCAAAGAAGTATCAATATCAGGGAGAAAAGGTAAGAGAGAACCGCTGAAATAAAAGGGCCTGTCCTGACTGAACCTCTCTTTCATCTATAACTTTGAGATCCGTTGAAATGAAAGGCCCTGCCTTGACAGAATCTCTTTCTCTTCTACCTGCAGGTGATGACCATTACTCAAGCAGTCTGTAATAGGATACAAACTGTCTTGATTTGTCTAACGAAATGGAACATTAAGGAAAAGACAGTTCTGAGCAGAAGTCTTGAAACTGTAGGACGTGCCCCACTGGGAGTCAGTGGCTGAATTCCCATGCAGGAGCATTGTTTTATCTCTCAGCTGCTGGCTCAGCCAGCGGCATGAGAAGGGAGGGGCGGGGCTGGGTGCACAGAAGGCAGGATAGGTGAGAGGGAGGAGGAGAGAGTGCACCTAAGTGTGCATGTGTGTTTGGCCGGCCGTCGTCAGCCGGCCAAACACATATGAGCACTTAGGTTTCTCCAGCCCGTCTGTGTTGAATAGCTGGGCTGGACTGGAGAAACTGCACAGACCCCAAGGCAGTCTCTGAGCGGCAGTCCAAGCTGCTCAGACCAATCCTGATGCTGCGTTCATGCTGGGTTTAGCAAATGCTGGAACACCAGAAGAAGAGAAGCGAGGAAGCGCAATGTGAAGAGGTATGTTTAAAAAAAAAAAATGACCGCCCCCGTACCCTCACCCCTGGCCCGCCCCTCCCCTTGAGATTTGCAGCGACCGCCGCTAAGTGTGAAAAAAAGATGGCCTGGAAGAGCAACCTTCTTTATTTGGTGTGTTGCCATGTTGACTTCATTTCCAAGCAGCGGCTGACATTCTTTAAAAAACGCATGGGAACTGTTATCCTGTGATCCTGAGTGCTACAGGGTGGGCTCGAAGATGTTGCTAAAAAGAACACGATTTTCTGTAACTATTGTGTTATTTTTTCAACTACAGGTAACTTCATATAAACTAACAGACACAGCCAGGCGCATGAAGGCTGACACCCCACTTCTGAAAAGAAAAATAAATGCAAATTAAACTAATCTGTTGAAAAGGCACTCTTCAAAACAAATCGAGTGCAATCCATTTTTTTCTTTTTTTTTCCAAAATCCTAATGTTTGAGAAGGTCACAAGATCGGTCAAAGTTGACTGATAGTCTGTCGTGTCAGGTAAATGCCAGTTCCTCTTTTTTAGTGAGTGAAACCAACACTGTTTTAGAGTCCTGGATCAAAACTATATTGTTGACTTCCTTTATTCTCAAGGTCATATTTTCCTTCTATTTGCAATACTGGAATTTTTCTAAAAAGAATTCACATTACATTCCTTAGCCATGTGTAGGTTCTATACTCAGAACTTGTAGAGAAGTCTGCATCCAATATGTATTCTTATGTGAACTACATGCATTTTCATAAACACCTTGTTCAACTCAATTAAAGGGATATGTGGGGATACATGTGAACTAGAATGAGTATTTGTGCATAGGAGTAGGAATAATTAAACTTACCCAAACCTCTATTATTGTTCAGAGTAATTTAACTCAAGAATGAGAGGTTAATGAAAAGATCAACATTAATTGAGGTCTTTTTTGTCAAAAAATTAATTCTCTGCAAATCCCTAAACCAAGCAAGATTTTTACCTTCATCAAAGCTAAGATTATAGACCTGGTACAAATATATCTGAAATGTGCTTTGATGAAAGCAGGGCAGCAGTAGTCCGTTGTTGGAAGAAAGGTTTTGATGGTGCTCAGGATATTTGTGTTGCCATCTAATATAAGATAAAGAAGCCCCACTCCCCTCCCACCCATCTAAAGGATGAGGAGCTATTTCCGAAACAGAGTTGGACACTGTACCTTTTGTGTTATGAAACCCCAGTTTGTAATGTAATTACCGCATATGCCTGTGTGTCTGACCAGAGAATCAGAAAATTTAATTTGTGTTCTAAAAATACCAAAGGAGCCTGTCAACCAAACTCTTGGCTCCTCTGCATTATTTAGAGTCTGGTAGACAGAGAGCTTTCCAACGATGGTGCCCCGGTTGACTATTTGGTTTTGAGTTGAATACTTTTGTCAACATTTTTTCCTACACTTTACTATGGGAAGACTCTTAAGTATCTGGAGAACTCTGATTATACTTTATTGCTTCAGAACTTCTTAATGTGAATGCAATATCAAATCCACAGAAAGTAATTGATGATTCAATCTTACTGCCCTAAAGCTGCTTCTGATGCATAAATGAGCTCCTATGATTACAGTAGTTGTGTTTTCTGTGTTACTTATAAAAGGTTTCAGCTCCACTAACATAAAATTCAGAATTACCAGCCTGGCTGCTTTAATATTAAATTAGGGTAGGCAAGCTGTTTCTCGTGCATAGCACCAACAATCTTGCCATGGGTTGACCCTCCACAACAGCACAAATCCTTTCCCACCCATTAAACGTATAGGACCACCACTTGTGCCCCATATGTTTAAGTGTCCATTTAGTATGTCAATCACACACCGTTTCACATACTTAGAACTTCAAGTTTAATTTTAAGCATATCACTGTAGTAATTGTTTTTAAATGTATTTTATTTTCTATTCACTTTCTTAATTGTAAAGAAATACGAAATATTGTTTACTTTTAAAAATTCTTACTTTTGACACTGTGTTATCAAGTTAGAGCTTAATTTTGTTTATTCTAAATTACGTTTTTTGTGCTGTAAGTTGCAGTGTTCATTTTAGTCGAAAACGTTACAGGACGTTCATGTCATTGAAAAGACGTTTCTGAGAGGTAACTTTGGCAAAATATATTTTGATGAACAATTTTAAGGCCATGATACATTTATAAAGACTCCAAACCTGTACTGCATGTTTACAGAAGAATAAGGAACTCCAGTGCTGGTTCCAGACACTAACCGTAGGAAGTCCCTAAAAGTTTAAATTTCATGGAAAATGAAATCAAGTCTCTTGCAGATCCATTGAATCTTCCAAGCACCACATGTCTTGTTTTTGAAAGATGACCTAAGCCTCTGAAGTACTAACACCTTAAATTATTTTTCCTTAGTGCCCTTTGGTTCAGGATTGACAGATGACCACGGCCTTTTAAGGGTACCAGTATGTCCCTAAATGAGCCTTAATATAAACCTTTCAGATGATGTACTTGACTGACCTCGTTTTGCCAAGAAAACAGCAGATTGCAAATCTTCAGCAATATTTCACATCTGGGCCAATTCTCAAAGGTTTATGTAGATTTTTATGGCTGTACACCAGTCTGATTGCTAATGGCACTTTCCTCTTTACGTTGGCTTCTCCTCTTATGAAGAAGAATGGCCAGAATTCAGATGGATTTTGGATTAGTGGCCCGCTTCACCGTTCCAACAGAACCACGGTTGCTTATTCACATAAATTACCTCTTGATTATTTGCCTTTGTCGCTTAGCTAAACTGGAATGCTGATGTCATTGAGGAGTCTGGAAGTGGATCAAGTACCTCATCAGTTGTTTACTGAGCCTCTATGATTTTGACCTTTGATTAAGGTTTCCCATCTCTTTGGCAGTGTCTGTCTCAGATCAAACGAAAGTTCCGAGAAGAAACGTCTACAGAACAAAGAGCATCTTTTTCCACCTTAATGCACCTGTTTCTGATGTTCCACTGCCCAAGTGTTTTCAACTAGGATTGTTGTTCAGTTTTTCAGATGAGCACATTTTAAGGTCAGAAATAGGAACCAAACACTCAAAGGCTTCTTTCAGTTTAACTTAATTCAAGTTGTGAAGTCTCAGCGGTATGTTCTGCTGGTGTATTTCCTTTTTTACATTGAATAACTCCCTGTGCACAGTGCTTAATTTGAGGCGTATGTTGCCGGTGGGGGTCACCGGCAGTTTTTTTTTGAGGACCGACACTGATTTTTCCTCATCAAACATTTCCCGAGTGCAAAGGAGTGAAAACACACAAACGGAAAAAAGGTAGAAAAGAAAGGCGGCAAAACGGCCCTAAAGTGAGACAGCAGGGACCTGCAGGAGTGAGATAGAGGGGCAGGCAGTGTCTGGCAGTGCATTAAAGAGACATGTGGTGAATTTGAGACTATGCAGTCTCGGTCCTCCGCGCCATGACATTTAATAGCGCCAGCCACCGGCTTTGGAGCAGTGCTTTGGGCACTGGCCTCATCATTTTCCAAATCAAGCACTGCATGTGCCTCTCCCTGCAAGTTCTTGCTGCACAACTTAGACACCTAGATTCAAGTCACCCAGGAGCATGAAGCCTGACCTCACCTAGATATTATCTTCTATTTTCTTTTTAATGAAGATAATGTACTGCCACAATTTAAGCCCTTAAAGTGATTTCCAAAACAAATCGATTGCAATCCATTTTTTTACTTTTTTTTCCCCAAAATCCTAATGTTTGAGAAGGTCACAAGATCTGTCAAAGTTGACTGATAGTCTGTCGTGCCAGGTAAATGCCAGTTCCTCTTTTTCAGTGAGTGAAACCAACACTTTTTTAGAGTCCTGGATCAAAACTATATTTTTGACTTCCTTTGTTCTCAAGGACATATTTTCCTTCTATTTGCAATACTGGAATTTTTCTAAAAACAATTCACATTACATTCCCTAACCATGTGCAGGTTCCATGCTCAGAACTTGTAAAGTCTGCATCCAATATGTATTCTTATGTGAACCACATGCATTTTCATAAACATCTTTTTCCACTCAATTAAGGAGATATGTGGGGATACATGTGAACTAGAATGAGTACTTGTGCATAGGAGTAGGAATAATTAAACTTACACAAACCTCTATTATTGTTCAGAGTAATTTAACTCAAGAATGAGAGTTTAATGAAAAGATCAACATTAATTGAGGTCTTTTTTGTCAAAAAAAGAATTCTCTGCAAATCCCTAAACCAAGCAAGATTTTTACCTTCATCAAAGCTAAGATTATAGACCTGGTACAAATATATCTGAAATGTGCTTTGATGAAAGCAGGGCAGCAGTAGTCTGTTGTTGGAAGAAAGGTTTTGATGGTGCTCAGGATATTTGTGTTGCCATCTAATATAAGATAAAGAAGCCCCACTCCTCTCCCACCCATCTAAAGGATGAGGAGCTATTTCCGAAACAGAGTTGGACACTGTACCATTTGTAAAAGCAGAACTAATTGTGAGAACCTATTTTCTATATATTTCAAATCTAGTTCTAGCTTCAAGGAAGCCTTACATTTCGGAGGAGCTCTGTCTGCCTGAGCCATTAAAAATGTGCACTTGAATTCCTGCATAGCTTTAAAATATAGTAAGACCGTGATATTTATAGGTTGCCTTGACTTTTCGTAAGGCTGAAAGCTGACAAGTATTATTAGGTTTCCTGGCTTCCTCACCAGCATTTACTTTTAGAATTGTAATTGTTAGCATACAGCATTAATTTGGTAAATATTACTTTTTTTCATCTCCATTGTTTTACTGTGAACGCCTTTATGCAGCCAGCAGCACTGTGGAACATATGGGTATCATTATGCCTTACTAACGTTTGGAATATGTAAGAACATACAAATAAAACTAATAAATAAATTGTTGTTTTAGTAATAAGTTGTTTGATACACCAAGTTATCTTTATTTACATAAATAATAAAAAAAAATTAGGACAGGATATCATGTAACGTTCTGTTATCTTAGGTTTGCTAGAGGATACCGGAGACATTAGTCCACTTGTATTGCATTGTAAGGTGCCCAAATGTCTCATCCATCATGGTCTAGTCATTAGTGACAGACTTCCAGTGATATAGCCATCAACTTCAGCAAGTGACTCATTAAGGCAAACAACTCTGTTGTTCATCACATCTCTTCAATGTTCACCTTGTACCAATGCCGGAATCCTCCTCAGAACCACTCCTTAGTTTACACACTGTCCTGTGTGACGTGAAATGCTGTAGTGATAACATCTCCACTTCTACTATGCTATGATCTGAGAGCCCCCAAGACTTACAGCTTTCTACCATGCATCACTCTCACCTGGAGTTTCTGAAGCAACAGCACATCTGCAATTTTCTCTTTGTCCTGTTTCGTCTGCTTGGCCTTCCAGAACTGCTTCTGTGCAGAATATCGGCTCATGGGGCATACTTTGAAGAGACAATCTGGGGAGATAGGAATTAGAGGAAATGGGTCATTGATGAGACAATTATGATGTTCGACAAACAGAAGAGTTTGGAGCTTCATACACTTTGGAGGTTTCAATAGAAAAATTCCAATTCTATTCTTTCAAAAAGCTTTGGAGGGTACATTACCAGAATACTGAGTTTAAAATATCATGACAAAACTATCATAGCCAGAATGCTAACTACCAAAATATTGTGAATGTAAGTATAGATAGTTAGATATGGATTCACTATACTTAATTCCACATATATGCACCTTGATGATGTGTACATATACACATCATCAAAGTAAGAGAGGTTGAGATAAGGATAGTAATTCTATACTCATCAATGCATCCTGTCTCAACATTCTGGTAGTCACTATTCTAACATACAACCCTAGGAAACAGAGGGGTTCAACCACCAGATAGCTTAAATTTGTGAACCTAGGTCCTTACTGATGTAGGGGCGAGATAGTGACACCCCAAAAAAGCTCTACACATTTGTGCTACTCCAATCAATTTTCCAAACCAACTGCAGACAAGCCTTTGCTGGGTATATTTCCTTTAGCCCAGATGTAGTATTTACATGTAAATGTGTGAAGTAGTCCATCAGGTGCTAGTAGACTGCTTAGAAAATAGCCAGCTAGACTAGTATGTTGCTGACCCAGGGTACCTGCCAAATTCCTCCATCACCATGCAAATCCTAAAATTGTGCTACGCCTAAAGGTTTCAAAGCTTTAAAATGAATATGTGGAATTGCTGCATTTTGAACTCCACCGTGAAATCTCCCACATCATTACTCTTGTTGAATGTTGTATCAATGTTGTATCACATTCTTATCTTAATGTAAAGTATATGTTTCTTTTGAAATTGACCCCATATCCATCTCTGCTGGTAGCCGATTCTTCCAGGAAGATGAAATGTTAACGCAAGAGCCAGATAATGCTCCAAGTGACAAATAGAGCCTCCACCCGACACTGTCACTGCCCGTGGACAAGGGCTCGCCACTGATATATCATAATTTTGAATTCTGGCAGGGCCAACCCAGCTTTTCATTCTGCTGAGGCTGGCAAAATGAGGACCATCACACCTGTTATTTACAGTACTCAGAAATGGAAAAAACGGAAGAATTAAGCTATGTAACAAAACATGAATATTATTCCCACTAGGTATTGGGAGGCTGTGTGGCTTGTTCAAAGAACAGCAGCTTTTTAGCATAGAAACTTGTTTTTACGCTATTAAGGGAGGCATTACTCTTATCATTCACAACCTGCTTCAGATTCAAGATGGCCCTCGCCCACTGTGGCACAGGAACAAGATGGGATTCATACAATGGATGGACATAAACTATGTTTTAAGATGCCTCACCGATAAATAAATGAAAATAAATCGTATTTCATTCCGATAGACTGAAATGCTCCTTTGAGTCAAAATATCTAAGACCTGGAAAAAATCCAAATAAGCCTTGACAACTTTAATAGGTTTAGCTTCTGCATAGTTTACACATAAAAAAATACACAGAATGAAAAGAAATAGGCAGAAAGGGTGCACAAACGGGTATTGCGGAAGATAAAGAATGGTATTCTCGTGCGTACATTCTAATGCATTTTACATATTTGTGTAGCCTTTTTGAGGAAAGATACCATATGCTTGGCTGAGCACCCATAGACACAGATAAGTGCAGGGACACACATACAGGCAGACAGCTCGCTTGTACACAAGCATAGCTGCAAAACTACTATGGGGAACCTGCAGTCGGTTCTGGGCTCCTGGCCAGTAGAATTTGACATGCTGTGATTTTTAAATGTATGCTCATAATAGTAACAGCAAAACTATGGAGTGCAGCGATTTGTGATTAAACACAAAACTGGTTGAAGATGTCACACATTGATATTGGTCACTTGGCAGCTATTCACATGGATGCAGGGGGGTCACCCTGTCACTCCAATTATTTTTATGAAGACTCAAGTTCTTCCTAATGGTAGGTACCTCCATCTTCCACAGTAACATTTAATAGCTTTAGGCTAGGCACTGAACAGCATCATCAAGGGCATCCACCATGCTCTTTATAAAAGCTGTCATGCCATGGACACACCAGCAATTATAGACATCTCTCACAGAAGGGTTAGCGACTTGGTGTCAAATATACTTTATAGAACTGTGTTCACCCCAGAGCTGAGGAAAATCTACACCAGAGGCAGGTGAACTCAGCCATTATCATCCAACATCAAATCTCCCCTTCCTGGTAAATATTCTGGGTCCAGTGGTCACATGCAACTTGGACTGTGATATTGATCCGAATATCCTTCTTTTTGAGTGCCTTTTGTGGCCCACCCTTCAGAATATTAATCTTTTGCTCACAATGAGGTAGCAAACACTTTATTTGCCATGAGTTTGGTGAGACTCAGAAGGATGAACAACTTAGAACGTACTTCCAGATGAAGAATCAAATAAGAAATTGTTTTTGGAGTAAAGTAAGGTCAATCTGAACTGTGAAACAATTGCAAGATTTAGAAAATGGTGTACAATTCACTGACTTGTCTGGCAGAGCTGATTGCCAATAAAGATCATCCTACTGACCAGTCCACACTCAGAGATGGCTGCCAAACAGCAGAGGAAAGCTAGAAAGAAGTAACGTTTGCTATGCTGTCGGTGGTGTCCAACCTGGTGGATCATCCCATGCTATGCGCTACAGACCTTAGGATGGACAAAATAATTACTGATAGGGTACATCAGTTCTGTATGGTCATCCATACCAATCCGAGACATGGAGCCCTGCTCACAAGGCTCAAAGGTGCATTACAGGAGATTACAGGCCTTCAAAACAAGTTAAACATCTTGCTATTCATGAAGTCATCCAATTAGCTAGTTAGTCTTTGTATGTCATTGTTGTATCCATAAAGCTACCCACCGTGGCATGAAGGTCCTTACACAACATGTCATCTATCTTCAGAGTAGGTCCGGGAAAAGGTCTGTGAATCTAACTGAAGCATGGAACATCGCACCTCATTACTTACTTGATCCCAAAACTACATCAAGATCTATGTAAAGATGTCCAAGATTGTTCTAATGTACACAAGGTAAATACAGGGATTTGCAAAACATAATCAAATACAACATTAGGACTACATAGACACCATCTTGTTGTCCATTAAGAATATTAAATATGTTGTCATATTCAGACTATGGAGATTGTATTTTATATGCATTAGGTAAATCCCAAGAAGAGATACAACTGGTAATACATCTATTGACGAGGCCTCAAATATGATGTTATCTTTTGTATAAAGGTTGTGTGACTTCAAAGATCTATTTAATCACTGTGAAAGATGTGCAAAAGATTGAAAATGGCAGAACATGCCCTGTGGTTGCCTGGTTCATCTGACAGAGCTAATCGTAAATAAGAGGTAATACCCAAGGGAATCACAAAGTAAGTATTTGAACCTCTGAAGTACTTTCTTAATAGTAAGACTGGAACAATGGCAAAAAAGAAAACACTGACAAGCAGCTAATAGGGGAGGCTGGGTTACATCAGGAACAATATCATATGAGCTTTAAGAAGTCTCTAGCAGAAATGAGACCATTCCTGTAGATCCACGCGTATACGTGTGCATCACTGATAGTCGCTGATACTTATGTGGTGCATGACAAATTACGTTTTCTTAATATTTCTACCTGTAATATGTTTCCTCCCAGAGGATAGTTTGCCGAAAAATATATTTTGTAGGAATTAGTAATTCTTATTTATTTTATCTCTCCAGCAGACAAAAGGGGTTGAAATGAGGCTTCCCGTGTCTTTTCAGGTGGAACATAGTCAGGATGTTGCTGGTGTTCACCTGAACAAAAGATTTTAATGAAAATTCAGTGCTATTGGGTCCAGAAGGTTGACAGTTATTGTCGAGAAATGAGGCCTAAACAGAAGGGATATTGGAATCCGTTATTCATGGCTTGAATTTCAGAGAGAACAGATGAGTGGACTGAAGGTCTTCTTTCAGATAATATACTTCATCTGTATTTCCCCCATTGCAAGTCTGACTTGGGGAACTACAAAAGAGGCCATTATCCTAAAGCACTCACTACAGTTATGCAGATGAAACAAATATTTGTTTTGACTACCGAAGGAAGATTACTCACCATAGAACCAACACCTTATCTAACAAACGATCTGTAACGGATTTGCTAGTGTAATTCCTAAGGTTTTGGAGGATTTTCTAACCTGGTTGAAGGCGAGTAACAACTTACTGTGGTGCAGGCATCCTGATCAGCCAGGCATCTAGAGAGGGTAACACATTCTTTCCTGATGGCACGGATAGGTTGTCATCATGGATTGCTCTATGTAAAGGTCCTTCAGCCTCAATGAAAATAAAGAACAGGGTGCTTCAATGGTATATTAGGAATTAACCACCAGGAAGTAGCCGACACATTTCCAATGGTTCTCCCACATATCTACTAAACAAGTCTTAGGCTAATGAACTATACCATCTCCAGAGGAAAACAGTCTGCGAAGAGGCAGAATGGGACAGGGCAATGTTTTTTTTGCTCATTATTAGAAATCCTGGCCTTAGAAACCTACTGAGGCTGATGTGGTTTGTTGCACACTCTGTGGGTTTCATGCCCCAGCAGGAGGTATGTTCAGCCCCCTTCACAGTCTCAGGAGGGCAAGATGGTGGTGCTTAGGAGCCTAGAGGAAACAACTTTGAATTCGGATTTTCAGTACTATCGCCAGTAGCCATGAATCCTTGATTTAGATTCAGCATTGTTGGGCTACATACCAGGCAAGCCTCATAAAGCCACGAATTGTAGGGATACGCTCCACTCAATGAAGCAAAGCAGCATTCTTAAAATATTGGCCAGAAGCAGAAGATGGGTTTGGCTTAGTTTATAATCACCATTTCTGCGATCAGTTTTTTTTATTGTCAGGCCTGTCTGGCTTTATAAACTTCAAATAAAGGGGAAAAACATGGCTGTGCACGCAAATGCTTTGGGAATTACAGCGCCACATTGATTTGCAAACTGAAATGAACAGAGAAATACACCAAGTATAGATCTATATCTTTCTCCTGAACACAGGGAGGTAACCTAGATTTCAACCACAAGATGATTGCAACTGTTTCGAAGTTGAACATAAACAGTGTGGTAAACTCGGTAGGACCCCACACTTGAGTTAATATGTCTCAGTGTCAGAGGCATGAAGAGCATTGCAAATAAGAGGAAGGAACACATCCTCTGAATCTGTGTGATGTGAAGTGTAAGACGTATGAAAGCTGAAGGTTGAAAAGAAGGATGATTACATGAATCCATATGCCTATGGGGATGCAAACAGGGAAAAATTCTTCAGGGATACTAGGCCCCGAATCCAGTCTTTGGCATCCAACAGATTGCGCAGAGACTTGCCCGAGTTAATAATGAGTATTGATTGTGTGCTGTGCGGGTGTTTACAGCATCACACATGCCTTAATAATCACAGAATTGCAAAGGACTGTTTGTCAGCTACATGGTTTCGAATAGCTGTGGAATTTCCGTGTTTGTGGCATAGTTGCTGAAAGGCTCTGGTAGGCCTCTGTAAGGAAATCTGATTTCATGTAAATATTGTGTTAAAGGATTTAAAGCATCAGAGATAAGGGAACTTCAGAACATTGATGTTGACGCAGGTGCCTGGCAGTGAGCTAGGGAATTTGCCTTTGTTCCTCTAGTTCACCTTGGTCTTCCTTCTCACTCTCTTCAGACCCAAAGGGTCCTCGCCAGCCCAGATGAGAGGCTGAGTATTTTTATTACGTTCAGTAGGCTCTTGAGTGTGCAGCCAAACCTCAATTGCAGGTTACTTCTGACTTGTCTCCGGGGTGTCCTCTGAGGTGCAGAAGTTATTCTTAGGTATGATCACCATTGGCTGCAGGTTCCTCCCGCCCTTGCCTGGCTTCATGAATCGCGTCTTTGTTTTCTAAGCCATTCAAAGAGGTGCAGTCCTCAGAACCACCAAGTGCAGGCAGAGCAGGGAACCGCTTCCCGAGGCATAATCATCCTTTCAGACATGGAGCTTGTTGTAGGGCAAAGAACACAGGTGATCCACAGGATATGGCTATTTTAAAGGTTTGGCACCGGGGCAGAATTCCCAAAGAGGTAGTGAGCAGCCAGAGCATTGCACAGCGCAGCAGCAATAATACTTTGATGTCAGATGGGCCAGGGCTGTGGCTTCGGGGGGAGGTGTTAGGTCTGTTCTCTGATAAATAGTTGGGTGCAGGTCCTTTCAGTCAGGTATGGTGAGGTGTCTGTCGGATTTCATCTGGGTTTTTACACACACAGACAAAAACGCGTCCACACTCTCTCCCTGTCTGTTTAGAAAGACTTTAAAATGCTGGTAATTTCACAAAACAATGTGCTCTCTCTCTCACTTAGTACACCCACCAATCCGCCTTCCTCTCCCTTTCCACATCCCCTTAAGCCAGTGCTTTAAATCGGCCGGTACTGTCCGGTACTGAGTACCGGCACTTTTTTTAGTTTGAGAGTTAGAGTACCGGCACTTCTCAGAAACAAGCAGGTCCTCTGGTACAGAGTACCTGCACTTCTATTTTTTCATTTAAAGCACTGCCTTAAGCACATCTCGTGCATATTGCTTATAATGTATAACATCACGTGCCAGCATGATTGTAGAGAAATATGAGGCGAACAACCCCCCAGACATACTGACCAAGTTACGCCCTGAGAAGAGGATGTTCAGAGAGAGGTGCACATCACGGGACTCATTAATATTAATGGCGACAGACTGAACGATCTGTGTCTGAAGTCTTTTTTTGTTACCCCGAGGCTGTGTTTTTTTAACTGTCTGAATCAAATGCGTGAAGGGGATGGAAGGAAATTTTTACTCAGGGCGAGCCAGTAACAAGGTAGTCATTTTTTGGAAAAGTTTAATGAATGTTCGCACTTTCTGTTTATTCTGCTCTACCGGAAGAGCTAACAGTTGCTGTAAGAAGCAGGTTCTTGCTGTCCAACTCAGTGGCGTAAGGAAACTCGAGGGGCCCATCTGCACGCAACAAGGAGGGCCCCCACCCTTCCGAATTCACTCAGTCCAGGTGCTGTGCAGTCCTGGAACTCGGCCCCCACCCCGCACCGCAGGGGCTGCGGGGGCCTTTGTTACGCCACTGGTCCAAGTCCAATCTCTGCCTCTACTTTTTGGGCTCTTTTCCCTGAGAATTCTGCTATTTGAAGGACGAGGTCTTCGGTGGTCTAGTGTTGTGTGTGCCGCCCACCACTTCACAGTGCCTCTGCAGCAATACCCTGCTGAAAGCACGCAAAAGTCAAGCCCGTCTGTGCCCATCAGCATCCTGGATGCGCCAGACCTGCTGCCCGTTTTCGCCCCCCAATTTGATATACTCTAAAAAAATAAGTTACGTGGAAGAATGCTATAAAACGGATTCAAATATTTGTAGTAAAAATCTAAAGGAAAGTAATATCCTGGTATTAGAAGCCGTAACCCCCAAAGCAACACCTAATTTGAGATTAAATGGTATGATGCTTAATTGTCACTTGGTGAAGCCAGAGGAGTTTGCTCTCATTTTAGAGACAGACAAATTAGATATTTTATGTCTCACAGAAATGTGGCTCCAAAACTGTCCAGGTCCTGACTTTCATGCAGCGATACCCGTGGAGTATGAGTTAATTAGAAGGACAAACAAGAGTAGATGAGGGCCCGACATAATTTTCCGTTATCTTTTACAAATTTACAAAGGGTGAATTAACAAATTTTAATTTGGCTGAAGCCCTGCTTTTCACAGAGAAAACTTCAGTCAAGGCGACCATCACCTGCTTACTATTATATCAACCCCTTAGGGTGATAAAATATCTATGTCAATTTATTAATGTGTAGTTAGTTAAAACCATTGCATGTTAAATATACAGTCCTAAAAAAAACCCAATTAAAATATCACCATACTATACTGTATAACCACTATAACACAAAGTTAAGAAATTTAACTAATTGGGTTAGTTGGATATTAAAATATACTTTTAAATCAAGAAATTTGGATCTGAATTCAAACAGAAAAACCCAATGGATTAGTGACCCAAGCCGAAAGAAATGAGGGGGCCGGAGCTGGCTGATCGCTTAAAGTGTCAAGGGAAACAGAAGTCAATCATGATTGTTCAAGACATGACAAGTTCAAAAGACCCTCCCAAATTTCAACCATCTGGGAGAGCAATTTTTTAATGTGCAAGAGGAATTTAGTAGCTTTGGCCGCTAGCTGAATGTTATACCCATCTAAAAGCACCATCACCTTTGTGCGACAAGATCTAATTCATAGGGCTTTTAGTGGGGGATGTAACAGTTTCTTTCTCATTAACAGGACCACCGGACAAACACACAAGAAATGTAAAATACTTTCAGTCGACAAGCCGCAAAGACGGCAAGAAAGGTTTGGCCAGGTTTACTTCCACAATGGAATCAAGTCCTTGGATGGGAAAACACCCATACAGATTTGGAGAGGAGAGTGCTGGATAGAGCCTGCTAGAAGGTTGTAAGGTAGAGCTGGGGGTGCCAGGCAGTATAAGTGTGCAAGACTGACCAGCCATGAAGTTGACTTGCCACGTCTAGTTTGCCACTTGTTCAAGAATGACGTTTGGAAGCCTTGATAATCATTTTTTTTGCAGAGGAAAGGCGGCGTTGAAGTCCCATGCAGCCTGTAAGATTAAGTTAGTCAAGGCTTTCATGAATACAGATGACCAACATGAGCTATCGTCAGGTTGCAGCTCCATTTCCTTCCAGCATAAGGTGGCCAACATGTCAGCGGGGGCAGCTCTTAATTTCCAGCACATTTTTATTTTTGCCCCCCCCAAGAGGTCAGAACTTGAAGGAACAGTCCACATTCCAACACCACCTGAGCTTGCGATGGATGCGTGGTAGTTGGAAAAGGTATTTGAACAAGATTGGCTGTAGGCGGTTAAGGAGAGAGGCATCACACCCTTTGAGTAGCTCCAATCCGTAGGTTAGCGTTGGGAGGATTTTTTCTCTGATTACTTGCAAAAGATAGCTCTGCAATGTACTGCCTAGCTTTTTTGTAACTGTGTAAAAGCAAAACACAGTTTGTGAGCCACCCCTGGTATTTGCAATAAATGTTTTTTGTCAGTTAAAGATGCATCCAGCGTTACGCCAAGGTATTTATAGTGTTTGACCAGCGATATGTGTTTGCCAGCGGCCACATATTTGTAATTGATACGACTGATGTTGTTTGTGCCCGAAAAACAGATTCCTTTGGTCTTGTTTTGATTTAGCTCGAAACCTCACGTGGTCAGGTGTTTCACCTGTTGGATAATTTAACCCTGGAGACCCAACTGTGTCTAGCTGAAGAGCACAATGTCATCTGCGTATTGCAGGATGCACACCTGTTTGTTCGCTAGTTTAGAGGGTTGCTTGCCACTTCTGCTAATCTGGAGTCAAGGTCTGCCATATTGATGTTAAATAATGCCGGAGCGAGCACGCATTAGTCCATTATACGTGGGGATCTTCTGGGTGATTCTGTCCCCATTTCCAATTTTAACCTGAACCCCTGTATCTGTGTGTAGGTTTCTGATTACATCTTGCAGGTTTGATGGTATATCCCAGCCGGTCATTTTTGACTATAGTTTCTGGCACAGCACCTTATCAAAGCCATTAAGTCAACAAAACAGGCATAAAGAGGCTTGTGCTTTCTCTTAGCTTTTTCAGCAACAAGTGAGACCACTAAAAGATTTTGGGATGATATTGGAAGAAGAAGTCCACTCTTCCCAGTCCAATAGTAGGTTAGAGGCAAAGATCTTGGCTTCTGCGTCTATCAGGGCAATTAAGCAATAGTTTGTAGGGTCTGATCTCGAACCAGCTATGTGTATGGGATGCAAAATGTTGCCTTTCTATGATGGTGGTATAGTGTTGGCAGAAAAAGCCTGATTGAACAGTGGAGTAAGGATCGATGCCCAGAAGGGTTGGGCTTCCTTAAATAAATGGTTGGGAAGACCATTCAGGCCGGGAGCCCCGTCTGATCTCAACTTCTTGAGGGTTAACTGCATTTGTGCCTTGGGCAGCCAATGTGTTTCCAATAGGGATTGAGACTGACAAGTTGAAGAAGCGTGTTCCACACTAGGTGGGGCGGGCAGCGTGTTCCTTACTTCCTGGTCCCCTGAGAATTCTGCCTTAATAAAAATTGACCATTCTGCTTCTTTGATTCCTGCAATGTGATGGCTGGTTCTCCTGTTTGCAAGGGAATTAATTTCAGATCAAAAGCATTGGCTATTCTTCGTTTTGCATGCGTGAAGAAACTTCAACCAAACCTGGGCCTGGTCAGAGCGCTTAGCAGACCAAACATTGTTCTTATATTGTAGTCTTAGGGCAACAATATGTTGTCTGGAATTGTAGCAGACAGTTGGGTCATGAACTTTCTTGTCCTTGTTTAGTTTTCTTTTTTCCAGCCAAAGGGTATTGGTAAACCATGTGGCTCCTCCCTTGGTGGTTTTGTGATTTTCTGCCCTGGTTGCTGCAAAGCAACTCTGGAGTGTCGAAGTTAAGGTCTCTCAGAAATGTATAAAATGCAGGTTATAAATGGTATATTACTGTTGTACAAAGTTGGATATGAAATGAATTAAGGGCTCAGTATCTACTCCTTTCCATGTCAAATGTCTTAGATTGTAGGCACTTGGGGTGGTCAAAAGATCGTTAACCTGATACGCTTTGGGAGGATTTAACAGGAGTTGGAATTAAGGACTCAGTATCTACTCCTTTCCATGTCAAATGCCTTAGATTGTAGGCACTTGGGGTGGTCAAAAGATCATTAACCTGAGACACTTTGGGAGGATTTAACAGGAGTATGATATGTTGGCCGAAGTGGTCAATCTCTACTCTGTTGAGGATACTGTAGTGAATGACCATTGGAAATAACACCAAGTCAACAAAAGTATAATCCAAGGTGGAAGAGGACTTGTTCATGACTCTGGTAAAGGCTGCTGGTTGGTTTTGAGGGAGACGGCCATTGAGTGTGTATAGGCCCCTGTGTTCCAAAGCTGTGACACATTCTTTCCCAAGCCAGTCATTTTTGTGGGATGATGTTACTGCCAGGGGTATTTTATTATTCACACTCAACAGTGAGGATTGATTATAATTGGTGTTACTTCCTAACAGGTGCATGTTGAAATCCCCTGATAGGACCAACCTTGCATGGGGAAACGTATGTTGTAAAGATTTAACTAGTTCACATAAAACTTTAAGTTTCCACACTCTGCCTTTTTTATTCGGATTTATATAAACATTGCACAGTAAGAGACAGGGCTTATGGTCTAAATGTAAGGTAGTTAGAGCAGTAAATTTAACACATTGGGCCTATGAAAGGGCCAAATCAATCGGAGCATGTTGCCATAATAGATGTGATCCAACGTATGTTGACGTTCCACCTGCTGCTCTGCCTGCCTTTGTTCATTTCTTGGCAGCTAGGTGATAGTCCTTAAAGCCTGTGATGGCTGTTCCTACCATGCTTCCTGCAACAGCACAATGTCATATTTTGACACATGGTTGATGAAATCTTCCTCTTCCACCTTATTGCTTAGGCCATTTATGTTCCAAGAGCACAGGGTTAATAAGCCTGGGTTGTGGCTACTTGAGATTCATACTGCCATCTTGTCCCCTCCCAAGGCATGTGGTTTGCTAACAAAAGATACTTGTCTCACATAACTGGGTGCACCTGGAGTCGTTGTTTGTTGAATCGTAAAATTCTGGGAAGTATTAGGAAACGGTTCAAGAGAGCCCATTGCTCCCCTTAGCATCCGGGTTCTCTGTTTGATACTCCTCATGACGGACTCTGTTTTGGATGAAGGGGACTCGGATAGAGCTCTGATACAGTCCTTGTCAGTTCAACCCCTAATCTTAAAGAACTGTCCCTGTTTTGCCATACTCGTGCGGCAGTCGTACTATCAGACCAGGTGACCACCATTGGTTCTCTTCCTGGTGATGCTGAATTAGCCTTAAACTGAATAATCTCAATGTGATTTGATTGAAGGTGGTTGAGATTGGCATTGGTCTGGACCAGCTTTGAGATGGCCGCCCTATTTAGGATGCTGTGCCGTCCTCTGGACTTATAGTGGGAATCATCTTGGTCTTCAGTGCTTCTGCCGCCAGACTGCCTCTGTACAATTGATGGTCCTCCTGGTGGCTGTAAGCAGGATTCCATGGGGTGTTACGTGGGCGATAAGAAAGCTGTTCCAGGCTGTTGTTCACTTACAAGTCACGGGGATGTTCAGAAATGGCTGCCAGGGTTAAATGGCTTGCCAAAACTGCATGGCAGAGGGAATTTGTGTGCTGCTGGACTTGGCTGAGGTAAGAGAGCTGATCTTTGGCCAAAGCGGAAGGCTGAGCTTTGTCTTGGACCCGAGTGAATATCTGAGGAAACTGACATGTTTGTTGGATTGGCAGTTCTGCACCATTGTTTACTAACAGGTCTCAAGTGAATTCAGGAGTGACTAATTCAGTTGAGTGGCCTATCATGGCTGTATGGTGTAGGGGAATAAGCTGATGTTGAATTTGGCTGGGGTTACAAGATTGAACATTAGCCGGGCTGGAGGGCTGGGTTGTTACTTGAACCAAAACAAAGGGGATATGCCCTGGGTTAAGACCCATTTTTTGGTTGCCCTGGCCCTTTGTGTTGTTATGAGGACGCACCTTACTCTGTTTCTCTAGATTTAAGTCCTTGGGTGCAGGTGGAACTGTGTCTTCTGGCCAGTCTGTACTGTCTGGAGCCACATGAACCGTGTCTGACCTTTCTGTTTGTATGGGCTGTGGTGATGTGAGCTCTTTAGATTGCAAGAGATTGTGTGGTTCTTTTATTGGAAGAGCGGGTAGAGTGGCTGCAATTTCAGTAGGTCATTGTGCTCCTTTGAAGATTGTGAGCGTCCTAGGTGCGATAGTATAGGAACTATTTCTTTATTCTGCTTGTTGTTCCTGGCCTTCCTGAGGCGTTTGCGCTCTCTCTTGGTCATAGATGGTTTTGCTTTTTGGGTGGTTCCATCCTGGGACCTCGAAAGGGAGTTCTGTGAAAGACTATTGACGTGTGATTCCAGGGGAGTCTCAGTGTTTCCTTACTTGGGGAACCCATCATCTTCTTTTCCTTCATCCTGCAGTATACCATAGCTGGACTCAAGAGTTAATTTCTGATCAGAAATGTCCTGCACCCTTCCATGCTGACTTGCTCCATAGTTTGCCTACTTAAGATTCTCACTATCAGATTTTGTGACAGGGTCTAGTGCCAAAGAGGATTTTGAAACCTTGGCAATGGCCAAGATTTCAGCCAGAATGGACTGCAACGTTTTTAGATGATCCAAAAAAGAGGAACACTGGCAAGAATGGTATGCTGTGTTTCTGCACCAATTTGATAATGTTGTTAAGATCTTGCAATTTTTGATCAATGCTGACACCATGAGTACAGGTCAAGTTTTTCTGAGTGATAGGAAAGGGCCGAGGAGATCATCTCCATTGAATTTAACAAAGGTGCCCATAAAGGCGGCGGCACTAATGCATTGTGCCCCATGTCATTTGAGGCCCCTTGGTCGCTGGGCATCATCCTAACATACTTCGAGGGAGCCTACTGAGGTGATGAAATCTGTGCTGAGGTCCCCAACTTGCTGCTGAGTTTGAGGAGAGATGCTTCATTGCTTTGGTCCTTATGGTGGGATGAGTCTGTGATAAGCTCTAGGCTACCTTTAAAATGTATACTACCTGGAAAACAGAAATTCAATTGGGCAGGTTCATTTGGCCGTAGGATCTTTATTGGAGTAAGCAGGACATTAAAATCGTGGTTGGGGCCTGAAATTATAGTCACGTCCTCCTGCACAATGGGGCTTTCTTGGCTGTCCTCGAATGGAATCAGTAAGAGCTCAGGCCTTAAGGCAGAGGAATCCAGATATTTTCTTGTGGAGGAGTTTGCTTGGTATGGTTCACATGGGAAATTACGATATCTCTGTTGAAAGACATGCTGGAGGATGATATTGTTTCCCTTGGAGGTGCTGGAGGGTGACCCCATCTAACACAGATCTTTGTCAAATATATGCACATCAGCAAGGATTTCCAGTTGCTTTGGCATATTTAGGATTAAAGATGCCTTTTCTGGCGACATAGGGCAAATCCCAGCCAACATGCTGACTGATGAGGGGCCATGAGCAGGGCCAGAATTTCCTTTAGAAGTTTTAAGTAAGTCAGTAATTTTCTCCTTCCTCTGTTTTTTGGGGACTGGACTGGAAGTAGCCGATGTGCACTTCCTAGGGCCATCAATAAGTGTGGGAATGACCTTTACTTTCGGCCCACGCTTTTTAGCAGGTTTCAATGCACAGAGCACCTTGCCAGACCTCATTGCACAGAATAAGAGATGATGGATGAAGGTAGCAGGAAATTGGTTTGATCTGGCACTCAGGGCCTTGTTGTTGAGCTGATGAATGACTGAGGGAGTGGTGGTACTTTACGCACTGAAAGCTCAGAGTAGTGGCAAGTGGACTGTTAGCATTAGATCATTGTAGTAACTTAGTTCTCCAGCCACTGTAGTGTACTGGAAGGAAAAGGAATGCTGTCTCAAGTAGTCACATGGAAGCGCCGCCGCACACCACCTACACTTTGGTGGGGGGCATGAGCGTGCCACAGATTTTATTACAGACGCGGTCTCACCTCACCTCATCTTTCGCCTAAGATGGGGGACACGAGCACACCCTTAACATGTTGCTGGTGGACCTGGTATGATGATTTGAAAAAAATAAATAGCGAGTGGGGCACTACAGGTCACCTGCAAGCCGCAACTGGACTAATCGGGCCGCTTCCACTCGAGGCCCAGGCACGCACTCAGCGGAGGTCAGCTACGCCCTCTGTGCTCACATCACAGGTTTGGATTTCCCTGAGGGCAGCCGGTAAAGAAAGCAGAGGTAGAAGTAAAGTCAGGGGCTGAGCACAGAGGCTCAGCTGCACCGAACTGCACAAAATAGGATACATTTGCGGGGAGCAGGGACCAGGGGTAAGGAGGCAGGTTAGACTTCCAGAGACACCAAGGCCTCCAGAACAGGTGAAGAGCGGCATGTGTACTCACAGGTGCTCATGGTGAATTCACAGTTTGCTATTCTCAATAGCCTCCTCACCTCCCCTCCTCGCCTGCTCCTCGTCTGCACTGCTCTTCCCCCCCCCCCTCAGTCGTCATGGGCACTCGGGGCTGGATGGAGGGGCTCTGCAGGATCAGTGGGGCAGTGGTGTGAAAGTATCAGGGAAGGCGTGGTGGCATAGGGATTTCAGAGGCCTCGGGACCACTCAGGGCCGTTCGGGGAGGCACCCACCCACTCTACCTGCGCTACTGCACTGTTGCCTTCCATGCTTCCGGGGTCCTTCCATGCTTCTTTCGTGCTCCTTTTGGGCGTCCGGCCGGGCTGTCCAGCCCTGTGGAAGCAGAAGGCAATGGCCAAAGGTTTGCGCGATCCAGCATTCTACTGGCGTCTGCGGAATCCAGTGATCCAGCGTCCTCCCGGCGTTCCCTGTGTCTGCAAACGTCAACAACTGCTGCCCGGTACTGTGGCTGGTCCTACGAATGGTCTGTAAATCTGCAGCAATAATTGTCTCTGTCCAAAATTGGCCGCCTTGGGCTTCCACCGGCTCAGATGGAGCTCCATTTGAGAGTAAACTCGCTCAACTCCAAACTGCAAAGCACCCGCCGAATGTATTCCGTCCCTTTCTAAAATGGCATTTGATGCTTTTACCGAAATTTGTAGATCCTTCTCAGCCTTCTTTTATGAAAAGATAAACAATATCTGCAAACATTTTAAACGTGAGAGTCAAATAAGGCAGCATTCACAGCCCCTCAGGTTATGCTTGATTCAATGCCACATCATTTTGAGATGTTGCAGGCCAATATGCTGAAAGCCGCTATGTTAAGAATAAAATCTGGGTCTCCAATGGAACCATGTCCTGAACCAAGTTTTCATATGGCGTTGGGCACTCTGGCACAGATAATTAAAGGCACTCTGGCACAGATAATTAAAGCCCACTGTAATTTATGTATCAACTCAGCAGTTTGTCCCCAACTGTGGGAGGATGTACAAAGGGGCCCCAATTTTAAAAAAACACCAGGTCCCTACCAACAGACAAATTACAGGCCTATCTCAAGATTACCTTTTGCTGCAAAAATACAGGAATGAGAAATCGACAGGCAGTTAAAAGGCCACTTGGGGGGCGAATAAGGTGTTTGATAAAACATAAGTTGGCTTAGGCCTCTTCACTTTACAAAGACCTCTCTTGTATCAGTTCTGAATGAGATCAGAATGTTATTTTATGGAGGCGGTAGTGCAGTGCTGATCGTGTTGGGTCTCAGAGCTGTGTTTGAAACAGTCTCTCGTGGTACCCTGACTCACAAACAGCAGATGTTTGGAATGCAAGGCAAATCCCTGCATTGGCTTTTCTCAATTTTACATATAACAAAAGGAATCCTGTGGCGAAAGAAAGGACTAGAACAAAAAATGGACTTATGCGAACTGATAATTGTCCAACATCTCCTCTGTTAAGGACAAAAGCAATCACTCACCAACCTGGTGGCATGCTTCATCATAGGGCTCCTTCTAATGCCCTGCTGAGCAGAGAACCTCTTAGGATGGTATATATGTGATAAAGCACTATCGGATAGTGTTCGTGTGGGTGTCATGTATATCTAAAAAAAGGGGGAGTCAACTAATCAAGTGGGTACAGAGAAACGATTTGCTGTTAAAAATACCTAGTAGGTGGACAAAACATCAATTACTACTATCCCCTACGAGGTATATTAAAAGTCAGGGAAATTAATAATTCATCCTGAAAAAGTTGACATGTTTCAGCCCTATAATATGTCCTAATCAAAATGTGCAAGTGGGCTTTCTTCAGGACCTACATAGTGGGTTATATTATGTACTAATTTTGCACGAATGGATAGCAATAAATGAAAGATGGTACGTAACCAGCTATGATTTTTTTCTGATGCTTATGTCGTCCAAACCATGCTCACATGATGTGAGAAGGCCGCAGTCTGTCTCTTCTACAATGCTTGCCTCTTGGATAATGGTGTAAAGGACACATCTTTTATGTTGTCCCTTCCTCCTGCATCACTGGTCCTGGCAGTAATGGGTGCAGTTTTGGTTGCATATTCATCCTTAACATCCTCCCAGGATATGTTATGACCCTTTCATAGATATGCACAGTACTACGAGATCTTTCATGCATTACACTTCCTTATGAGGACCTCAGATAGGTATTTACACAGTAATCTAATGTCAGTGCATCCCCAGCTCAAGCTAAAACCCCTTAACAGGTACAAAATCGCCCATCAACCCAGATTTTGACAAAGTCCTTTAATTTACTCTTACAGGTTACCAACTCTAATTCAATAACTCATATAGTCGATTTCATTATTTGATAGCCTTTATTACTGTATGTTAGTCTGACATTTCTATAGAGCATATTCAACTAAAGGGCGTCAGTGGGCTATACAGAAAGTGTAGACTTCAATTTACATAGAACTTTTATGTGACACAGTGAATTAATATGCAGAGAGAAAAAGTTTAGACAACATCAAGGATTGGAGCGATTGGGAAACAGTTATGTTCTAGAAAGGCTGGCTCTGGGAAGGAATTGGAGGGGTTGCTCAGGGCACTGACTAGAGTTGTGTCATGGAGAGGAAATGTAAGGGCATGAGATCAAAGGGAGTAGTTTAGACCTGTGCATAAGAGATGTGTGAGGAGGAAGAGGCTAGCTGGGATTATGGGTGGAGAGACGAGGGATGAGGAATGAGAGAAAGGGAAATGTCAGGGTAGAGTAGGCGAGAAAAACAGGAGAAGCTATGAGCAGGGAGATAGGGAGAGCCGGGGAAACTTGGTGGACGGTGAAAAGATTAGTTAGCAAGATGTGATGCAGATTTTCTGAGATGCAGCATTATTATTTTTCTTGTTTTTTTCTAAGTGAAAAGGATAGCACCCTGCTCAGGGGTTCCTGCTGCACCTCAGGAGTAAGGCCTAAGTAGTCCAACGCGCAACTGCATTTGCTGGCGTTCCAGTGCCCAAGGGCTGCGGCCATGCAATCTGGGCTCGAATTCTCCTTTTCGTAAGAGATCTTAGTTAGTTTGCATATGGTTGATACACTTCTGTAATTGTATTTAAGAGCTATACAAATCGAAATGGAAAGCCAACAATAGGAATGTCCAGTGCATCATAAACGTTATCTCAAGCATTTTTATGCATCGTTATTCATTGATTTTTTATAAAGGTGTACAGAGACATTAGATATCTCCTCGGTGGCATCTCTTTGTAATCATTTCAGAATGTCTCTCTAGAGTACACCACCTTTCACATAAACACATCAAGTTCACAGTTCCAACTCCACTGTGCTACAACATTTATTCACTGCGTCCACCGTGGGAGAACCTTCTACCACAAAACCACGCACATTCCCACATACTTCCAGTTCCTCTCTGCATCCCTTTATAGGCACTTTTTCAGACCTGAATTTAGCATTTTGTCAACCAGCCACTCAAATTTGAGGGGGGCAGTAATGAGAGTAGCTGTCCCAATCAGAATTATGGCCTGAAAGTCTGGGACAAAATGAGGATTTAATGGAGAATGTGGCGAAGAATGTTGATTCCACCAATAATTATTTATTTGTCTGGGCATTCGAAGGGTTCAAATCTGAGTCCCTGTTAATTCCACAGCCACGACTTTTGCAAGAACCCTGCTACTCCTTGAGCACATAATTAACACCCCCAAATCTAGGCCACTCATAATGTGGCACATGTTGGGGGACATTTCAATCAATCAACAGTTGGCATTACACTACCTCCCAAACAATTTAATAATCATTGAACTGTTTAAGATATTGTTAAAATCTGTTAGTATTTACCAACTGGTGGATTATACGGAAAGTGAGGTAAATGCATATTAATCCAGAAAATGCTGTAGCCTCGGAATGTTTTTTTTTTTTTTTTTACAGCTTTCTTAGCTCTGTTTTATTAGGATTTAACAATTCTTACAATGGCCAATTCAAGTCAGGTCAAAACATATTGTTTCGGCCAATATGCAAGGCCATAAATGCACAAATACAGCCCAAAACTCAGAAATAATTCGAAAGTTAAAAACTAGTTAGAACATATGGACTACACTCCCCCAATAAACAAATACAATACGTAAAAGGTCATTAATACCGTTGCAGCAAACTGTAATGCTAAAAACTACATCACAGATCACAGCAAATATAGGCCAATTATTTAATAGTCATTTGAAGTGCATAGGTTTTTCTAAGGGCGATAGCAGCAACAATATAACTGAGAACAGCAGTGGAAATTTCAATAGGGGAAAGACTTGGCAGGTGAATCAGGCTCTCTTTATGGAATGTAAACTGGTTATTCATGAGCAAGAGCAACAGGAAGCACAATCTAAGGATATCGTGAAAAGTGCAAAAAGGCATAAAGTGTGGGGTGGATAGTGCAGTAACATCATCACAAGGGCGGCATAGGGGAGATATGCACCTGGGATCTTTTCAAGGAAAAGCCACCAGGAAATGGACTGTGCTCAGTCTTAACCTGGTAAGATAGAATCTATGCTGTGGGTTTGTTATGCATAACAGGTAAGGTTCCATTACTGAGGTTGTGGAAATTTGCATATACCTTACAACCGATGGCATCCCCAACAGATTCTTTAGTGTGGACATCTATCTCTGGGATCCGTAAGCCACGTTAAGGATCATGTTAGAGTTGCAGGTGATGTTATCAGGATTGTCAATTAAATGCTTGAGTCCCAGGTTATAGAAGGTATATTTAATGTATGACAACAACAGGATTACAGACATGTTATCCATGCTTGCACAGTCTTCTTGTAAATTGCGCTTTGGAGGTACGCTATATCTTCAGCCATAAGAGAGCTGGAGCTAAGCTAATTTAGTCCTCTATAATACCAAGACCCAATTCTATGTATAAGATGAATCTCGTAGCTCTAGGGATAGCCAAGACTCTGCACAAAAACCTATTTTCTGCTGCCTGGAGTTTAACTGGGGAGGCGTATCCACAAACTCCCACTCCATAAGTGCCCACAACTAGACATTTACTTTTGCAAAGCTGAATCAACTCCCAAATTGGCAGATAGCCTAGCCTTTTGGCAAGTCTAAAAACAGCATCAACTGCTGCCCCCATTGTTTGTGCTCTACACGTCATGAACCTGTCCCGACGCCCATTTGCGGCAAATAGAATACCTAAGTAGTTAAAAGTGGAGACATTTTCAATGGGTCTTCCCCAATAAAAATCCTTTTTGATTTGATATTTTTTGGGCGACAGGACATTACAAAAGACTTTTGCTGATTCACTTGGAGTTTGAGTTGGATCTTAAAATCATTAAAACCATTTAAGAGTTTTTGGAGGCCGTCTACTGACCAGACGTGTCATCTGCATATAGCAAAACCAGAACATCCTGGCTGCCAATTCTGGGGACATTTTCACTGCAGGAACTTAAAGCTGTATCTAAAGAGGCGATGTAGAATAGAAAAAGGAAGGGAGCTAGTATGCAGCCCTGTCTAACTCCTCTGACAACCCTTATCAGGGCATTATACTTCCTGTTTCACAAAAGGCGCACTCTAGTAGTTGAACACTGGTGTAGGTGTCTTATGAGATCTAACGAAGGTGGCTCAATGCCAGCCTGTTCCTTTAGTTCCCAGAGCAAATCCAGGTCTACCAAGTCAAAGGCACAAGGGAGGTCCATAAAAGCCATATGGATGACCCACCTCGTGGCCTTGACATACTTTCCCAAAATAGGCATGAGGTTAAGGGTCTGCTCTACAGTCCCTAGCTCTGGTCGAAAACCATATTGGACTGGGCTAAAGAAGGAACTGGAACTGGACTCTGCCTAGGACTCTAGTTTCCCTAAGATGACACGTCCTAGAATCTTCACTGTTGAATCGACCAGTGACATTGGGTGGTAAATTGCTGGTAAATTGTGATCGTCTTTTTTATATATAGGTTACAATTATGTATTCTCTCCAAGAGGTGATCGGACCCCCTTCACTGCAGCCCTCAGCACATTTATAATCAGAGGGGTCCAGAAATATACATTTGATTAAACAAATCAATGGGAACCCACTCGGGCCCAGGGGCCTTTCCATTAGTAGCGCCCATTATGGCCTCTGTTACTGATGCTAAATCAAGACGGTTCAAAATCCATTGGTCATCGATGGGGAGTGAATTAAGCCCCTCTACAAAACCCTCAGCACTCTCCCTGTTGTTCGGGTTGAAAATGTATGAAAAATGATCAACCCAATCATATGCAGGAATGTAGCACATGATCTCTGTAGGGGGGTTGTCTGAAAAGAAAGGGTGATTAACTATGTCCCAAAATAATCTAGCATCTTTCAGCTGGGCTGCTCTATTTAGATCCTCCCAGGCACTCATCCTAATGTCATGTTTCCTTTGTTGCAGCACTTCCTTATATCTAAGCATTGCTGCTCTGATAATTTCCATATTACGTGTGATTGTGTTGGTAGCTAGCTTGAGGGCTATCAGCACTGCAGTGCACTTGTGAGTGAACCATGAACAGCCAACTTGCTCTTTAGGTGGTTTATTAAGGACCAGCCCACTTGATATAGCACTACTAAGGCCCGTAAAACTAGCCAAAATATCACCAAAATTATCGTAAAGGAGAGACAACCCCGGATCTCGTTATAATTTGCTGTAACCAATTTTTCAATAAACCTTTTTGAGTCAATATAGCCCCATTTCAAACAGACCCCTCTATTTACAGAGTAGCTGACTGGTGCTATGGTCTTACCGGACATACTATTCTGAAGATGAGTGTAAAGTTTTACAATTACAGGGTTATGATCACTAAAAGGAAGTGAGCACACCTCATAACCCAAAAGGTGCTCCACCAAGTCCCTTGAAAGCAGAACAACATCTATTGTAGAGCCCTTTCCCCTTCTTGTAAAAGTAGTTACGTTTTCTGAACCACCACCTGGGGTGTCAGACAAAATAGTAAGATTAAAAGATGAAATCAGTTGATTATGAACTTCACTCTAAATTGAATGTACAAAATGGCCCAAAATCGACCCTTTGAATATTAGTAGAGCTGCATATGTGATCCCCAACGTGAATACATTTGGAGATATTAAAATCACTTGCCCAGATGATCAATGTGTAAGTTTTCCACTTATCAGCACATTCAGCTACTATTTTGCCCAACTCTTCGATAATACAAAGAGGGGGTGCCATAAAAAGCTTTAAATAAAAATGTATTTAATGAATGTTGAACTGATTCGGCAAATAAAGTTTTAAAATTTGGTAACAGGGCCTTGCTAGTGTTGGTGTATTAGTCAAATTCCCAATGGCACATGTCACAAAAACAGCAAGGCCCCCTTTTCCTCTACCAACAATGAACAAGGCTGCATTTACACAAAAAAGATTTAAACCATTAATGGCTATGATGTCATAGGCACAGGTTTCCTGGCAACAAATTAGGTCGAATTTTCCAGCAATCGACAATCAGTCCTCATTTTGGAGCGTACTGCGAATCCCGACAGTACTCCAAGAAAGGAGATGCAAGCCTCGACCAGACCCGTTGGTCTTTAACTGGCAGATATGTTGCCATGGCCCCTTTTGATAAAAGGATCTGGATTCGTAAGCATTTGCTCCTAATCCCGAATGGGACAACGCCCTGTTAAACTCCCCTGAACAATATCAATCATTATCTTCCATGTCAGACAAGACTGAAAACCGGTTCCCGAGTAAAAGGGAGGAATGTGATTGGAAACCATTACGGGCATAAATTGTTCCCGTAGCCCGACTTTCCTGTGAAGTGACTCCTGCTAGATGCCTATAAAAAAGGCAAGTGGCAGTATCTTCATCGGACTGCAATTTACAACACCTCCTCTTACTTGGGCAAAAATATCCCCAGCTGTGTAAGGGTTACTTAAGTTGACAATGATATTTAATAACTTTCTAGGGGACCGATGTCAATTCCACGAAACCCACAGGCAACAGGGCTACATTTTCCCAGATTATGACATAAGGACAGGATGCTTGAGGGAGGTCGATCACAACTAAAGGGAGGCGAGTTTTCGGTGTTATTAGCACTTCGATTTCTCACAGGAGATACAAGAGTTGGGGGCCTATCCGCTGGAAGTGGGAGTTGAGAGGAACCTGTGGTACTAACTGACTTAGTAGCTAAATATAAATTATCAGGCCTGTCACGACCCTCTGTATCATTGTTGCAGATAGAGGGTGGCACCAAGGACTTTGGCACTTGTGATATTTGTCGGGCCGAGGTGGTGTGTTTGATAACTGGACATTCCCATCATTACTAGCATTATCCTCTCCCCACTCCAGACTTTTCCTTTGCAAGCTGGCTTAAGCTGTCCTCGATGCTGACAAGATAATCGTAAACGGGACGAAATTTAATATCAAAAAGGTCACTGATGTTGCTCTTTAAGGACTCCAAAAACGTGTGGGGTAGAGGCTAGCTCAGACACCCCATCTATTCCCCCACCAGGATGTGGGTGGCGAGTCAGCGACCGATGGACACAGGACAAGGAAGGAATCATTATTTTGATTTTGGCCCGCTGACAAAACTAGGCAACTCCAAGCCCCCACCACTACACCTCGCAATGCCATTTGGTGAATTGTTTACCGGATTGGGACTGCAGTGACATCAGTACACGAGGTTGCTTCCTCTATGGGTATAACTATTGGGGATGAAAGGGGAACTAAAATATCATCTGTTGCTAAAGTAAGGTGCCGCTCTGCAAGCTTCGTTTCATTGGTCACCAGACTGGACAATTAAAACACAGCGTGCTATAGTGGGGTTTAACACTTCAGTGTGCTATACTGGGATGTAATTATTCAATGCACTATATTAGGCCTCTAACATTTAAATAGGCGACACTGAGCTATGATATTTCAGGCTGTTTTAATAAGATATAAACAATTTAATGTGTCACACTGTACCTTAATAATGTAACATTTAAAGCCGAGCAATTCAATAAGTTATTTTTTTGACTTCATGGTCATAGGTTTTAATCCTGAAGGGTCCTTGCAGCCTTTCATCTCTTCTATGTTGATAAAATGCACACTATTGAGTTGGGTAACAATAAACGTTTGTTTATGGATGTAAATGTTATGATGATGCACTACACTGGGCGTTAACAATGCAATGTGTTTATAGCAATTAACTGGTGTTTAGTCACCACTTAAGCCTTTGAAACTGCTTTGTTCAATTCACTTTAACAACATGGAGATGGGTGAAGGGTTGTGCCCGCAACTTACTGTGGTCTGAAGGGTGATGTGCTTTGCATTATGCTATATTTTTAATATGTGTGTGTATGTGCTTGTTTATACAGGGAGTGCAGAATTATTAGGCAAATGAGTATTTTGACCACATCATCCTCTTTATGCATGTTGTCTTACTCCAAGCTGTATAGGCTCGAAAGCCTACTACCAATTAAGCATATTAGGTGATGTGCATCTCTGTAATGAGAAGGGGTGTGGTCTAATGACATCAACACCCTATATCAGGTGTGCATAATTATTAGGCAACTTCCTTTCCTTTGGCAAAATGGGTCAAAAGAAGGACTTGACAGGCTCAGAAAAGTCAAAAATAGTGAGATATCTTGCAGAGGGATGCAGCACTCTTAAAATTGCAAAGCTTCTGAAGCGTGATCATCGAACAATCAAGCGTTTCATTCAAAATAGTCAATAGGGTCGCAAGAAGCGTGTGGAAAAACCAAGGCGCAAAATAACTGCCCATGAACTGAGAAAAGTCAAGCGTGCAGCTGCCACGATGCCACTTGCCACCAGTTTGGCCATATTTCAGAGCTGCAACATCACTGGAGTGCCCAAAAGCACAAGGTGTGCAATACTCAGAGACATGGCCAAGGTAAGAAAGGCTGAAAGACGACCACCACTGAACAAGACACACAAGCTGAAACGTCAAGACTGGGCCAAGAAATATCTCAAGACTGATTTTTATAAGGTTTTATGGACTGATGAAATAAGAGTGAGTCTTGATGGGCCAGATGGATGGGCCCGTGGCTGGATTGGTAAAGGGCAGAGAGCTCCAGTCCGACTCAGACGCCAGCAAGGTGGAGGTGGAGTACTGGTTTGGGCTGGTATCATCAAAGATGAGCTTGTGGGGCCTTTTCGGGTTGAGGATGGAGTCAAGCTCAACTCCCAGTCCTACTGCCAGTTCCTGGAAGACACCTTCTTCATGCAGTGGTACAGGAAGAAGTCTGCATCCTTCAAGAAAAACATGATTTTCATGCAGGACAATGCTCCATCACACGCGTCCAAGTACTCCACAGCGTGGCTGGCAAGAAAGGGTATAAAAGAAGGAAATCTAATGACATGGCCTCCTTGTTCACCTGATCTGAACCCCATTGAGAACCTGTGGTCCATCATCAAATGTGAGATTTACAAGGAGGGAAAACAGTACACCTCTCTGAACAGTGTCTGGGAGGCTGTGGTTGCTGCTGCACGCAATGTTGATGGTGAACAGATCAAACACTGACAGAATCCATGGATGGCAGGCTTTTCAGTGTCCTTGCAAAGAAAGGTGGCTATATTGGTCACTGATTTGTTTTTGTTTTGTTTTTGAATGTCAGAAATGTATATTTGTGAATGTTGAGATGTTATATTGGTTTCACTGGTAATAATAAATAATTGAAATGGGTATATATTTTTTTTTGTTAAGTTGCCTAATAATTATGCACAGTAATAGTCACCTGCACACACAGATATCCCCCTAACATAGCTAAAACTAAAAACAAACTAAAAACTACTTCCAAAAATATTCAGCTTTGATATTAATGAGTTTTTTGGGTTCATTGAGAACATGGTTGTTGTTCAATAATAAAATTAATCCTCAAAAATACAACTTGCCTAATAATTCTGCACTCCCTGTATGTATGTGTGTCTGCACTTGTGTGTGAGAGTGTGTAACACAATAAATGCTACAAAGGCAGCAATCATGATTCCACAGTTCTGTGGCTGAAATGTCTGCTCCCAGGAAAGGATGTTTTAAACCTGCTTGTAACCTTGGGACTCCCTTGCCAATCTTCACCAAACTTTCGAAGACAGAACACCAGTATGCTAATTTGAATCTTTCTAAGTTGTGTGCAGAATCTCCCAGTGGTGATCGGGAAAAACATAGGCCAGGCAGGATATGCCTCACAACTTTTAGAGTCCTAAAAGTTGTGAGGCATGTTCTACTTGGCTCCGTTTGAGGTATTTTTTTCTAGTTCGGTGCATTTTTATTTCGAGCACCAAGTGCTCCGTCCATTCTGTAATCTCTCTTTGGGCTTGAAACCACGCCCATGCCACGTCAGTCACTTACTCTGGTTCGTGGGCTTGCCTTTTAAAATCCGCTTGCTTTAATTTGTGAAAGGCATGCATACCCCATGCCTTTTCCGGTGTTTAGCCCACCTACACAGCACCGGTAAAGTACCAAAAACATAGGAGGCTCGATGTTTTCAGCCTGGAGTCCGGACTACTTTACCTATTTATTTTCCATGCAGAGCGATCGCGCTGCATTTTACATAGCGCAATCACGCTGCGTTTTTATTTGCTTTACAACGCTAATAGCTCTAACTCAAACAAATGCGAGACCTGTTGCATTGAAAATGCTTGTTATTCAATTGCTAGAAAGAAAACTTTAAAAAATGCAGCAGTCCAGTGCACATGGGCAGCACATTATACTTCGCTCTGCTTCTGAAGATCAGAAAAAAAACAAAAATGAAAATCAAGACGTGCTTTAATAAATCTTTTTGAAGTTGAAGAAAAGAATAGCAACAATAGGGCAGCCATCTTCTTTTCTAGTCTCCCGTTGCATTTCAATAAAGAAAATCAATATCCCACCCTTCAGTGTTAATGTCTGCGACAGAGTGAGTCACAACTGAGAGTCTCTTCTGTGGCATATTGGAGTGATTTGTGATTGCAGCATTCATGACTAGCCAATGAGCCAACTGAGTAGTTAGTTCTTGGTGGGGTTCTATAAGTGGAACATTATCTTGTGCCTGACTGATGAATATACCCTACGGCAGAAGAGAAAAAATGTCTTTAGTGACATTATTAACAAGCACAGGAAGTCTTGAGAAAGACTACAGAAATTCTTATTTTCACTCCAGTGCCCTGTCCGATCTTCTACACCACTGCAGCACCTGCTACGGCCTAGTGGGTGCAGCACTAGGGCCCACAATGTAAACAAGAGCTGACAGGCAGCAGCCTGGGGTGTGTAATTATACCATCCTTTCTTGTTTTATTGTTTTCAACAACATAATGACCCGATGTGAAAAGAGACTTGTAAATCTTTCACTTGTAGACTCTCTTAGGTGGAGCGACTGTGAAACGCACATGACGTCAGGGCCTATGAGGGATGAACAGGCAGGCTCAACAGCAAAGTCCATACTTTTGGGCCATTGAAACGTCGATAAGTGTGGTGTAGTACAGCCTCTGAAGAGAGCCACCTCTCAAAGGCTGGCTCAGAGGCTTCAAGATGCAGATTTTGGCTTTGGAGCTCTGCGTTGACGAATGTTAGGTTCAAACTTGTGGAGTTGAAACAATAACAAAGGTGGTATTGCGTTACTTCTCTACAGCTCTGAGTGACTCAAATGTGGTGAAGTTCTGGCAGGGCAGGGCCAGATTATGAGGGGCGGCTGGTCGAGGCAGCAGGCCGCAATGTCTCAGGGATGCAGCTGTAGCTGTTTGGAAGTCTCTGATCAGGAGCAAATGCGCTTGCAACTGTAGCTCATTGTGGATTTGGTGTGAGCATAGCGCTTCAAAGTTAACTTGACACTGCTGTGTTTCACCCAAGACATCATTCCTGTTTTTCACTTACAAGCAGTAACTTAAAGGAAAATGCTAGGTCTCCCTCTGCGTCCACCCGCACAGCGGATGGAGGGTGGTTACATCTGCATCGCCCATCCCCAAATCCAGAAACACGAGCAGGGAAGTGAGAGGATATCACGAAACCCTTAACTTACTTTATAACATGTATTATGTCTTTGCACTTATGCTGCCTACACTAGGAAATTGATAACTACCATTGAGAATGATGCAGGAAAGCATTACAGATGCTCACTTGAACATTAGTAGAAGGAGTTGTCCAAGATTCCCGATGCCACTCCTATCATACCAAGATAGGGTTTTAGATTCTAAATGACAAAAGCACGTTCTTTAAAAAATGTGGTTGTTGTGCTTTCCCACGCTATTTTCAAACATCATCAACTGGAAATTCACCATTCCCAGATGTCTGGCTATCACACTGACCAGTATCCAGAAGGACCTGTTTAACTCTTTGACTTGTAATATGTCTAATTGCGGTGTTCACCATCTCGCTCCGGGCCTCGTGTGATCCATCTCTAATCCTTTAACTAAGTGAATTTCGCTTGCTGGTGTATGTGGTTCTTCTCATTCAGTAGCCAAGGCAGAATTGCAAGCAGCAACACGCTCTGCATCCTAATGGCAAGTATCCTTCCGGCTAATGGTTATTGCAGAGAGTAGCGCCAAAGGAATCTCTGCCTGCAATTGTGATGTACACGGAACGTCTTTGTCAGACACCACGCACACGCCCAGCAATCATGGCATATGCTAGAAACAAAAGACAGGCATGTTGGCATTCATGTGCCGAAGGGCTTTCAGGATTGCCCTAATCTCCGGCAACGAGTTCAGGCCTGGGACCTCATTCTTTAAGTGTGTGGGATGGAGAAACAAGGTGCAAAGGAAGCATGACGAAGATGAAGGGCGGTAGAACTAGAGGGGCAAAAATCATAAACTGGTGGATAAACAAACATATATATTCCATACAAGGAACATTGTTCAATCAAAAGAGCAAAAATCAAGGCTTTAGACCAATACTTGCCATGAAACGTTACTGACAGGGGACAGCCATTCAGAGAACGTTTATTTGCGAAAGAAGAAAGGAGCACATTTGTTTCGAGGGTGTGAGAAAAAAGAGCCGTCAGTGCCATTTCAACATATTGCTCTGATCACTGAGTATGTGTGTGAATCCTCTTTAAAAGCCACACAAAGCTTGATTCTTGTATCAGGTGCATACTGGCAAACTGCATTTTCCATTTACAAAGATGCCCCTTTTTTCTCTCTCCTGCCAGCTGAACGTACCAAGCGTGCAGCACTGACAAAGGGAACAACTTGCAACCTTTATTTAAAAAAGTGGAATACAGGCACTAAAGTGGTGAAACATAATGTTAAGTGTTTTAACATGGCTGAATTCAGATTGAACACAGTTCATCTCAAACATTTATTGAAAGCTTTCCTGTCAGAATCTCTTTCAGAGGGACACAGGGCATACAGGGGTTAGCGGACCCAACCATCATGGTTGAGGCATTTTACTCCTGATGTCCTGGGGCATAACCTACTATGGATGCTGTTCAACTGGGCAAATAACTCCTTTTGCACTTAACTCAGTGGTAGATGTGCCAAGCAGTCAAGGCTCCCTTGGTGGGGATGTAGATAAAGGTGAGTGAACATGTCTCATAACTCAAAGTGCAGACAGAATGAACAATCAATGTCCAGCCAAATACCTGTTTTTAAATGAAAAGTAATATTTTATTTCTAACTCTATATATGCAACAGAGTATGACATTCCAAAGCAACAACCCAATCCCCTTTTAATTTGGGTCTCTAGTAGTTGTCAGGTGAATCCCTGTCTCACCCTTCTTTGTGTAACATGTTCGGGGTTATTCCCCATTCACTGGTGGCTGCATAAGGGAATGCAAACTATTAGGCTGTACTCAAGAGTTCTCCCTTTGACTCTTTAGTAATTTAGTCAAAAGTATCTAGGGTGCTCAGCACCATTAGCTGCAAGTTCCCTGGGGCCCAACAGACACAGTTCATGACTTACCCACTCTCATAGCACAGAAGAGTTCAGCGATGCAGCGTGCACCTTCAACTCACACCTGCGAGTCCTGCTCAGTCCGGCATAGTTGGGCTGTCTCTCCTGAGTGGCACTGCCGGAGGTCTGTCAGATGTTAGAGCAGCTTCCGGCTCGCGAAATAACAAGTTGACTTTGCTCAACAGGGGCTGGGGGAGAATTCTTTCTTGAGCTCTCACCTAGAACCTGCAAGGGTGTGACATTGTCCACAGCATCACTGGTGGTCCTCTGCGGTGAGTTAAGGGCAGTTCCCTTGCAGTGCGGGTTCAACACACGGATTGTAGCCTCAGTCTTTCCTTCAGGCGGTGGTCTGAATCCTTTGGCAAAGTTGGCCTTTCCTGCCATATGGAATTGCCGTGGTACATGGCTACACGGACCAGCCTCATCCAGCACAAGAACTGAGGCCCAGATGGTCACAAGTCTTGGCACTCCTTGAAGTGGTAACTTTACCGGTGGCCCCTGCTGGCATATGACCACCCAGCAGTTTGGCGCCACAGCAAGACCCGAACAGTGATCAACACACAGCTCAGTCTACAGTGGCCCTTTCCTGGCATACAAGGGTCCCCAAAAACATTCCTGCACACGGGTGACAACCTGATTAGGGCCCAACCGAATCCTCACAACTCGCACAGGGAGTCATCATGGTAGGGCTCCCCAATGGACTTTGCTCCCTTCAAAACTCTCCTCTTCCTTCCAGAGCATACTGGTCTTGGCAAACAGACAGGCACCTATGCTCCAAGCTCCAGGGCAGGTGGCCTTGGTTTCCCTGGGTGATGTCTCCTTACCCAGCAGAGAGACTAGCAGGTCTTGGCCACAGTCCTGGTCACAGGCAGAGGTCTTACAGACCTTACCCATCTCACATAGCCCGTCTGGCTGCATTACAAATGACATATTTTTGGGGACTCAACCTCACCTTCTTATAGTCTATTTGCAGACATCAAATTTGATATAGGGCCTGAGTGTTTTAAGTTGGGGTTTTGCTTCTTTTGAAGTGGGCACTGCTCCTTTTTAGATCACAGCCTACCAGACAGCAGAGCTGTCTAGTTTGCTAAGACATCTTGGGGACGTTCCGAAAGTTGAGCTAGGAATGCATTCTGCCCATCGTTTGCCATTGGCTTTATGGTTTGTAACTCCCATTTTCTTCCTTCCCATTTGCTGGCTTTATTTGTTTTAGGCTCTCCAGGTTCAGTTCATCCTGCCCGATGAGAAAGCTGTGTTCACTGAGTACTTTCACAAACTCCTTTTCTGTCAACAGGACTTAAATCTTGTTCTTATCTGTCATGTTTGCTGGGCATTTAAATACTGAGGTCAAATTTCAAGCTATGTTTTTATGGGAGATTATTTTGTTTTGCTTTTTGCTGACTTCAACGTGACAGGCTTTATAGGAAAGAGGAATGCAGCCTTTCTCCATGGAGCCTGATTGTGCCCCTTTTAAAAAATTTATTTTAGACATAGCAATCTCAAAAGGTATCTTTTTCTTCATCTGCACAAAACATGCACAAAACATATACACATTTTTTGCAAAATTCTTATTCTTTGAGTCCATTTAATTTCACTGTCAAGCACAGGGTGAGATATTTTCACAGAAAAGAGCCAGCTACATTATAACACAATTTAACAATGCTTGGTTTTGACTTTGATGTGTAAAGCATTTTCTTTATTTATGACATTTATGGCAACTCATTTTGGAGAGTTGGATAAGTCTAAAGGCACTTTTTATGAACGCTTTTGTGTTTGTTTACCTACAAAATAATTATGTATTCCATCTGCAACTGTGCCTTTTTCGGCACACATACATTACTGGATATAAACGATTACCTCATGTTACCTTGCATGGATGGGCCATGATTTGGATGGTGCAGCAGGTGTAGTGACATGGGGCCAAAAGCTCTAGGAAACATACCTAACACCGCTTATTGTTATATGTTACCACTAGCGGTCACAAGGGCAGTTACCTTGCAGACACTAAGGTCATGATTTGTATGGTGCAGCCGGTGCAGGGGCACAGGAGTCAAAAGCTCTAGGAAACTAACCAAGCATTGATTATTGCTATAGGTTACCATCAAGCAAGCAGTAAGTGCAATTACCTTGCAAGCACTACAGCCATGATTTGGATGGTGCAGCTGGTGCAGTGGCATAGGGGGCTAAACCCTCTAGGAAACCCACTGAGTACTGATTATTGCTATATGCTGCCACTGAACAAGCAGTCCCAAGCATAGTTACCTTGCAGGCAATAAGGCCATGATTTGGATGGTGAAGCAGGTGCAGGGACACAGGAGCCAAAAGCTCCAGGAAACTCATAGAACACAAACCATGGCTATGTGTTGCCACTGAACAAGCAGTCCCAAGCACACTTATCTTGCAGGCACCAGGGCCATGATTTGGATGCTGCAACAGGTGCAGTGGCACCGCACCAAAATCTCTAGGAAACTCACCAAGCACTGATTATTGCTATATGTTGCCACTGGACAAGCAACCAGAGAGAATTTACCTTTCAGGCACTAGGGACATGATTTGAGTGGTGCAGAAGGTACAGTGCACAGGTGCCAAAACCTCCATGAAACCCACCAAGCACTGATTATTGTTATATGTTACCACTGAACAAGGGGTCACAAGCACAGGTACCTTGCAGACCCTAGGAGCCACGATTTGGATGATGCATCAGGTGCAGTGGCACTGGGGCCAATAGCTCCAGGAAACCCACTGAGTACTGATTATTGCTATATGTTATCACTGAAAAAGCGGTCATAAGCGCAGTAACCTTGCAGATCCAAGGGCCACAATTTGAATGGTGCAGCAGGTGCAGTGGCACAGGAGATAAAACCTGTAGGAAACCTACCGAGCACTGATTACTGCTATATCTTGCCACTGAACAAGCGGCCACAAGCGCAGTTACCTTTCAGGCCCTAGGGCCACAATTTGGATGGTGCAGCAGGTGCAGTGGCACAGGGGCCAGAAGATATAGGAAACCCACTGAGCACCGATTATTGCTATATTTTACCACTTAACAAGCAATTCCAAGTGCAGTTACCTTGCAGGCACTAGTGGACACAATTTGGATGGTGCAGCAGGTGCAGTGGCACAGGGGCCAGAAGCTCTTGGAAGCCCACTGAGCACCGATTATTGCTATATGTTACCACTGAACAAGCGGTCACAAGCCCATATAACTTGCAGGCCCTAGGGCCGGCCACAATTTGGATGGTGCAGCAGGTGAAGTGGCACAGGGGCCAAAATCTCTAGGAAACCCACTAAGCACTGATTATTGATATATGTTGCCACTGAACAAGCAGTCACAAATGCAGTTACCTTTTGAGGCACTAGGGCCACAATTTGGATGGTGCAGAAGGTGCAGTGGCATAGGGGCCAAAAGCTCTAGGAAACCCTCTGAGCACCTATTTTTGCTGTATTTTACTACTGAGCAAGTGGTCACAAGTTCAGTTACCTTGCAGGTGCTAGGGGCCATGATATGAATGGTGCAGCACATGCAGTGGCACAGAAGCCAAACGCTCTAGGAAGCCCACTAAACACCAATTATTGCTATATTTTACTACTAAACAATCAGTCAGAAGTGCTATATTCATTCTTTTGTAACAACTGCCCCCAAAATAACACATAGCCTAAAGCATCACTGTAATAAAACCTGTAACCTATTGGACTTTTCTGTCTACCTACAACTTATGTAACATCCAGCCCATTTATAAAATGCTTCTGAATCTGGACACGGTAATACCTTCGCAAAGGCATTCTCCATTCTATAACATTAGCACTTAAGGGATTGTAAACACTATATACTTATAACTTACCACATAGCATTTCATACCAAGCATTGGCAGAGCCAATAGGTGTCACCTATGCAAGATCTACTGGCTTTGTCAATTTTTTTGCCATATTGTACAGCAGTGTAAGCTTCAGTGCAGCGTAATCTGAAAATAAAAAATAAGTGGTATAACACGAACATCGCTCGCTGTGTCACACAGCTTTTTTACATGACTTTCAACATTTGCAACATAGCAAAAGCAAAAACATAGCTAAAGAACATTAGCAAAACCAATAAATCTCATACAGGCAAGAACTATTGGTTTTGTCAATGCTTGTTTTCTTACTTCAAGAAAAATGTCTGTCACAACAGGCACAACTCTGCAGTTGACTGTCCACAAGGCAATTCATGGGAGTGATACATTCACAGTTGGATGTCAGCCACAGTGATATCTGCATCAGACCAAATCCCAGACCCCAGCCCTACTCTTTATGATTCCCTTATCATCCCATCTCCCTTCATGAGATGTGTCCAGGGTTAATTCCTTCCTTGCGATCTATCACTGAATCAAAGAGAAGTCTTTTGATTTGTAAAGGGAGTCTCTTCCTTTTCCCTCCAGTGTGTCCCCACCCAGCTCACCTGAATGCAGCAATAAACAAATCTGTTTGGGGATAATTACTCTCCACCTCATGTCTTCATCAGGCAGGCCTCGGCTTAGCAAAAGGAAACCCTAGGTCCTCCATGCAATGTGTTATTGCAGGCATGCTCACTCAGTGTACATTAACTGTACACTTAGGGTCCAGCACTGTTACATCTATGCATTGTACCCTTACATGTACACATGCATTCATCACACACACCTGTGTGCACAGTATTCTGCCACCACCACGCTTGTGCTACTTAACTCCTAGTGACAGCGTTAGCCTTCCACCACTATGAGGGTAGCACTTTTGGTGCCCCTCATGGTCCAACAAGACCACAATCCGTGACACAGGCCTTTATCATGGCACACATGCAAGATCCATGTTCACCAATGACAGAAATCTGCATTAGGGATCAAGACAACAGTACAACTGTTTACTGAAGGCAGGAGTACATGACTTTACTGTGCATAAGACTTTTCTGTCCCAACAGTTCTAATGAGACAATAATGGTTTCATGATTTGCAGACACAAATAAAAAGCAACATGAAGAACATTTTCTTTCATAAATGAATCAGTAAGTGGACCTAAACTGCAGGAAAGGCTGAAGGCTAGAACAGTCTACAACCATTTATGATTCCTGAGTTACCCATCATATTCATCAATGTTGGTTATGGAATTGTCTTCAATCAAATTGCTGTTGCCAGGGGCTATATACCTCATTGTCCAAAGGTTCCGGATGTTCTCCTCAGATCAAAGCCAACACAGGAAATGGCACCTTCATTAGAGAACCCATGCCTTTCATGCCCAGACTTCACCCAGAGTATTCCCCATATCCCTCTTCACCTAAGTACTCTTCCTTTTATGGCACTTATTTGGCACAGAGCTTGTGTCTCAGTCCTGCAGAAATGAGAAGCAAATCCATCTCCATGCCGCCTCGTTTATTGCAAATCTGTAATACTTTGACGATGGGAAGGAGAAGAGTGGTTTGATGTTAAAGGGATCCAAAGCTTTTCTGTGGCCTGGATTTACAGGTGATGGTAAAGGAAATCCTTTAATTTATTGTGGAATTGCATAATGAATAAGGAGGGGAATCAAACAGTGGCATTACTTCCACCATTCTATACCTAGGGAGGAGGACCACATTCATGTTTGGACTATCTTCCATATTCTGGAATTCCTCCAGAAATTAAAGGATTGTACATTTCCTCCCATTTCTTGTAAACTCTGCAGGTGGACTCCTATAATATGACCTCATGAGAACACTCAATGAAGACCCTGAAAAAATAAGGTTTTCTCTAACACCAATACATACTCCCATCCCTTTCGTTGGAGCTCCCTGCAATCCTTCCAGGCACAATCATTAACCATGCATTGCACTTTGCAACACTTTATATGCCTTCCAGTGTTTTAACTTGGTTGTCTCGGGAAGGCTGACATAACTGGCATTGGAAGGTTAGAGAACAAATACATAAATGCTTCACTTGGATTGCTCTGTCTGTTACTTCACAATTTCTCCCTAAACTCTCCACAGAAGTCATATGCTAACTATGTCTAACTGTCTGTCTCTTTCTTGGCACATCTCCTTCGAGAAGACAACCCCATGGAGCGTTTACTCTTTTAAGCGTCTTTCCATTAGGAAATCGCCCCTGCATTAGTAGTAGGTCTGGATACACATTTATTATGTACTTGTCTCATTAGAAGACACATTACGATTCGAGGCATCAGACCTTGAAAAGAGATGCCACATGTTTCTGATTCTTCTAAAGTAGCCTTATGAATTAACTAATGCTTAACAGTGCGCATACTGGAAGCATGAATTTGCATGCACAGTGAAAAAGATCACTTTTGTAACATAGGAGGAATCATTCTGTCCTACCACTTAGATCTACAAGTAAGGGCTTCAGGTTTGTGTTCCTGCTGCAAACAAAAATATTCCCCCAGTGTATACATTGAGCTATTGTAACACCACATGAATAAAAGTGGACATCATTAAATTAATGGAACAGGAATTAATAATTTAAAGGTCAGTGTTCAACAAATTCAATAATGTTTGAGCCCAGTTAGGCTTGTCTCTCCTTTCCTCTTCCTTAGGAAGGGGTACTTGGTGAGGTGCCCCCAAACCTCTTTGACACCAACTTTTGCTTTTACCTATGCCCCTCCCCTTCACTTCATGGCTCTATGCTTTATTGTTAAATTGTGTTTCTTCAATTCACACCTCGCTTTCTTTTCTGTTTATCTTCATGATAAATGTCATTTAGCAACATGATTTGAACTCTAGTTGTGGCCCAGGGAATTATATTCAGAAATTATAAATGGTGACATGCACACATACACAAATACCAAACCGTACTACGGCTATCGCTTCTCATAGTGCTGCGGTGCTAACAGCCATGGGGGCATATTTAAGAAAAGTGGCGAGGCACACAGGGCAGTGCCACTTTTCTTGCACCCCTTAGCGCCCCCTAACACTTCCATGTGTGTGCTGTATTTAAAATACTGCGCACCATAGCAGTAGTTAGGGGACTAGCGTCAGAATTTTTGACATTAGTCCAGCGCTTTGCAAGATTAGTGTCAAAAATTTGATGCTAATCCTGCAAAGCACTGAGAGGCCCATTGTAACCAATGGAAGCCTCCTTATAACGCCTGCTCTGAGCAGGCATTAAAAGTGCCAAAAAAAGACGCAAAGAAATCTGTATGGTTTCTTTGCACCATTTTTTTGTCCCCCCCTTACGGGGGAATGCCCCCTTCGCATACATTATGCCTGGCGCAGGCATACTGAAGTGCGAAAGGTTACAAAGTGGCACAATGCAAGCATTGCGCCACTTTGTAAATATGGTGTAGCGTTTTTGGTCTTCTAACGCCACATTAGCGTAAACAAATTATGCTAGTGTGGGGCTGGAATGGCGCTAGGGCTCTTAAATATGCCCCATGGTGGTTTTGTGAATTTGTAATGGTTTACCAACACTATGAAGACCATTCTCCACATAGTGTGGCATATAAATGCTACACCACCGCTTCCTCTGTGTATGGACAGGTAAGCAAGGGAGGTTGCCAGGGATAGATGGAACACAGCATTCTAGAGAGGATACAGGCATCAAAGTAAAAGCAGTTCAACCGGAACATGCCAGGGGAAGGCAAAGGGGTTACGGAAAGGCCAGAAAAATCCAAATGTTCGCATAGGATAGGACTCAGGAAACAGGAAACTGGCACAACAGAACAAATCAAGGCACCAAAGAATAAGCAAGTATACTATACAAAGGGAAAGACACAAATCGAAAATGGAGAAAACATGCTAACTACAGTCACACACCTGCTGTTCGAAGGAAAGTGGTTCTTCAGCTGTGATATGCTCAATGAGAAATTGAGAGTTAACTCTATATAGTTCGGTGTGCATGATCTGCACTCTGCCTATTGGAAATATATGACCAAAATGTATGTGTGTGTAAAGCCTGGTGGGTGGTAATGCACCTAATATATTTATAGAAAAAAGGATGCCTGTAGTTCTGGATATAAAAAGACTCTCCTGTTAAGAGCATCTAATATCAATTTCCGCAAGATTCTCAAAGTCAAAAATTGCATATCAAGAAAGTAGTTGAATTCAGGACATCTCACCTCTGAATTTTTTCGGCGGGTTGTCCAGGTCTCCAGCCGCAGGCTCGACCACACACCGATCATCTACCAACCTGAACCAAGGAAGAGAAATAAGAGATAGATGAAAAAAGACAAGTGGCAATGGTTCTTTTATTGTTCTACTACCATATTTTAGGCTCGGCCAGCATAGAACATAGGTGGTCATTCTGACCCTGGCGGTCTTTGACCGCCAGGGCGGAGGACTGTGGGAGCACCGCCGACAGGCCGGCGGTGCTCCAATGGGGATTCCGACCGCGGCGGTAAAGCCGCGGTCGGACCGGCACCACTGGCGGGGTCCCGCCAGTGTACCGCGGCCCCATTGAATCCTCCGCGGCGGCGCAGCTTGCTGCACCGCCGCGGGGATTCCGACCCCCCCTACCGCCATCCAGATCCCGGCGGTCGGACCGCCGAGATCCGGATGGCGGTAGGGGGGGGTCGCGGGGCCCCTGGGGGCCCCTGCAGTGCCCATGCCACTGGCATGGGCATTGCAGGGGCCCCCGTAAGAGGGCCCCTACATGTATTTCACTGTCTGCTGCGCAGACAGTGAAATACGCGACGGGTGCAACTGCACCCGTCGCACAGCTTCCACTCCGCCGGCTCGATTCCGAGCCGGCTTCATCGTGGAAGCCTCTTTCCCGCTGGGCTGGCTGGCGGTCTGAAGGCGACCGCCCGCCAGCCCAGCGGGAAAGTCAGAATTACCGCCGCGGTCTTTCGACCGCGGAACGGTAACCTGACGGCGGGACTTTGGCGGGCGGCCTCCGCCGCCCGCCAAGGTCAGAATGAGGGCCATAGTCTTGTAATATATAACAGTTCAATGGGAAGAGGTATCCTAACACACAATGTCTCTCTTCCTACACAACTTGCCCCAGTATCACAATCAGTTCTGACCACCATTCTTATAACTGCATAGTGGTGCCTTCATCCTCCCTGCCCGTGCATGTATTAGTGAAACCCCTTATTTGTGTATCATCTTCATTGCATCTAATAAGCATCCTGGTCGCCTCTATGATAACCAGAATCTGCCTCGTAATTACTTTCAGGTGTTTCTGAGTCCCTTTCTTTCCCACATCAGCAGCACCGTGCCCAGTCAAATTCTGTACCAAGCCATCAAACCCTCTCTCTCCACTCACTAACTTCGTCAAGCTCTTTTTCACTCCAGCTGCACCTACATCAGCCCCTGACTCCTAAATGAGATATAAGCAGCTATTTTATCATTTTCACTCTTCCCTCATCACTCCAGATTTCCCTTTAGTGACCCTCCCTGCAGAGTAAAAATGCCACAGCACGAGGGGTCATGGGGTGTTGAGGGTGGTTCAGACTGAGAATGCAATTCAACTTCAGCATTAAACAAGTACTCTCACAGTGCTCACAGGTGGTGAAATTAGTCATGCACTTCTGAAGAATGTTTGTGCCTCCCTGCCCCACGGGCAATAACAGTGATGAACACATAGCAAATCATTGAGGGTACAGGACTAGGCAGTATGTCTGGATAGAGCTGCATCTGTTTCCTCATCTCAGCTTGTGTTTCATGTCTCAATATTGACCAGGGGCACTTTCAGGCATAATTTTGTCAGTAGTTGTATTTTTAAGCCTAAGACTATGAAAATGCACATCAAGGGATGCCATGGACCCTGATGCGGGCCTGAAAAATTCCCCCCATTCTCCGATTTGGTTATTAAAAACAAGTATAATTGTGGCACAGTGTGTCTCCTACCCAGACTCCTTGGCCCCAGTGCCACTGAACCTGCAGCACCACTAGCAAGACTCTGACACATGTGTTTATAGCAAGATTTCCCACTTGTATCGTATCCTATGAGGAGCAAATAACATATTCCACAGCTTAGCAACAAGGGTTACCGCCTGCTTTATGTTGGTAAAAATACAAATGTTGAACACCTGAAGTGGAGCTCTAGCAAGTCATAAATGTCTTCCTCACTAGATTATATTTTGAGTAACTGGCTTCATTTAAAAAGAACAAGAAAAAAGTGAAAAAAGAACAAAATCAGATCCCTACGTGTTCAAATAACATAGATTGTATGCTTGGTCATTAGGATATGCAAACATATCATGTGGTGAACATCTACCTGGTTAGCAAGTAGGAGGGTGGCAACCCCTGCAAGTAGAGGGGTAGTAGGCACATGCGACAGAATGGTAAGGGTGAGGTCAACATGGCTGGCCTGTTCCCATGACTACTATGTAGGCTATCCTGTTTTAGATTTAAAACTATAACAACTGACAAAACCCCACCAAAAACAAAATGGCACTTATGAGGGTAAACATGTAAGCACTGAAAAACATCTACATGTCCAGAAAATAAAATACGATTCAAAGAAGTAAAGTGAGACACAATTTATCATTTTTTATTTCTTCCTGAAGGAGCTAACTCAATGGGACATTGTTATACGAGGCAGCAGCCAGAAAGATAGGCCTACGTTTAGTCTGCTTTAATTTTGTTGTTCGGCAATATCACTTAAATGTTTTTTTTGCCTCTGCCAGTTCTGTGTACTTGGATTAAGGGTGTAGAGCTAGAAGTATATGCTCAGGTCTGACCTGATTATTTTATAAACTGAAGAGAACCTGGGAATGTGACATCATATTTAATCTTTTCACCATGTTACTGATTGGTAAAATGCCTGGCTAATAGAAATCCTTGTTAATATGTAGTATTGAATGTATAAAACCATCTGTCATACAACAGGCTCCTTTGCTCACAAGTTAGTAGTGAGACAAGGTCAATCAACTAACGACACAAGCTTTAAACATTTAATACAACGTGTAGTGACAAGGATCTGCGAAAAGTGTATTGTCACCATGCATATTGGTCAATGTTAAAGGCATTACACAAGATTTTCCATTTACTAAAGCAGCATAACAACTAAACTTCATAGCTGCAATGTGTCCCCTTGTCATGTGTGGTACGCCCAACTAAACTTCATAGCTGCAATGTGTCCCTTTGTCATGTGTGGTACGCCCAACTAGTTCTTGGTTTTTAGCCAAGTACTCTTTATCAGTAGGGTTTCTGAGCCCATAATTGCAATGTTAACAGCAAAATTTTCAAGCCCCAGAATACAATCAGCTGTCAGTTAAGTCAGGACTGACGTAAAGTGTGACCTTGAACATGACAACACCTGGCAGCTATAAATATCCACACAATAGCAGCAATGTTTGCCTATAAATAGGCAAAGATTGCAGAAAAGCTGTGTCAAATATGCTGAAAGCATCAGGTTTCAGGTATTTTACAATTTAGTGCTACAAATTAATCTAGTGTATTTTAAAATTATAAAAGTCGCCCAAAGTTCTATGATTCTGGCAGCGTTGACCACCACTACAATTTCATAATAATTAACAAGCATTGGCATAGCCAAAAGGTTTTGCCTAAGCAAGATCTATTGGCCTTGTCAATGTTTCTTTAGACATGTTGTACAACAGGCCGGGCTGCTGTGTAACACAGCTTATAGTAAAGAAAAACACTATGACACAGTCAGCACTGGCCACGCCATAGTGTTTTTTTTCTTTAAACTATGTTGCATTGCAGCCCATACTGCTGTGCATTACGCCTAAAAAATGAAAAACATTACACAAAGCCAAATAGCACTCACATCCACGCAATTTAATGATTTATGTGGTGAATGACAGTTTGCAGGGGAAGAAGAAGCGTACACAAATAAACAACTAGTGTGAAGCTTTTCATTTGGCATTACGACTAGCCACTTGAAATCCGGACTGCAAAGAAAGTTGCAGATTTCCTGTGAAATGAAAGGCACCACATGCTTAATTTCCATTTCTCCAGCCCCACAGGCTTCTTAAACTAGCTTCTGATGTCCTGTGAAGGGGCATCCTTTACCAGGGAATTCCCATGTAGAGTGCCTGCAATTTGGAGCAGAGCGTGAGCAGTCCTGGGAGCTGACTGGTACACGTGGACATGTGGATCCTCACTCAAGGGTGGGGACTGTGCTAGGCATCCGACAATGTCGAATAGTAGGGAAGTGGGTGCGCAACCCGAAAATGTAAAAAGTACCTGCAGGAGCCGGCATCCAGTGGAAGGACACTGGCTGCAGACAGAAAGCTGTGCTAGGTGCATGCTCCATAGCAGGGACACACACTGGAAGCACCTAGAGGAAGCAGGAGGCACCAACCAACCGGAAGCAAGGAAACAAGAGTTACATGGAAGCCAACCACTGGTAAGTAGAGGTAAGTAATGGGTGGTCTCCAAGCCCATTTTTAAGTTTTTCTTTTTGTTGACAAAATATTTCGTTGAGAGTGCATGCATGCTGCCTTTGTGAAACCTTAAAATGGGTAGGTGAAGACCACCTTAAAAAGTGTGCTCAATAATTTTTATATTAAAAACATTTGAATATAGCACGTTCTTAATCCACTAATAGTTATGTAAAGCAAAGAGAACCCAGAAGGAGTGAGTTTAAAAAGTAACAAGATGTGAGAGAGAGTATGTGAGAGTCTGTGAGTATCAGTGAGGCTGCAATACACAGACTTCTATTATTAAAATAGACTACTTTATGTACATTTAACACACTGTCATTAGAAAGACCCTACATACCCTCCAATATTTCTCCTTTAAATTAAATAGCTACAAAGATCATTGCAAAAAAACATAGGGCCTGATTCTAACTTTGGAGGACGGTGTTAAACCGTCCCAAAAGTGGCGGATATACCACCTACCGTATTACGAGTTCCATAGGATATAATGGACTCGTAATACGGTAGGTGGTATATCCGCCACTTTTGGGACGGTTTAACACCGTCCTCCACAGTTAGAATCAGGCCCATAATGTTTTAGAAACACTGGGAAAACACAAGTTTAGGGGTTAGGCTGAGAATAGTGAGAAAACATCACTTAAGTCCACAAAAATAAACGCTGAAAATAGGATATCCTGCTAGTATCACAACGGGCAGTGTGCGTATGTCGCTTGTCTTGTTTGTAGGATGCTCTTCTACAGTACTACCAGAATTTTTTTTTTATATATTCTCATTTACTTGCTTCCTAAAGGATTGCTCTGGGAAATGTGATGATAATACATAGTCAAAAATGAAGCTGCGATTACTAATTTGTGAGCAAAAAAAGTAACGGCATAGATAAAAACCACCAAAATCGAACCAGCAAGTGAAACATTTCTTGCCTCCATCTAGATAACAGTATCTAATAGCAGTAGTTCAGTCTAGTTCAGTCTTTAGTTGAGCTGCAGATTCGTTGCTGGCATCCCATTTTTACAGCTGGGGCATTGATTGAGCTGGAAGTATTTGCCGGAAATCTGTCATGGGCATCCCTCTCCCCCTGCCTCTTTGCTCAACAGAAGCACCATGTGGAATAGAGGCATTTGGCACTCAGGGTCCGATTACGACCTTGTCGGATGGGATACTCTGCCACAAAGGTGACGGATATCCCATCCACCGCATTACAAGTTCTGTTATATCCTATGGAACTTGTAAAAGGGCGGATGGGATATCCGTCATGCTTGTGAGAGTGTATCCCATCCGCCAAGATCGTAATCAGGCCCTCAGTATTGATATCTTATATGAGTTGTAGGTTAACAGTTTAGATCCTTGAAAGGCCGACTCACCCTTCAAACCTTCAGTACTCTGTAATTCCCTTCCACAGTAAAACAGGAATAAACAAAATGGCAGATGTCCCATTCGAGAAGAAATAGCTCCAACTGAGCAAAACTAACCTCTGTTATTTTTCTGGTTCGCCAATTGAACCAGCAAGTAGTCTCTACAAGAAATTAAGCCAAACAGCTGCCTCCAAGATTAGACATCGCTGGATTGAGATGCAAGGAATGTGCCCGGAAATGAGTTTTTTGCTGTGTGTGCCCTCACTTAAATCCTTCTGTTACGAGTTAGTACACTCGGAATACGCAACAACCATGTAAACCCAATTGTTCAGGTAAATTCTGCACGGAATTCCACGTTCCACAGTGATTAAAGCTCCCATTTTACCATCTTTCAAGACCAGCTGGCAGATCAGAATGGGAGCCTGAGCAGGGTGGGAGGCAGACATGGCGAGGGCATCAAAGCCAGAAGAGTCTTTTGTCGAGAAGGCAGAGCGTTCTGTGCCCCCTTATAACGCAGAAGAGGTTCAAGCAGGGGTAGTGTGTTAAGGCCCGGGGTCAGACAACGGTTTCACTCTATGCCTCGTGTGTTGCTACCAGCCCCATTACCCAGCTGATAACACATGGGAAATCCAGGTTCACGAAAAGTGGGTGAGTAATAATCGGGTGGAACAGTATCCAAATCAGGAGTAACACTCTGCTTAGCTTGTATACGGTACCCTAGACTGAAATTCTACAATGCTGTTTCTCAAACTCCAGAATTGTATCTGATATATTAGAAGCAGATGTTTCAGTAAGACTTTCTGAAATACTGAAAATCCTATCTGAAATTTAAATTGGACGCACACAACAGTGTAAAAAACGAATTTCCCAGTCCACTAAAATAGGACGTTTCAAATTATGTTCACTATTATGCAAGCTAATAGAAATTAATTCTGGACAAAATTAATGAAGCACAAGTTAAACTGCAGCCAGTTTCGGGGCTGGTCTTCAGAAACAGAACTTAATGCATGTCTTCAGTGTCACTTTCTTTCAGAGTGGTTTCTTATTACACATGGAAAACTCAGTTGTTATTTTGCATTTGTTTTCACTGCTTTTATAAATAAAATACAAAATAACTTAAGCTTGCATAAAGATGGTGCATTTTTTTAAAGGATTGTGCACCTAATTGATAATTTATAAGTGAAAAATATACGGACAAAAATGAACACTCATTCATGACCTAAGGCAACTGGTGAAAGTTCTCTCTTGACCTTTTAAAAGCCTCCCACCGCATACCAAATGAAAGCCATGTGCTCAGAAGCCCAGGCTCCCTCTGAAGGAGCAGAAAAACAGGACATACGGAACTATGTTGCCTCAAGCCTGACAGCCATTGACATTGTATACATTGTAAAAGACCACACGTATACCAAGAAAGCTGAAGGTAAACATAGTGAAAAGACAATCCAATAGCAATGAGAAGAATACAATAAGAGAAAATGGGCTGCGTGTACTTTTGTGCATGAAATCGGGTCGTTCCATAAGTAAAATATGTCTTTTTGAGACTGTCGCTGTCCGCTCATTTAGCAGAGTATGCATTGGCGTTTCTAAAGAACAAACATAGCATTCTGCATCGTGTACGCAAGATTGTATGCAAAAGTGGGGATTTAATTTTTTCTATTTCTCATGCTTACATGCTTATTTTCTATATTTATAATTGCATTCACATATTTACAGTTTTAGACATAGGGACATTAAAACGACCACCTTCTGCTTTGCATTGATCTTCAGGCGGAGGTACCAATGGGTTAACTCGCAATAATAACAGGGCTTTCATTGAAAATCAACCATGGTGCTGTCTGGGTGCCATTTTGACCAATATTTGCCCTTAATCGTTTGTTTACTTTTGGATCGTGTGCCTTTCACTTTCCATAGAAACCTACGGAGCAGGCCGGCCTGGAAACCAGCTGCTCGAGGAATATTAAAGGGACATCGCACTCCTGTCCTACAAACCAATGTAGAGCAAATATTAACTCTGCTGATATTTTAACCTTTGTACTCAAGTAACATCATATGGTCAAGGATATTTGCAAAACTCTCATAACACTCAAAGGCAGTACATCCATTTGCTTTAATTTGAGCAAATCTAACATACAAAGCAACCATTGTGGTAGAAATATACTGTTCATATCAAGCGGCGAGCAAAATCAACAGGCTCAGGCCTTTAACTAACTGCACTTGTCACATCACCATTAATACATATTAGATCGCAGGACGGTGTGTAACTCAGGAGATTTCTCCAGAACTATAAAAGCAGACCCAATACCATCAATCCAACATTCCTCCATGTATGAATAATGCAGTATACCATGTACTATGGTTAAGCCCAAAGCATGAAATAAGAACTCAATCTCATAAAAAGCAGCTCCACCTGGCATGCAATCTATGCAAGAATGTTGAAGGAAAAGAGTATCTATTTCAAGGAGCTTGAAGTAAAGTATACCACATCAGGACTGGACCAACCAAGAATCTGTTGAAGGATTCTGACTCAACAAGGACACAATTAATGATCTCCTACACCTCATCACAGCCAATATTACATGTAACATAAGCAAGTCCCATATCATGATCACAGAGACCAAACTGCTGAATGTACTATGCCGCACGGTCAATACAGAAAGTCACCAGAGATACAGTCACCTCCTTTTGGCTAGCTGTCTGTATGGCAAGTCACTGATGCAACACATGCCCTATGTGGTATGACCTTTCAGTTTCCCCTGGACATCACTGAGATATAACAAACACAAAGGCACTTCGGTTGCCAATGGCTTTAATATCCAGGTCGTTTGTGATATCAAATTACACATCACCATGTAGTCTCAATGCTACCTATCACAGATACTAGGAAAGTGTCCACAAGAAATCAAAGACACAGATAGCACAACTATTTTCTACTGGGTGCTTAGATAAAATGCATGCAAAAACCACACACTGCCGCTCAAAATGCTTTGCCCATCACTTATGACTCTCCCTTCCACCAACAAGTGTCAGTGGATATCCCTCAAGGTATTGGTGATGAAGTAATACTACATCCCAACCACCTGTGAACAGACTAGACACAGCAGAACATACATCTGGATATGAGTTAACATCAACTGTGCCACTGAGGTGCTCTTACAGGGTTTCATGTGGCTATATAAAAGGCATACTCATGGGCAATGTAGAGACGCTTAACTCAGGTGTCCCACTCTGAATAATACTACACAACCTGACCCTCAAGACACCACTCCTAATCCTGGATGAGAGCAAACATTGACACTGGGTCCCTGGAATGGCCTCGAAGCACTGCAGCCTATTGGCTATAATTGGGATGAGTTGCTGATAGCTACAAAGATGAAGACAGCACATGCACATATGAGTTTCTATGGAAGCGTGGGGGTCTCCAAAAGACATTTAATTGACATGAACCCATATACCCATAAATTAGGCCCTACCACTAGCACTGCAATTACCTCACTTAGTACATCCATCACTGAGAAAGGGCACAGGGCATATGTAGTATGGAAATTGTTATTACAACTTACAGGAACAGAAAAATATCATCTGAAGTGACACAAATCTAAATGTACCCATTGACCTAGTTATGGCTTTCAACACAAATAATCATTGCAGACTAGTAATAATCCTCAAACACCGTATGGGCTTCAAAGGAAATGTCATAAATTGGTTCTTTTCCTACTTGCCAAACAGGCAATGTCTGGTAACAATTGGTGACCACGCATCTGACCAGCAGATTTACAATTTGGGATTGCACTAGGGTCGATCCTTGCCCCAGATCTATAAAACATTTACACGGATGGTTTGGAATATTACTGAAGGATACGAGGATGAGCATAAATCAGTGCACAGACGACTCTCCACTTTACTTAAATTTATCCAACCTACAAGAAAATACTCATTTAGGAAACTGCCTTTTTTAGGTACAAACTTGGATTAAAGAAAATGTTCTCCTCATCCCAAGGGAGAAACAGAATTCCTACTACTTTTAACATCCACAAACAAGTTTGATTCATTGCTATAGGATTATCTTACATTGAATGCCATCTCTCACCTCCTGACTCATTATCCAAATCACAGGGTTTCACCAGTGACAAAACTCTGCCCTTCATCCCAAAGATGAACAAGTTAGTTAAAGCTGCAAACCTTCTAGCTAGATCATATACAGATAATATGACATCTGATACTAGAGAACCTTCCAAATATGCATGTCCTAATCATATCGAGACTGGATGTTGGCAATGCCATCCTAACTCATTTTACCCTGTCAAATTCGTCCTCCACCCTGCTGCCAGATTAGCACAAAGCTAAAAAAAAATCGATCCTCTCAGACATTTACCATACCATCCTCTCACACATTCACGCCATTCCAGCCAGGATTACGTTTTAACTCTGCAACTTCACCCACAGACCTCTACTTGAAAATACTCCTCCTTATGAGCGAAACTCCTGATCATTTCAGGGGAACTAAAAATCTAAGAAGTAAACACCCACTTCTAATGAAAGTTACCAAATTTGAATCTGCCTATGCCAGAAAACAGTCTTACTCGCGTTGGTTACTTCCTGAAAATCAATGCCAGCAAAACCGAGGACATTAAAACAGTCTACGGCATTCAGAAAACATTATAAAATAGCTAGGTAATTCCTATACAATTACCACATATAATATAATATAATATAATATAATATAATATAATATAATATAATATAATATAATATAATATGCACATTACCATCTGCACTTTTAAAACCACTTTTGACATTCAAGGATGAAATTAAAGCTTGCTCTTCTTAAACAGTCCCTATATTAACGGCACCCTAGCCTATGTACTGACCACGGCACATTGCATCAATTCTACCCTATACAAAGTTGATGAAATGTGTTGAATTCTCTATTTCTACCCTTCTGCTCTCCTTATTATTCCCCCTCTTGTCTACTGTGATCCACTGTTCTTCCCTTCTCCAGGTCTGGATTATTGCAAAGCTCTGGTTGCACTATATAAATGTTTAAATACTAGATACCTAAATACATTTATAGATAAACAGAGGTAACTGCAATGGGGTGGTGGTGCTTGAAGACAATACACCTTACACACGAGACACAGGAAAGCCCAACTGATTCTACATGGGAACAATGCAAAGCCCTAGACGGGCTCATCCAGTGCTTAATTTGAGCCGGTGGTTGCCGGTGGGGGGTGCTAGCACATACTTTTGGGAACCAGCACTTTTTTTTCTGCATCAAACACTTACCAAGACCAAGAGAGGGAAGACACACAAACAGGAAAGATAAAGGAGAAAAACTGAAAAACAGTTACGCATTGAGAGAGCAGTTACCAGCAACATTGAGATAAAGGGGCATCAGTGTCTGGCAGTGCATTATTGAGACCTGAGGTGGATTCAGGACTACGCAGCTTTAGTACTCTGTGCGTACACATTTATCTGCAGCAGCTGAGTGTTTCAGAGTAGAGCTTTGGGCTCTGGCACTCTTTCATTTACAAATTAAGCACTGGACTCACCACTACAGATGGATTGCCCCAATTAGCTGGACAGAAATATTCTACTCTTGTTTTAAGACTTTTTATTGTACTTCCCAACGTCTTATCTGTGAGTCTGAAGTCACTGCCAGGCTCTCACTGATTTCATTCTTTAAATCATGCTCCTGCGGTGTTCTTCCCTCTGCCACCTTTTTCTGATCTCAATGCTCTTGTTGACGGTCCTGATTGTTCTCATCCCTCTGCTGATATGCAGTATCCAGTCTACCTCACTGGGGATCTGTTCACTGCATGCTCCTAGGGATTCCACTGTTATAAGGCGTTGCCTCTCCCCTCCCTATACCTGCCAGCAAGACCCTTAGTCTCTCAGTACTCTGACCCCCTACAGATGTGTTATTAGTGAATCTCTCTGTCCCAACCCTGGACACTCAAAACCCCAGCAAAACTGCTACACCCCTGGAACCTCAGTTCCATTGTGCACAGATAAATGGTATTCTGTCCGTCACCCGCTGCTCTGCGACACAACAGTCGTCGTCTGAAGGAATGGTAACTTGAATCTTTGCCCTTGTTACAGGTTTTGATAAAATAGGGGAACAATTGGACCTTGAATTACACTGTATCTTACAAGCCCTTTAACACGTGGTAGAGAGACCAGGGAAACAACACGCTACGTCAGCTGTTAGGGTCCAGCACTGGGGTACCGACGTAGGCTGTTGAACAACTGTAAGAAACCCATCAGCTTTCAAAGACATCTGATTCACAGGTGCTAAAACCAAACAGACATTGTTTTACAGCTTCCAAAGCAATACCTTCCAAATACCATCTCTTATTTTCACATGGCTTTCTAAAAAATATTAATTCAGGCTCAGAGATGTTATTCTTTATAGAAATGAGTATACCAGAAGGGTGGTAAGCATTAAAAGAGTGCTAAGGCATGACTGGGGTCAAATCCAGAAGGATGGTGTTTTCTGCAAAACTCACGACTGGTAGTTGCTGCCTCCATACCTTGAGTGGACAGACCAAGAATATGAAGCCTTGGGATGGTCGAAGATGTGCAACTTGAACAACAAAGGCACACCGGCTTTAGGTGCTGGTCCTCTTCAGAGAGGTTGAAGCAACGCACACCCGGATCCGACTGGGCTCGCAGTTCACAGTCTGACCAGAGGCTTATGGGAAGTTCTACCTTTTCAGTCCAGCTTTTATGAAGGTGTAACCTGGGGGAACTGCAGAGAAGCAAACACGGACAGTGTTCTCTCAGACTTGGCGAGCCAGACACTAGAGAGGAGTCAAGTTTCTAGCTTGTTCCCTGCTTCTCTCGCAGGAAAGAAACCAATAAGCAGGATGTCCTCCCACAATGAAGACAAAGCTATCTCTCACAAGGCACAGGCACATACACACACTCACACTGCGGACTGCACACAGTCCAACCAACAACACACTTGAGTTATCCCTAGGCAATCCTTGACTCACCACCCCTTTTAACAGTTCTCTCGATAACCTGAGAGTATTCATTCAAAAGGAAAACTTGCATACATTTCCAATGAAGATTACAGCAGATTATTTCTCCCCCATTAGTGACATGTACAAAACAAGAGCAAACATTACCAAAACTCTGACAAACATTTTTATGCAATCAAATGTGTGTACACACTGCCACCATCATAACTTAGCTATGCTTCTGCAATCATTTGACTGTTAACATTGCTTAGCTGAGTATCTATGAGCGTGTGCGGGAGTACTTCCCTTAATGACTTACCTAAACTTTTTTGAGTACTGTTGAAGTTTTTGTACAATCAAGCATTGTGAAAGCTCGACCTCAACTCCACTAATAAGACATACCTTCACTGTAGACTTGTTAATATGGAAAAGTCCCTTGCATGGTGATGGATGTGCACCACCTTCCCCGAGTGCCTCAGCAGCAAGAATATCTGGATCTGTGGAACTGAGTTTTGGTTACGGGCGACAATGGATCACGCATGTGTGCCATCACCTAGGCCCACTAGCATATACAAAAAAGTCTACACAAAAGTGATGGATGGAATGCTAGAATTCATCTCAGTCACTGGTAATTACTGCATACCAGTCCATTATGATTTTGTACAACATAACACCTCAGAATCTACCCAGCCATATGGAAATCAGTCTTGACCCTGCACCAAAAGGAACAGTCTGGCCCAGACTGCCAGGCCAGGTCCTATCTGAACCGGAACACAAGCAACCTGGGATCGATGTTACCTAGGCCTGTCTCATGGTAATTCAGTCTAGTTAAACCAGGAGGGGCGCACCAAACACTCCTCTCATAGCGCTAGAGGGCTTACCAGAAGTTAACTGACATGAGCTAAGTCATATCTGTTTTGTGTTTAATTGTGATCCATAGTGTAAACGGGGCCTGTGTCAATAAAATGAAGCCTACTGGCCCACCCTTATAAAGGTCTGTTGCTGTGTACTTAGCTCCCCTTTGGCCTACATGGTGATTGTGTGTAGCACCAGTGAGCACATGATACTTACATGTTTGTGCTTGGATGGATGTGTGCCTGTTCATGGTACATAGGAGGGAGAGATGCGGGTTCCATCCTTTGCTTTTATGGTCAAAGTGTGTAAGTGTGTAATGCAGGACTGAGTGTCATACTTGTGTGTGCATGCTGGGAAGTATCTTCGTCTGAATATGGTACGTAACAGAGGCCTTTGAATTCAATTTTGGATGGGGGAACTCAGGGACATCTCCCAGGAATATGGTAGCACACTGACCTAGAGAGACTATGGATATTATTTAGCGTGATGCCATCTATGCTTTGGGTCCTTATATTAAAATACTACTTTTTCAGAAAAGTAAGCATTTCACTATACACTCACTTACTGTGGTTATTAACTGTACTTTGTGTCTTGCACCTGTGTATGTCTCACACCTAATCCGCCCCCCCACCACCGAAGTGCCTTGGACTGCTCGACCTGCACTACCACTGAGGGCTGAAAGGAGTAGTACTTGGCCCAGGTACTCAGGATCCGTAGTAGGCCGGGCTGTGGGTCAGCAGGAGTAAAAGGACACAACCCCACTATTTGGGGCCAGTAACCATAGCTTGCCATGGCCCTCTGAAAGGGAGTCTGACAATTACTTAAAGAGAAAACAGATAAAAGACAAAAACAAGAATTGATGAAGCCTAAAGCTCTGGCAGTGGCCACCATTCTTTTGGCTTTGTCATTGCTTGTTTTGGTTTGTCATGGTGCTTTTGTAAAATTTAGATATTGGAGACCTGCCAGGCGCTAGTCAATATAAAAAACTGACTAAAAGCAAAATATGTTTGGTCTCAAAAAGCATATAGTTCCATAGACATTCCAGGCACCGAAGGGAACTACTTTGTGGATGTGCTTTATGGATTGAAATAGCTGAAGGGTGTCACTCACAGTGAAGCCCACAATGGCTTAGATGGGCTGGACCATTGCCCCCATGCTGTATGCTGTAGTGAGCAGATTAAATGTGAAGTACATAACAACAGACCAGTGGATGAAAAGGGCTGGCTAAAAGTCCTTATAAGTAATTATATATGTGCTTTTAGCACAATCAAAGTTCTTAGGCAACGCCAGATCTAAAAAAGTGACATGCAAGCATGTCTGGGTATTGTACAGTTGTTAACAACACTAGGCTGAGTTTATTTACAAGGAGTTGTTAAGATGAATGGGCTAAACTTGTTTGAGTGCTTTGTTCTTGCCATCAATGGTAACATGGCTAAGTTTCTCTTTATACCGTTGCTAACACTGCAGCTGAACATAATGTATCTGTCACTGTTTGTGAGGAGAATACCACAGAAACGCACAAATGCATACATGTGACGGAATGCGACGGGAGCTTGCGGTGCTGCTGCATGTGCTATCTGAGGTCTGTCTATGCGAGAGAAGCTTGCACTGCTGTCAAGCATGCTGTACCTGTCTATGGCTATGTAAGGGGAGCTCTCCATGCTGCGTGTGCGGTACGTAGATTATGTGTTCAGGAAGCATGCACTGATCCTACTTTGCGTGTGAGGAAAGCTTCCACTGCTGCACATGCGGTGTGTGTATTATGTGTGATGGAACAATGCACTGCTGACGTGTTCGTTTGAGAAGCTTTTGCTGTCACTCAACAGCTGTTCACGAACCAAATGAGTCTTTTAAATAACACCGATGACTATGCAAGCTCATATTTTCAGAGCAGCGTCGCTGGTTTGAATGCATTTCTGGAATGTGCAGGTTCCCAGAGGAGGAATGTACGCAATAGGGCAGGGATCTGACAGCATTGTGTACCGAAAGAAGGGCGGAGGTCGTGGCTGGAATTAGAAACTGATCTGGCCAGCTGGGGCAGTACATTTTGCATTGCACTGAGAATGGAACCATATATTTCACAAGTCTGTGTGAGAGGTCAATATACCCGTTTTCTTTCCTTCAGGCCTTCCAGGGCAGGGCGTAGCTAGGATAAAGCTGCTCTCTTGCACCTCGGTTATCTGGTGTCATCTACAATTCTGTGCCTTCGACCCTGGGGGGCCTCTGACCCCACACCAACCCCCATTGCTGATCCCACACTTTTCACTGTTTCCAAATGCGAGAAACTCAGATCTCAAGGTCCGACGCCATTGGAACGGAGATTTGATTGGTTTCCAACAAATCACGGTGTTTCATGGGAAATAGTTCCAATGCGCAGGTTTCCTTCGACATTAGGGTGGCCACCACCCTTCATGTCATTAGGACACATTTTTCAGTCCTGGACTTTTGTCTGATAACCATGAATTCTAGCATTGTTGTCTTGCTTTGCTTCCTTTGAACTAATCAGATTAACACAACTGAAAACAGTGATTTTGTTGCTGGAAAGTACAAGATTGTAGACTGTCCGTATTGGCCTGAAATAAGGTAGTCACCATATTTGAAGGCAATACAGCTTGCAAGGCTAGCCAGGTTTGTGTCTTCTGACTCATCCGTATAGAGTGAGACTTGAGCTCTCCTCAATAACAAGACTAGGGGACACTGGGAGTTTGAGAAATACATTTTACTTTCTCATGGAGAGCACCTTGCATCATTGTCTCACTCCTCGACAGGTTTAATCATCTCATTATACTTACTGGAGTTACACACTTGGAAGTATTCAAACACCTAAAGTCAATCTTCAGTGCAATCTTGCTCACTAGGTGTCAGTCTTACACCTTGGAGCTGTCTAACTACAGTATGAATTAAGTTTCTCTCCTCTCACACATTTCTAATCTGTACCGATGAGCCTAACACCTACTCTTCAATTGTAGCTCCCCCCAATGGTTTTTCCACCTCAGCACACACAAAGATTTCAGCTGAAAAATCGTTGGTGAGGGTGGGAGGGTCACAGGGCAAGCAGGGTATACTGGGCCCCCACTATGAGGATAAAGTTGTTTGATTCTGATGTCTGTCCAAGGAGGGTTTTGCAAACTGGGACATTAACAACCGATTTAGTTTTTGACAGTTTTTGACTGTCAGTGGTAGTACCTCTGAGCAGGCTCAAGCTCAGAACTCAAAAATCACCCAGTAGCGCAATAACCCAGTGCTTTACTTTATAACACAAAAGTACTTTATTATACACAAAAAGTAGATAGTACTCAGGTTGTAGTGAACAGGCACAATTTAGTACACTGGGTGCTAGGACTACTGTGCCTTAATCTGTTATCCACTCCTTTCTCCCTGGTTTCTCCCCCTCCTCAAAAGCCGGTGGTTCTTCCCTCTGATTAAGAATGTCTATTATCATGAATCAAGGTTCAGGTGCAGATTATCTTCCTCTAAAACGTTTATTGTGCTCAGTTTTCACAGTTCCAGTTAGTCTTGGGTATCTCACTATGATGAGGATCTCTGCAGCGCTTTTTGGTCACAGTGGCCTGCAATGAGCTGCAGCCACACTTCTAAGTCTCAGCTTCACAGAATGAGCTGTAGTCACACTTCTTAGTCTCAGCTTCACAGAATGAGCTGCAGCCACACTTCTTAGTCTCAGCTTCACAGAATGGGCTGCAGCCACACTTCTTAGTCTCAGCTTCACAGAATGAGCTGCAGCCACACTTCTTAGTCTCAGCTTCACAGAATGAGCTGCAGCCACACTTCTTAGTCTCAGCTTCACAGAAGGAGCTGTAGTCACACTTCTTGGCCACAGCTGCGCAGGATAAGCCATGTTCCCTTTTTCTGGTCACAGCAGCCCAGGATGAGTCACTGTCATACTTCTCTGGGCACATGTTGCACAGTGGTAGTAATTTCTTATTACAGTGGCATGACCAGCTGTGATTCTGCAATTCCGGACTGGAATCTCCACTCCTGCCAGCATCTGGGGCCCGCAGATCACTCTCTTTCATCCTCCTTCACCTGTCTGACCCCCATCAGCATTGGGTCTCATTGATTCTGGCTCTTTCTGGACAGTCATGCCGCATGCGGGTCTGGCAGGCTACTTCCTTCTTCTAGCAGGAAGGATGGATTCTCTGGACCTCAGGTAAGATGAATAGCTTCTTCCAGCATGGCAAGATCTCAGATGGTGTCCCCTCACAGCTGGGCAGATGACTGTCAGCATACAGTAGCTCTGGTTGAACAGCAGATCTATGGTTATCTGCAGAGCACCTGTTTTCTTTGTCATAGAGGACTTGTAACACGTCGGTCAGTGGCTCCTACTTTTATACAGTAAAAGCAGACAGAAAATGTGAATCCACTGGCTGTAGTTTCAAAAACAGTTTACGGTTGTTCTCCGTTCAGGTGTCCTGCCATGCTTCTCTCCAGACACAGCCCTTTTGCGAAAGTGATGCTCATTACAGGAAGGTGGACTCCAGCCTTCAGCCCACAACAGAGGCACAAAGAGGTGTGAGCGTTCTGCACCTGGTTGTCATCAGCCAAACTGAAAAGTGAGCAGAGGAAAGAGAAAAGACTCGACTTACCTAACAGTTCTCTTTCACCCTGAACAGCAGAGACTGCAGTCCCACCTTCACCCAAACCATGTACCAACCGGCTTTGCTACAGGAAGACTAACCAGCAGCTCCTCTCCGCGAAAGGCCTAATCAAATTACTAGGGGAACCTTGTTTTCTCTATACCCAAATCAGTGTCTAGGTTTCCTCCTTCCAGTTTCAGGAATGTCACCAATACACTTCCACTGGTTCTCACAGGCTCCCCTTCATCTGGCGTAATCATACACAGATGCACATACCTTGCAGATCACATACATAAACACACACTATAAACTTAGGATTTTAGGGCTAGGATCTTGGTTAGCATATAGATGTATAACTTTACATCAGAAACCCGTAGAACTCCACTCCAGTGACAAACATACTCTAACTACAGCATTGGTGTTTCTCACACCTTTAGTACTCGACCTATACCAATATACAAGTAGCAGTTGCCACTGTGACTCAGAATACACCAATACAGTCTATGACACTTTGTAGACCTCCATGTATGATACCAGAAATCTCTGACATGAGAAACACCATGATAGCAACTGCATTGCGCCTCATCCATGTGATAGCAGCTTGCAGGACCTCTACTCTATGTCAAACTCCTCATTCTGTAAGGCATTCATTTGGTAGCCATAGGAACCCCATACACTGTTACACACTGCAGACCATCATGCATAACACCAAACATTATTTAATATAGATCACAGCCCATTCCTGGACCTTGCCAACCCCTCATCTAGAAAATGGCTGCTTCCTTCACACCTCTCTTTACTTTTCAGTACAATTACATACTCTAAATGATGTGACAGTACATAGAAACACGATCCTTGCTACATTGAGAATTAACAAACACAACACATGACAGGGATAGCCTTCACTTCAACCAACAACGTGGTAACTATGCATTACCCCATTTGCTATCACCCTGTAATGGTAGAAGTCACTAACTGGCCAAGAAAACGACAACAGATCATGCGGGTTCCCGATGTACACTATACAAATACAAATAAATTGACACACCATAAAACTGGGAGTGACCGCCATATCTTGAGAGTTTCATTCAATGGGTATCAATCACACATTGCAGAACACAGTTTTGCACACTGGGTGCGAGCCTCACACTTAAAGGCACAACCTCGCTCATTGGCTAGCCCAACAGACTCTAGTAATTTAAATGAAGCCTCGCGTTCAGAAGTTTCGAGTAATCCCATTAACATCGTCTCCCCTTTCAAAACCTATAATATATAACAGTTGCAGTCCTTCTGACCAGAAACGTCCGGAGTTAGGTTGCCTCGTCTTCCACTGTTCCACTCTTCCGAACTGACCCACGGCCCCAGAATGTTCCAGTCTCTGAACATACCAGTGACCCCGGCCTCGGTGCACTAGCAACGTTTATCTCAAATATCCGTGAATTTGATTCTGATAACATTATATATATCGATGTCCAATTGGGTTTATTTTCTGAGCAGGTGGATCTTGAAGGAAAACATTTGCTAAATTAGGTAAAGCCTTCCCGTTGAAATAAATGTCCCAAGTTGGTGATGTCTGAGACGACCTGCCACAAACTGGAAGGGAAAGTAGGAGGAGTGGAGGCGAGGTATTTCACTGCCAACGTAAAATGATTAAAACGGTAAAAGGTAGTTTTAAAAAAAGCATTACGCCTCTGGCGTATCGGACAGAAATAACCTTTCACAACTATTCACTTCACCACGTCACTCGCTACACTAATCCCGCAGACCGACATGTACCTGTTCTTCCAGATGTCGATCTCTTTTCCCCGAGGTGAAATGGGCTTGTTGCGCTTGTGCAGCCAAATTTGCCTCGAATACTTGAACTGATGCATATAGTTTTAACTTGTTGGTTTCTGCTATTCAGCTTCGCACTGCCAGAAACAGATAAAGCACAAACCGTGTGCACAAACGGATAGTCAAGGCACATCATTTTATCTATATCAATATCTATCTTTATATCTATAACTATATTCACTGAAAAAACAAAGATTACAGGGACGTTATTGATAGGCTCACATTTTCAACCTACAAAACCATAGAAATTCAACAGTTATAGCGTTATCTCTAGTAAGTATAACTCGTGCCCTAAGGTAACTATAACTCGCGCCCCCGTCATGCACGTTTTTTTCATCAAAAGTGTTACCATAAACATTACAGTGATATTATCAATGATGTTATCAAATATGTCATGAATGCTGTAATTTGTGGGATAATTAGCAGTGCACAGTGAGGGCACGAGTTATAGTTACCTTAGGGCACGAGTTATACCTACTTGAGATAACTCTAACTATAAGTGTTGAATTTCTATAGCTTTGTATGTTTAAAATGTGAGTCTAACTATAATGATCCTGTAACCTTTGTTTTTTTCAGTGAATTTCTATGGTTTTTAAAAATTCTGTTTCCTAACTAAAACATCCCTGTAACCTTTGTTTTTTTTCAGTGAATTTCTATGTTTTTTTTTACGTATAGCAATTTTCATTACTATATGTTAATCCAAACACCACCTGAGACCAACCCCCTATAAGCGCACAACTTTGCACCATGCACGGCCTTCACCCGTGTGCAGCGGAGAGTGCTCAGAAGATCTGGCCTGCAGTCACACCCTGCGGACAACCCTGATAACCAGCCAACCCCAGGCTGTGGCCTCTCTGAGTGTGAGAATAGGTTTGGGAGGGTGTATCTGGGGGGAGAGTGGCTGCAAGTGTGTCTGTCAGGGTGTGGGAGTGTGTACATCAGTGTTTTAGTGGGTGCGTCAGTGTGTGTGCTGGGCAGTGAGAGGGTGCATGAGAGTGTCAATGGGTCTGTGAGTGGGTGTGTGAGAGTAAGTGGGTCTGTGAGTGGGTGTGTAAGTGTCTGAGTGGTTCTATGAGTGGGTGCATGAGGGTCTGATTGGGCTGTGAGATGGGGTGCACAAGGGTCTGAGTGGGTGCGTGAGTGGGTCTCTGAGAGAGATAGAACGTTTTTAGGTTTTGATGGATATTATATTTAAAATTAGATACTTGCACAAATTAAAAATAAAAATGTATTTGTCAATTAAAAAGAGTAAGATCACCTTTCAGTATAGCTTTAAACATTTTCATTAAAAATAAATAAATAAAAGGGGGAAATGACCAGGGATACACTTGGACTCAAAACCTCGACACTCAGTGTAAAGGTTTGTGATTTTCACCCTTGAGCCATTCATTTTTTTTGTTACATTTTTTTAGCCCTTGATGGGCTCTATGGGACTGCAGGGGGGAGGATCAAGGCCTCCTCCGCGGTCCCTGATGAGTTTTAAAAAATGTTTTTGTTATATGCCCTTTAGGGGCTATCTGGGACCACTGAAGGAGCCTCAAGCCCTCCCCTCTGATCTCTGACAATTTTAAAAACATTTTATAACATCCCCTTTATGGGTTATCTGGGACCGCAGGGGGAGCCTCAAGGCCTCCCTCGTGGCCCATCACTTATTTTTTTGTTTTAATACATGCTCTTTAAGGGTTATCTGGGAACGTGGGGGGAGCCTCAAGGCATCCCCCATGGCCCCTTTGATTCAGCAACCAAGGAGCTGCTTTAAGTAGGAGCTCCGTGGTTGCTGGAGCAAAGCTTTCATCTCTGTTTCCTGCATGCATAGCTGAGTGTTTGCTGTGACTTGGCTGCAGCAGTCAAAGCTGCAGCCAAGCCACAGCAAACAGCTATGTCCCGGGAGTGGGCACCCCGGGCCATAGCAGGAGCTGGCCCTGGGTAGTGTTGGTCCCCAGAGCCATCAACAGCTCCTTCAGTCGGCCGGGAGCCCCCCGCCCCCAACACGTATAGCCTCAGGGAGGTGATGGTCCCTGGTGCTGCAGGGGGTCGGAAATAGACCACCTTTCTATTTTTTTCAGGTTGCCCCAGGGAATTTATTGTCCCCGGTGCTGTTGGGGGGTGGGGGGTACGTGGCTGACCCCGCGTCCAGTTTGATCAATGCCCTGGGGAGGTGGTGATTCCCAGGGCTGTGGGGGCAGCACAGCTCCCACACACACAATTACTTCAATGCTCCAGGGAAGTGGCAGTCTACAGGGCTGTGGGGAGGACGACAGGCCTCCCCCATGCCCATAATTAATTTAGTCCCTGGGAGGGGGTGGTCCTGGAGGCATGGGGGACTGAGGAGTCTTCAGAAAGGCACACTCGCCGTGGCAGTCAGGACCACCACTGTTGCAGTGGTCCAAGATCTCTGCACTGCCTGGATCCATGATCTGGGCGGCCTGGCGGTGGAGGAGATTGTATTTTGCAGGTTAGCGCTGCATTCAGCACTGCCCTGCGGATTACATCCTTGTTCTCCACCAGCCTTTTAATGGCTGTAACACTGCCATGAAAAGGCTGACAGAGAACAGGTGCAGGGGGCCACAGGGGGGCCCCTGCACTGCCCATGCACTTGGCATGGGTAGTGCAGCCCCCTTGCCATGCACCATTGCAATGTTCACTCTTTGCTTTGCAGAGAATGAACCTTGGGAGGGTCCTGGTGCAACCTGTGGGCTACAGCATTGCCACCGGCTCGACTACGAGCTGGAGACAATGCTGTAGTCTGTTTCCTGCTAGGCTGGCTGGCAGAAACTGAGGTTTCCATCCACTGCCCTAGTGGGAAACTCTGAATAACACCGGGAAAGTGTTGTGCCATGAGGCCCTTAGTGTTTGCTCTCCCTTAGCGGGAGCTTTGAAATTGCTCCTGCCAAGCGAGAGCAAACACAGGTTTCCCTGCCCGTGCCAGTGCCAGAAGGGAAACCGCTATGTCCCGGCGGTGGGCATCCCGGGACATTGCAGGAGTTGGCCCTGGGGGTGGGGTCATCAAGGCCATTAATGGCTCCGGGAGGGGGCCACGAGTCTCCTCCTTTTGAAATTGTGGCTGGGCCCCTAGGGATGGAGTCCCCAGGGCCAAAGTCGGCCTGGGGAGGAGAGTTGCTCAGCCCCCCCTCGCCATTACTAATACAGCTGAGGCCTAGAGGATGGGGTACCTGGGACTGAAATTGGCCCAAGGAGGGGGTACTGTGTGCCCCCTCCTCTTTTTTAAGTACTGACGGGCCTCAGGGGATGGAGTACCCTGGCCCATAATTGGCCTGGGGAGGGGGGGTGGCGTGGCCACTATACCCCTACTTATAATGGGCTGGACCCTGGGGGATGGGATCCCCAAGGCCAAATTTGGCCTGGAAAGGGGGGCCACTTGCACCCCCTCATACAAGTACATTATTTCCCCAGGACCTGGCCCACCGAGGGTCATTAAAAAAACATGCACAGGAGACCGTGCTTGGGTTTTTTTTTTTCTTTTCCATGGATTCTCTGCAGATTTGCAACAAAATTTAAAACAAATACTTTTTTACCCCAGCTGGGTCCCTGTAGGACCCCACCGCCAGGCTCAGGGAGTCGGAGTATTCCTACTCTGCCCTCTTGTGGTTTTTAGAAAAAAAAATCACGTGACTCGGCCGAGTCTGAGTACCAAGGTGGCTGCCACCACTTCCTAGTTAAAGTGGTGGAAGTCAATCAGGTCTCACCATGAGATTTGATGGATCCGCAGAACCTCCACGTCTCTAGATATACATACATCTTTTTTCTTTAATAACTCCAAAACTACTGAACTGACGTACACCATATTACAAAAAGAGACCTTTCTGGACCAAGATCTAGCTTTCTGTTAAATTTGGTGTTATTTCGTCCAGACGTTTGGATTGTAGTCATGTTTAGGAAAACACGTTTAGGGAGCCCCCTTTTTCTTGCCTGCTACTTGAAAAATCACCTCAAAACATCCCAGACAGCAGCTGAAGTGCGTGGCAAACTAGTTTTGAAAAATCTTGAATATTTGTCAAATGGCGCCAAAGTTATCAGCAAAACTAAAATGCTTCTGCTATGGAAACTAGGTCCTAGCTATATCTACCTACTGGCGATCACCAGTAGGCAATATAAAGATTCACAGAAAAAAACAAAGGTTAAAGGGGGGATAGTTAAGTGGAAAAGATCAGTTAAAACCTACTGTTCTAAACTAAGAAAACCATTGAAATCCACCAGGTATAGTTATGTCAAGTAACTAGGATTTATGCCCTAAAGTAACTTTATTTTGTGCCCCCGCTATGCATCGTCTTTTTATCATTGATGTAATTTCAGATGTTGCAGTGACTTTATCAACCTGTGGTCTGGGGGCCACTGGGGGTCGGCAACGTCCATTCAGGGGGTCTGCGACAGCTTAGAAAAAAAATATAATCAAGGAATTAATAAAGGGAATATAATTTATAAAAGCAAAATGATAATCTGAACATTCTAAAATGATCTGTAAATGTGAAGGAATTTAAAATTGAAGGCTAAAAATTAAGTTGGTGTCCTCATTTTGATTTGTGGAAGCAGTGCAAGTACATCAAACAGAATGCAGTATTCCCATAAAAAAATTGATTTTTTTTACATTTAGTTGTGAATTGAATAAGTATTTTGTGTATTTGTTTTAATGAATGCTTGTTTCTGTATTTTGTATGTATTGTTTTGCGGTTCATATCATCAAAAATGCTTATGCCAGGGTCTCGAGCTTCAAGTAATGATTCAGTAGAGGTCCCTTGTTTCCAGTAATGATTAAGCTGGGGTCCACAGGAGTCAAAAGGTTAAGAACCACTGTCATGGAACATATAATGAATGATGTAACATGTGAGGTAAATAGCAGTGCAGGTCAAGGGACGAGTTATAACTACTTTAAGGCACAAGTTATAGTTTTTTTAGATAACTACAACTGCTGAATTTCAGCGTTTTTGTTCTTTTAAAAAATGTATTTATTGTTTGACTGACATTTTCACCTAATGATAATGTCCTCTTAACCTTTGTTTTTTTAGTCACTTTCTATGTGTTTTTAATATAAAGTAATATGTCAATTGCAATGTGCAGCATAGGTTTGCTGCAGGGCCTAGCCTGTGGCCACAACCTGTGGGTGACTAACCCCATTCGCTGTATTGCATGGCTGACTATGTCATGTAACAATAAAAAGGGTGTCATTTAAGTATGGGAAACCTACTGGCTGTGTCAGAGGGTCAAAAAGCAAAAAGTGGTGACCCTATTGGTTTTATCAAGGGGTCAGCACCTCCAAATATGTAAGGCAGACCTATTAACTTTGACAAAAATCCACAATAACTACAATCAAAGGTATATTTCATAAATTCACAGATAGCAATGTTTAATAAAAGTGATTGTCTCAAATTATTTTTAATAAGGAATTTTTAATAAAAAATATTAGATGTGTTTGAGTCTCTTCTTTAACATTTTTCTAGCCACAAAGTGCAGCCTTAGACCACACCAGAAGGGGATCCCACACTTCAGCTGAAAATCATAGAACTGCAGCTATGTGTACTTTAAAAAATAAGATAAGCTCCCCTGGAGTCATGAACTCAATGACCCAGGAGACTTACTGTGTTTTTTTTAATTAAAAAGGTTGGTGGTGCCCAGTCCCTTCTAGGTGTAAGGGCACCATCAGGAATAAAAAAATATTAATGAAAAAATGCCCTATGGCTTTAGAGAGCACTCCTTCAATGGGGCAGTGAATAATAAATTAGCAACTCCTGCCACTCATTTATTCATTTTTTTATTTTTTCACATTTTTTGCACACACTTTGAAACATTGTTTACCCACCCTCAGACAAAAAACAGCAATTTCCTAGGGGTGGAGTCAAAGGGGGGACTGTTCAAATCAAGCACAGGGGGATGTGGTTTCCCGGTCTGGTGAGCAGCTGGGGAGAGGGCCCAAAGCCCCCTTCACTTAATTATAAATACCCATCAATTAATCCACAGCTCAGATAGAAAACGTTTAGGGTTGTGGTTCCTGCCCTACCCCCTATATGCTTTTATTTCTTTTTTATTCAGGACAGAGGGCTGAGTCCCCAAGCCCTAAAATGGCTGCCACCACATCTTTGTTGAATTGGTGGCAGCCAATCAGATTTTATCTCAAGATCTGTAAGCTTAGAAGATGCTCCTCAGCATGAAACACATTTTAGGACCCCCATTTCTCTGGCCCTCGCTTGATGGATCACCCTAAAACTTCTCAGGATGGAGCTGATGTGGATGAGACTTTTTATCAAAGTTTTGTGATGATTCGTGAAACGGCACCAGAATTGTTAGCAAACTAATCACTCCATTCTAATTTCTAACATTTCAGCCTTTCATTGCAGTGCTGTCAAATTCACGGTTGGGTGCCTCTGTACTTGTCTGTGAACTATGTCAACTACTACACTGGCCACAAAATCCACTAGTTCCAGGAAATTAATTTATTGACAAGCAAACAAACAAGTTTCAGCTTATGCTCCCTTGTCAAAGCTTTCAACGCCATTAAGGCAGCCATATTTTCAAACACATATTTGCATTTAATTGAATACTGGTACAAATGTGATTCTGAAATAAAAAGACAGACTACCTCAGATACTAAATTATATCAGCAGACATGTTTGAGTTGTAAATTCAACTCATTTCTTGTATGGAACTGTTCTTGATTACCACCAAATAAAAAATATATGTTGTCTTAGATCTTCTATATTCTAGACCAAAATTAAAAGTAAATTAAACAAAATCCAGAATTATGACATACAAACACTCTGAGCTGATCTGGATTTTCATGCTGGTAAGGTTCCCTGTTTAAGGTCTCATATTCTATTTGTCAAGCCATTTTAAGGTGTAATACCACTGATAATTATTTGAGCCTATTGCTGGTGGAAAATTAATTCTGAAATATGCATTAACAGTTTAACTGCCTTTCTCAGTAACTACTGGGCCAATGACAAACATGATTCCAAATATCTACTTGAATTTCATTTAATATTGGTGCATCTGTAAACCTAACACCCAGAGCAAACCTCAGAATATTTCAAAACATTTTGGCAACCATATTTAAATAATAAGTTCCTACATATTTGTTTAGACATTATACTGATACGTTATGATAGCAAACAAAATCATACGAAAGCATGGCAACACATGAGATCATTTACACTAAAAAAATCCCCTACATTGCAATTAAATGAAGACCTAACTGGACATAAAAGCAGGAGTATATATATATATATATATATATATATATATATATATATATATATATATATTCACTGAAAAAACAGACTATAACTCATATCCCCGCCATGCACAGTCTTCTCATCAATTATTTTATTTCAAATGTTAAGATGAGTGTTAATTAGCTGTGCATGGAGAGAGCATGAGTTATAGTCATGTTAGTGTACGAGTTACAGTTACTAAAGATAACTATAACTGATGAGTTTCAGTATTTTTTTTAGTTCAAAACATTACATTGTCACAGAAATTTCCACCTAACTATAATGTCACTTTAACCTTTGGTACTGTTAGTGAATTTCTAGATTTTTTTAATGTAAAGTAATATTTTATTAAAGTACCTAAAGTGAACCCCTCCGCCGTGCATGCCTACGGCCAGGACCTGCGGCCAACTCTCCACAAGCAGCCAACCCCACGTCCATCCCATTGGCGCAGCTCCCCCCCATGCCACTTTGGGCCACAAGGACCCAACCCCCTGGGGGCCTTTTTTGGGGGGGGTATGGTGCCCATGACCTCCTTCCCATTTCACTATGAACCCTGGACACACCTTCCTCTGGGCCTTTTATTTTAAGGGGAGGGAGTGCACAACTCCTCTCCCTGTTACTTTGGGCCCTGGGGGACCCATCTACTAGGGCCTTGGTTTTTATTAATGGGTGGTGAATGCTAAAGGCCACTGGGATCCCTTCCTCTGGGGTATTTTTTTCAGTTAAGAGAAGAGGGCACACAGCCCTCCTTCCCAAGCCAATAGTGGCCTTGAGGATCTCAACCCCTGAGGCCAAACATATTTGTAAAGGGAAAGGAGGCATGCAGCCCCCTCCTCAATCCACAAGGTGCCCCAGGGACCCCACCCCCTGGAGAATATACGATATTTGTAAAGGGGAGGGGGGTCCGCAACCTTCCACCTGGAGCCACAAGGGGCCTCAGGAACCCTATCCCCCGAAGCATTTAAGGGGAGGGGGACACACAGTTACCGTCCCTGCCCGAGCCAATAGTGGCCCCAAGGACCCCATCCCCGGGGCCAAAACATATGCTTTAAAAGAAGAGAGTGTGTGGTTCCCTCTCCCTGAACCCCAGGGGCCCCTGGGACCCTGTACCTGTGAATTTTATGGGGAGTGAGATATGGAGCCAGCCTCCCAGAGCCAATAGTGGCCCTAGGGACCCCCATGGACCAAATTAGATTTTTGACAGGGGGTATGTGGCCCCTCCCCAAACCACTATGGGCCTTTGGGACCCCATCCCCTAGAGCCTCCTTTTGTTATAATGGAGGGAGGGGCGCTTAGCCTCCTCACACCTGCAATTGATCCAGGGACCTCATCCCTTGTGCCTTCCTTTAGCTGTTAGATGTGTGCCCACCCAGGGCATCCACCAGACACTATAATGGGATCATAGGTGGCACCCCAGGACCCTTGCTGCCCCCAGCCAGCTCCCCGCACGCACCCATTTTTTGTGTATTGGCAGCCGGCATTCCCCCCCCCCACCGGCAGGAGCAGCTGTTTTAGTTTGCTCCTGTGTGAGTTTCCCTACCCAGAGGAGCACTGGCAGGGAAAGTATGTCAGCTCCCATCCAAGGGGTGGGTATTTGGCCAGGTTCCTCTGGGGTCCCACCATAGGACCTGAGGGGCAGGGTATCCTTACCCTTATATTATCTTTTACTTTAACTTCAGGACAGGGAACTAAGGCGGTCATTTGCGGTCACCGGCATTTGGTCGCTCCGCGGTCAAAAGACCGCGGCGGCCATTCTGGCTTTCCCGCTGGCCCGGCGGGCGCCCGCCAAAGGAGCGCCCGCCGGCCCAGCGGGAAAGGCCCTGCAACATAGAAGCCGGCTCCGAATGGAGCCGGCGGTGTTGCAGGGGTGCGCCGGGTGCAGTTGCACCCGTCGCGATTTTCACTGTCTGCTAAGCAGACAGTGAAAATCATGCTGGGGCCCTGTTAGGGGGCCCCTGCACTGCCCATGCCAGTGGCATAGGCAGTGCAGGGGCCACCAGGGGCCCCACGACACCCGTTCCCGCCATCCTGTTCCTGGCGGTAAAAACCGCAAGAAACAGGGTGGCGGGAAGGGGGTCGGAATCTCCATGGCGGCGCTGCTTGCAGCGCCGCCATGGAGATTCAGCCCAGACAGGGGAAATCCGTCGGGAAACCGCCGGATCTCCTTTTCTGACCGCGGCTTTACTGCCGCGGTCAGAATGGGCAGGGAAGCACCGCCAGCCTGTTGGCGGTGCTTCCGTCGTCACCCCAGGATCCTATAATGGCTGCCTGCCACATTTTTCTTTATGTTGCAGGTAGCCAATCAAAGCGCATCTCCCGTGCCAGCAAAGTGGCCCAAGGGGAAAAAAACCCTTGGGCCAATCACAATGCTCTATTTTTTATGACTGTATTTGAAGGGCTCTTGCCAGAGTCCCTCAAATCCAGACTTACAGATATACAAATAGCTTTGATCTTTAATATCTCTAAAACATCTGAATTGATTTACACCAAATCACAAAAAGTATACTATCTGGACAAAGATCTAGCCTCTTACCAAATTTGCTGTAATTCCGTTTAGCAGTTTTTTTGTGGTAGCGCTGTTTGAAAATGCCTGGGAATTTTGCATTTTGGGACCCCTCCTTTTTCTCGCCCCCTGCTTGACACGTCACCCTAAAACATTTCATACATAAACTAGGCAAAACAATGCACTTTTTGTGAAAGTTTTGTGAAGATCCGTCAAATGGTGACAAAGTTATTAACAACAAAAAAAGGCATTTCTTATGGGAATGCTGATCTAACTATAACTGGCCAGTGGATGATTTTGTTGTGCAAAATATTTAAATACTTCCTACTTCTTGTTTAAATAGCAGTTTCATATCATAATGACAGCCCCTAAACAACTCTGCAGAGCTGTACCAATGTCAGGGCTACTAAGCTTATGCTCCGCTTAAGGACCAAGTTATGTAGCAATGTTATCTGAATAATGCCGCAAAAAATGTGAATTATGTGCCATAGTCTTTGGAGTATTATTTTCATCCACATAACATGGAAGCAGCAATTTTTGTGAAATCTACAAATTAAGCAAATATTATGAAAATTAGGTGGCAAATACAATAAATCCATAACACAAACTCTTCCCTCCTCCATCTCTCCTTTACTCATCCCAAGCCTCGTCCTATTACTATAAACTCCCAATTAACACTTCTGGATTCTTCCCTCCTCTACCCCTCCATTACTCTAGTCAAGCCAACTAACAAACTCACATATCCTCTGCTCAAATTAACTCATAATAATAGTAATATTTCCCTGTACTAATCCACCACTGATTCCTCTTGGGTTCCAGATTAGCGTGCAACTCATCAAAAAGTGCTTGGACTCCTCATCAGGGTTAGTAACCTCTATATAAAAACAATTACAATTACAATCAGTATGCAGCATAAACCTTGAAGCCACCAAATTGCATAAATCTATTGGCCCCACCATAATTCATTTTTTTATCAACAGTATGTTCATGAAAGGTAAACAAAACACAGAAATTCCAATCAGAGCCAATTCTTAGCTGCACTTTGAATAAAAACATGTTTCAAAGCTAACACACACACAGGCTAAACAGGTAATACAAAAAATGCATAATGGGTGTCATCTCTAATATGGTGCTACATTGCTATTTCGGGATTCTGGTAATATTTACACTGAAAGTCCAATGGAATTTCCTGGGTATGGTTTACTATGCAACCCATAACTTGCACAACACGAAATACAATGCTCATTACATCACCCAAATTACTTCACAAATTACATAAATGATCTCACAGGTGACAAGATAAATTATGCTACCATTAACATTTCAGTAGTATAATTATGGATGCAATGTTATTTGTTTGGGTATGTGTTGTTATTTAATGAGTTTGAACTGTGAGGTGTTCTTACTTATTGGATGAATTTTGTGAGGTCTTGAGCTTTGCAATTGGTGTACGGGTTACAGCTTGCATGGCTCAAGGATGGAGAGGCGGTACTGGGGGTTTACATATACTGTCTTCGTTTTAATTCAGAAACATTACTGTTTTTATTGAATTTCAAGTTTTTTCACATTTTGCTTATATGTTTAGATTAATAAATACCAACACTTAAGTTTTTACTCTGTGTTTCATTGAATTGTGGGGTTTTTATGCAATATTGCTTATTTCTATGTTATGCCCAATGATCCACTGTAAACAACATTTGGTAGTATAGAGAATGCAGCAGGGCCAGGCTAACGCGGGTCAAAACCCTGCTGGACAGGCCTTCAACCAGGTCCTGGGTCACACCACCACAAGGCCATGACCCCCACTGTGCAGAGGCCTTCTGCTGTATACAGCAGTGGTTGACTTCAGGGCCTGACCTCAGCCAGTTCTTGTAACTAAATGTCACATGATGCGCAACTTCAGCCGTGCTTGTGCAGCTGAGGTGTGCCATTTTGATTCTGTAAAATATTTTTTTAAGGATTCACAGATATTTGGCCTGATTTGTGGATCCTGCGACCTTCAGAAGAATACATGGGGCCAGAAAGTGTCTAAAGTCCATTTTTTTTTAATTATTATTTTTATCAGGGGAGTTCATTTGTGGGCCTGATATGCATGGTATGATCACCTACCACCCTTATTCCCAACTTTCTTTTTCCCAATATGGGTCATGGTGGGTAATAGTGGCTGCAACAGGAATTTTTGGTGACTGCCAGCATTAAGAACATGTGCATAGGCAGATCTGTAAAGGGTGAATAGGCAAAAAAAACTCTTTAATGCAATTACATTTCTTATGTTTTTGGGCAGAGGTAGCATTGAGAAGTTGGTCCACTTACTACTTCACTTGTTCTATCTCTGATAATAGTTCCCTCCATCTGACAGTAAGGTGGGGAAGATGTTTCCAGAGCACCGTTGTGGCACTTGCAACCAGAGGCATTATGTGATATTGCTTTCCATGAGATAACAGTGGAACATATCACTCACTATTTAGAGACTAATGAGGGATCTGATTCCTCCAGAACAGTTGAGTGGGACGCCTTTCATACAGTAATTAGAGGACATTGCATTAAAACCATTGATGGGGTAAAATTCACTCTGAATGAGGAAGTCAAAAAGCTGGAAGAGCAGATGTACTTGCTAGAAATGTTAAAAACCTGGGAGGGCATGAATCAGAGCGTTATACTGAAAGGAGTTGGGCCAATGTGGATATAGAGACCTATCAAAGGAAGGTGTGCTGAGGTTCCTTTGAAGAGATATGCCCTCACTTTTACCTACACATTCATCAGTTCCTCGTGTATGAGGCAGTAGTGAATAATAATAAAACACCGCAAGGGTTGACAAGGGCAGGATCGTCCAAGAATGAGATGCTGCTGCTTCCTACTTGGGAGAGGTAGAAGAGCAGAGTCTGCTCTATGCAGCACGGGTGCCTACCTTTCATCTTGATATCATTAGGATTAAAGCACAATGGGAAGCCAACTTGCACACACAAGTATCAGATGTAGACTAGTCTCACCATTAGAATATGGAAAGAAAGTAAACAGAAATCAGAGCCTTAAATTCATACAGCTTAATTATCTCCATCAGGCCTACCTGGAACCAGCTCGAATAGTTAGAATATACCAGTGGTCATCTGATGATTATCCACAATGCACTTACCCCTGGAGCTGACTTCTATGATATGGTGTGGAACTGTGTGGAAACGCAGCAATATTGTATTAAGGTGTTGTCTAGATCAATGAGCTGAGGGGTGAATTTACAAGTGTCCGCAGAGCTCTATCTCCTAGAAAAGCTGCCCGGGTTAAGAGGTATTGTGCAGATCTTTAAGGTCACTGATTTGGCTATGGTTGTAGCGAAACACAAGATGGCAATGAAATGGAAGGCAGATGCTGCCCCAGTGAGAAAGAGTGGTTTATGTGTTGTTATGCACTCCAAAAATGACTGGATGTTGATTATTATCATTGCCATACTAGTGACCCACCGTCCTCATGCATGATATTTATTAATACTGTATGGATAAATGTTTCACCACATGTTGCAATTGAAAATGATGCGCTGATGTGGTATGTTTTAATTCCCCTTTTTCTTAAGTTTTCATTAACTGCTTTGAACTCACGCTTGGCTCTGTATTCTGCCTTGATCTTGGAAAATATATCTCTGGCAGACACATACTATTGTCCTTTAATGCCGTTCTCTGTAGTGTTGGACGAACTTTTGGTTGTTGCTGGCTTGTGGTCAGCACCTACTTGTGTATGTGCTCTGTAATTCACTATGACAACAGTTGTTGCATCGTCAACTGAGATATTTTGATGCACCAATGTAAAAACAAGTGAATTAAGAGATATTTGACAAAAATAAATCAATTGACATTTCTTTATTTTTTTTAATGAATTTGTGCACTTTCCGCGGACTTGCAAAACTACAGAGGATCTGCTACCCACACCTTATTGTAACATAGGTAACCACAGAATGAATTTACACAAAACCAAGCAAAACCATACCTCCGAGGCCTGCTTTAGAGTCATGTTAGTTTGGTGCAATTATGTACTGCTGTTTTTGCCACAGCAGAGAACAAAATTTCTTTCGAAGTTAAACTGGAAAATACTATTTTTTTATCGCTCCCTGCTCCCTTTATGGCTTGCATCCCTGAATAGATCAGCATGAAAATTGACATGATGAAACTTGGCCACTAATGCTATTTAATTGGAAAGTTTCACGTAGATTTATAAAACTGTGCCAAAGTTATAAACAAACCAACAACTGCCTTTTCAATGTCGACCTCCAGTGTATATATTTTGATGTAATCCGATTGAAAATGTTGCTAATTAAGTGCATTTGCACTCACTTATAATTAAATTGCAAAGGTCATTTTCTTAATCCTACAGTGCAGTGTAACTGACTCGGAAAAATGTTAAATTTCCATAGATTGTAGAGAAACATTAATCGAAAAAAAACAGCTAAGGCTATCAACACCGGCTTAACTATTGTGATTCATTCTCATTGCACAGATTTAATCACTTTGATATATATATGTATGGAGTAGTTTTATATATATAATATATATATAACTACTCCATATGAAGAAACAGTGCGAGATATATATATATATATATATATATATATATATAAAAAAAAACTACAAAACTACTCCATATGAAGAAACAGCGTGACATAAACTATACATGAAGCATAAGCTGAGTGTAATATGCGATAATTACAATTGTCGGGAGAGGGGAGGGCATCAAGACTTGATTGAAACTTTGCATCTTGTGCTTTAGGGCCTCTCTAAACTCTTACCATTGCTAACAAGTATCACACTGCACTCTGTGCAGATATATATATATCAGAGAGTGATGATAGCTTCTGTCTAGTTATGTTTGAGTCACACTTTCCATTGAAAAGGTATTTTTTATTTGCCTATAACTTTCCACCCCATGCACACGTTTGTCTGAAATTTCACAATCCATAAACTCAGTCAGCTACATTTCGTCATGCCAAGCTTTGTGAAGATTTGTCTACAGAAAAATAAAGTTAAAAGGGAGTTGAAAAAGTGAGCGATTTTACATGTTGGCTCCCATAGGAAATGTTGCTCTCATCTACAGCCCCCATGGCTGATTGGTTTTGCACTAAACTTGCCATGAAAATAGAAACGTTGCTCAGAATGCAGGCCTTTTTTGTTTAATATACATCTGAATTAGTTTTTGAGATTTTAGCGTTTAAAGGAGATGCCAAGTGGGATTTAAAGTGTTAACACTTTTTTATATCTGTCATTTAAATTCACAAGTCAATGTTGTTAATTGTATTTTCAAACTTTGAGACAATGCAACTGGCTATGTTAGAGCTTCAAAATATTTTTTGACATATTGAAACTTGCAATATCACTCTGACGCATGAGATTCACACTGTGAAAAAAATATTGACACATTCATGTGTGGGAAACCCCAAAGGTGGCCAATTCGAGGGCAGTGATCATTGATACACAGTTACATGGAAAAGCCACAACAAATCTAAAAAAAAAAAAATAGAAAGAAACACTGTTTTTGGCATGCGACTCACGACGAGTTGGATTTGTCACGAGAGCTCATTAGCGGCCATTTTAGGCACTGGATTTTGACAGTAATTTTGCACCTGAACCCCGAGTGCCACTTCTTGAGAATAAAGTACTTTAAAAGGAAAAACAAATGTCTGCCTTTGCTTGGAAGGCAGTAGGTAGGTTGCAGGGCCAAGATGCAGTCCAGGCCCTCTTCCCAACCCTAAATAAGCAATGGAACACGTGTTCCTAGACATCTGGATGAGCCCATGCACGATGTGGGTTCAGCAGCTACAGGGTGTTGGGTTCAGGGCCTGGCCACAGGTTGTGCTCTGCAGCTAACCCCTGCTGAGCATGGGCAAAGGTCGTGCACAGCATGGGTGGAGTGGCCACAAAGGGTTGGGTGCAGGGCCTGGTTGCAGCAGGAGTAGATAAATAAGTGAATCATTGAAAAAAACAACAATGAAATTCACTAAAACAACACAGTTCAAAAGTTAATGTTTGAAGGGCAAACGTGAAACTACTGAAATTCACCAGTTATGGTTGGAAATGCACAACATACATATATATAATTTTCATGGTTTCATTCTGAATCATCAAGGTGTGGATTAAATGCGCATCTACAAAAGGTTCTGGTGAAAATATTACATGTGATGCAAATAGTTTCTAGAACACACTTTGCCAAGACTCGCTAATTTTCCAAATTGTCCCCTCCCTCAAAAAAATGTACAGCAGGTGTAGAGAATTGGTCTCACACTGAATGCAAGTAACACTAGAGCCATATGTACATCATAAAATCCGTCTGTTAGTGAGATTCAGTCCCACTCATCAGGAGCTATAATACCGCTAAAATGCAGAAGGGCTAGATCCATGGCCGATTTTCAGGATAACCACAGAACATGCAAATGATTTTCATTGCCATTAACTGTTTTTAAATATATCTTATACAGATTTCCAGATAATTTGGCATGGACCTACTCCTCTCTGACCCATCATGGACACACCTTCTCTAAACCAATCACATGCACATTCATATAACTTACAGAGAGAACATTGGCATACTTGAATCAATCCTATAATTTCATTGTATTTATGCCTGAGAGGCATTTGACACTGCTAGACCACTGCAATGTGGTGTTCACAGCTTTAAACAGACAGAGACTACTGGTACTCCAGGATCCTGCAGTGAGATTCAGTGCTGAAGGGAGAAGATAAGTCAAGACACTGATACTATTGGCACTAGACTGGCATCTCACTCAAGAGGCATTTCTCAGACCAATGATCCTGATATCCAAGAAAAATATTCTACCACAGAAACGGAGCTAGCACCCTGAGCTAACAGCCGTTAATGGTGTAGGGCATGTTAGAGATGAAACTGCACACTTCTGGTGTGGGACCAGCAGCACCAAAGGAGCAGGGGACTGGAATGCGCTCTCTGTTTTACAGCTAGGCACATAAATCTGTAAATCAGCTGTAAAAACATGCCGAATCCCGGCGTCCACTGCTTTCATCTGAACAGCCATGCTTAAATGTTCAACTTGAGCGTACAAATGCCTTGATTTACAAGTGCAAATTCACTTTTGCACGTCATAAATGATGACTGGGCACTCAGTCTGCTCACACAATATTATCTCAGAATGTCTTTGCATCAAAATAAACAGGAATTCAGTGAAGATGTCCAGGTATACTTCTGGAAAAATGTAATTGCCATATCTGACCTTTGTCCTATTAGGAACCTTTGTGAATCTCAGAAATTTGAAAATCGGTGCTGAAATGTAAGTGTTGAGTTTAAAAACTCTGTGGTGAATCCCACCTAAAGATGTCACTTTCAAGAAAAGCCCTTTGTGGAAGGTTTCCCAGATTTTTACGGCCACTGCATAACTGAACAAAATATTATGCAATTACAGCAATGTATTAATATTTACCTATTTACCAAACCTCTTGAATAGAAATGTAGCACAGTGGGTATATCAAATTGCAGACATGAATTTGGCAGAGGAGTGTAGCAAAAAACAATATTTATGGCAGAAGGTGGGAAGTGAGACTTCGCAGGGTGATAGTGTTTTAGGACTGATTGAAAAGTGCTCAGAAGGATTACAGGGATGATCTTGTAGTTACAGGCCTTAATGAAGGAGCTCAAGGGCTTAAAGGTTGTCTTAATGCAGCAGATCTGGTGTGGGTATGAGAGTTGGGGAGGAGATGGTACATGAATGTTGAATGGGTGCGTCTGGCAGCGTAGGCCCTTTTTAAGGGACAGCAAAGAGGTGAATGGAAAGACCAGTAGAGGGAGGGGGCCATCTTAATTGAAGATAAGTGCAGCAGTCATGGCCTTGGCAAAGAGTTAAGTAACAAACTAGCATGCTCCTCTCATTTCCTCTTAAAACGTGCAAGAGAACAGCAAGAAGGGAGATAGAGGGTAGCTGCCAAGAGTTAATTTTCATCTATTGAAGTGGTATATAGGTGCCAGAAGTTAAAGTGGAAAAATAAAATGAATGGGTGGTTCTGGGGTTTTGTATTGAAGACGTTGGGTGACATTTCCCCAGTAACAGCATTTTTTTAAAGACAGAAGACAGTTACAGTTCTATAGCAAGGCTGTGCTAGGGCATCACCCAGGATGGAACCAGCAAAGAGACGCTGAATTGTCACTAACCCCATTACGTGATCTGATTGCTTGGGGAAACGGAGGGTAAATTGTGCTTTGTATTTTTTTTTTGCAGTTTTATAAAGCGCGAACTCGACCCCACGCATTAATGCGACCATTTACTGCACAAGGTCATATTTATTTTATATTTATTTTAAGACACGGGGGCGAGGGATTAACTGGTTTGCCCAAATCACAGGATGTTGAACCTGATGCCAAGAGTAGAACCTAGTTCCCCAATTCAGCTCTGGCAGTGACGCCACATCCTGGCCCCAGCTTCCCCTATGTTAGCCATCGGGCGAGCACCAATCCCACTGAGCGTTTAACTCAACCATAGCAAAAGTAACATTATTGTCAAATTGAAGAACAATTACCCACAGGAAGCCCCAGGTTATAATAAAATGGAGCTTTTAATATATGTGATGTACAATTGCCGAGATCGTATCGTGCAGTGCGCTCTTTCAGTGGGAGGAGTAGGTATGTAATACTTTTGAGTAGGCCGTGTCGGCCATTGAAGAAATGTGCACGAGCCTTGCATGCCGAAACCAGAGGTCTGACTCAGCAAAATGTGACAGCCGAGCTTGAACATCCCCAGTCCTAGATGGGAAGGTCCACACCCTGTGTCAAGAAATCATTAGCAGGGTCCGAGTCACTCTCTGCAGAAGTGTTTGTTTAACGCCCTTTTTTGGCAGCAGCAGCACACATTCTGAGTGAGCCATGATCCAGAAACAGTTAAGACCTGTGATGCACACCGGCCTAGGACGAAGGATTGCGCCTCAGGCGCGAGACCTGTCGCTGTAGCTGAAACCGAATGTCATGGCGCTCACAAAGAGAAAAACAAACATTGGCAAAGCCAATATGTGTCGGCAGTGCCCGAGCTATTGGCCTTGTTAATATGAATATCTTTTAGCAATGTTGTCTAGCTGCCCATCTGCTATTCAGCATGGCTGAAAGTCACTGAAAAAAGCGCTATGATGCGGCCAGCGCACGCCACGTTGTAGCGCTTTTTTGAAGAGCCACTCGTGTGTCTTGAAGCTAATTTAAGAATACTATTATTATCAATCAGTAAACATGGATTAAAAATACCGCATGGCTAGCCTGGATCTTTTTTATATGGCAGAGAGGATCGCCTTATCTTTCACGTCCACGGTCATGGTTGGAGACAGCACTCTAATGAAAGCAGGGAGGGCTTTCCTGAGGGAAGAAGTAAATGCTTCATTATGTTGGCAGTAGAGAAATTATCATCACTCAGGGACTTGTTCTAGGTATTCTAATGGACTCGAACTCAAAGCTCCTGGGTGCCCACAGTGGGGATGGAACAGATGTAAGCACTGAAAATGACACCCGAGTCCCCGTTCCGTAGTGCCGTCTAGAGCCAAGACCTAAAAAAGATCCACGGGTCTCCCTTAGTCATTGGCCCATAGCCCAATGCCTGACTGCTGACATTCCCTATCCGACCCTGGGCCCGGCCCTCAAGTACCCTCTTCCCCTGCGCTGAACCCTCTTAGACGAGGCTCTGTTTGTGCATATTTTCACTCTTCAGACACTCCAAAATGACCCGAGAAAGTGACATTCCACAAGTTGTAAACATACACAAATTAAACAGATACAACAGGGCTCTTAAATTTCCAAGGACTATCTGTGAAGGCTTATCCAGGCCAGGATTTTGTGGCGCATTCTGGGAGTTGTAGTCCTTTTCAATACATTGTAAATCCAGAAATTTGAGCCCTAGGATGCAAAATTTTGGACTGGATGGGCTACTCACACATAGGCATGGGATAATACAGGGCTGTTATAGACAAATATTTAAAAGGCTATAATTGGCTGCCTTAAGCCCCATTTGTGACGCCATTAACCAAGGTGGGCTGAAAAGCTAATAGCACTTTACACGCTCATGTTTTTTTAACCTACTTTTACAATGTTAGATACTAACCTACAAGTCCCAGAATTCAACATACTATAGTCTACGATATTTGGACTGGTTGAGGACGCCACTTGATATAGAACTGCTTGGAAGCTATACTTGTTAAGTGAGCGCAGACATACTGTTGGGAGATGTGTGCACATGAAATGTGTTTTGTCTGGTTCCTTAGTGCGCTGGCACTTTGCATGAACGCGCTCAACTTTAAAAAAACTTAATTGTAAAACAGAATTCCCAGGTCAGTATCCCATAGTTTTAGGACCACGCGGTACAACGTCCGGTTAAAATGCTATAATTTGTTCCATTATGAGACAAAATGTAGAAATATTGGCACGTAAAAATGTAACAGGCCTGCTTTCTTTCGCTAATGACCCCAAATGTCTTCTTCTAGCCAACATGGACAATTTGCTCATTTTTTGCAATTGATAACAGTTTTTCTGTGCTAAGGAAAAAACAGTTTGTGAAAGAAAGTCTAAGACCACCAGGGCCACGAATGACGGAAGCATCGCCAACAGGCTGGCGGTGCTTCCTAGCCCATTCCTAGCCCATTCTGACCGCCGCGGTCAGAAAACCGGGGCCGGTGGTTTCCTGCCGATTTTGCCCCGGCTGGGCTAATCCGCCATGGCAGCGCTGCAAGCTGCAAGCAGCGCTGCCATGGGGATTCTGACCCCCTTCCCGCCAGCCTGTTTCTGGCGGTTGTCACCGCCAGGAAGAGGCTGTCGGGAACGGGTGTCTTGGGGCCCCTGGGGGCCCAGCACTGCCCATGCCACTGGCATGGGCAGTGCAGGGGCACCCTAACAGGGCCCTGGCCGGCTTTTCATTGTCTGCCTAGCAGACAGTGAAAAGCGCGACGGGTGCAACTGCACCCGTCGCACGGCCGCAACACCGCCGGCTCCATTCGGAGCCGGCTTCTGTGTTGCAGCCCTCCTTCCCGCTGGGCCGGCGGGCGCTAACATAGTTAGCGCCCGCCGGCCCAGCGGGAAGGTCAGAATGCCGGCAGCGGTCTTTTGACAGCGTAGCGGCCAAATGGCGGTTCCCGCCTGGCGGGCGGCGGTTGGAATGACCACCTATATCATTGACAGCCCATTCAGAAGGGGTTTAGACATAACTCCCTGCGGTCTCTTTGTGACTATAATTATGGAGCCGCGTTCGCTCACTGACTGAGATTAGTTCAATTTTTCTCAGGATAAGAAGCTCAAGGGCCTGAAGGAAGCGGTACCCTGCCCTTATCTACGTCAGTGGATTCTCCTGCTGCTTAGCCTCGCTGTGCCTTGGCCGTCCGAGCTGACGGTGAGCCCCAGCTGCTTCCAAAGTCTTTGGCTGCTTCCTGTAGATGCTCACAGCATCGCAGCTCATTGCACATTTTACCTTGAGTCCCGTACTCTGTTGGTGTTTGCAAACACTGGACATGGTGTCGCCAAACTGCTTTCTGGATGGTTTCTGCAGTTGCACAAGCTTTCCATGTTTGAAACATCCCTCTGCGTGGCTTTTTGTTCAGCCTACCACAGGCTAACGGAGCGCTGCTGACAAGCGGATGGTGGCTGCCGGGTCGGGCCTGAAGGGCCGTGGGTGACACGCTCTGTGCTGGGACAGCTGAGCACAGGCTCCAAAAGTCAGTACCGCTGTGCCCCACACAGTAATGCTCAAAGGACAGGCGAGGCAGCTGGTATGTCTGTTTCACAAAATTGAGCATAAACATGAATTCAGCCAGCACTGAAGGGGCACAGCACGGTGCAATTATGTCCTACTGGAGCACCCACAACGTGAGAGCAATGTTACAAAGAGAATGCATACATATATGATCTTACATAACAGCACTTAGCAATTTTGAACCACCAACGGTTCAGCTTTTCACAAAGGGGTGCTGGACTGGTCACCCATTCAAAAAGTAAAAAAGTAGTTTAGAAACCATGCTTAAAAAATGGCCGCTGCGGACGTTAATTGTAGTTGGCCGGTACTCTCAGAGAGGGCTAAACACTGGAAAAAGCATGCATGCCTTTGACAAATGGAGAGAATGCAGAACAGACCAACAGTGGTGCCAGCAAATGGGAAGGCTATGGGCAGACTGAAGTCCACTATGTAGATACAGCAGTCTCAGTTCGAGACGTGCACGCATGCCGAGACCTAATAACCCTTGCTTCTCTGAACATGGAGAGATAAAGATCTTAGGGTCCCACATAGAGAGGTTTTTAGGTATGGGATTTGAGCCTGCTAGCTGCTTCACCAGCCTACTGTTTTGCCAAAAAAACTCATACATGAAATACATTAATAGAGGGGCTCTTGGTCAGCCAGTATCATCCATTGGTCCATTAGTTTGTCATTTACATTTTCCTTTCACCCACCACAGTATACAGCATGGGGCAATTGATCGGTCCAATTCACCCATTGACTACCTTCACTTCTAGTGACTGCACAAGCCTGCACACAATGGCAAATCTGGTTCAAACTATGCACTATATTTCATATTAACTTTAAATACTGGATATTTATGTTGCCTATACTTTGGAGCCAAGTCTGATGGTAATTTATTTTCTGTTTCCTTTTTAAATTTACTATAGAATGTTGTTACCAAGGGTTAAAATGACACTGTAATATTGTAGCTGTCTGAATTTGGAGACAATGATTACCTGATGATTTCTTGTCTCCTTCACAAATTATAATTTTAAAATAGATGGCAGAAATGAAAGGCCAATATTTACAAAAACACCACTAGTAAAATGACGCAAGCAAACGGCAATTCCATTTAGGTTTCAGCATGTGTTAGGAACTATTAACACGTTACTGACCCTAAGGTAGAGTTGTAACTGATGTGCAAAGCGAACGTTGTGCAGGCTACAGTTTCCCATTGGGAATCAAAATGTGTAAAGGGCCTTGGGGGAGCAGACAGTGGTGATGTGTTCCCATAGGGTAAATATTTGTTTTGCCACACCTGTCTCTTTAACGGAAATGGGCTGCTTTTAATAAAAGTGTTTCCAATTTGGAAATGCAGGGACAGGGGTCTATTGTGCCTTGCAGGCCTTCCTCCCTGCATTCACAGCCACTCAGAATCGGCCAGAAACTGCGCACTATTTAAATAATATTTAGTAGACAGGGCAAATGTGCAATTACCATTGTGGCCTATTAATGCAGTAGTCACCTTGGAAATTGCTTTACCATACTCAAACTAGTTGGTAGGCAAACTGCACACCTCTGGTTTGCGAACGGACAGAGTACATCAGGGTCTTAGTGCCAGGGTGCTGCCGTGAGGTTGAAAGCAGCTGCCCAACATGGGAGCTGCTTCCCAAATGTACCATCGTTTTCACATCTTGCTTTTTGTTTTCTCAGCCAGAGAAAGAATGATCGGTGACCTCAAATAATCAAGTTTTTAACAGAAAATCCGAGCATATGTTTTTTTATATTTATGTGACGACCCAAGAGCAATCTTCAGTTTCCATCCCCCTGTATTATATTCTACCAATGCTGCTTTGGCATCATGCTGTACGTTCCCCTCATTGTTGTGTATAAGTCCAACGGTGCTGCAGAAGCCTTTGATTAAAACATGAAGGGCTTGATTACAGCCTTAGCGGATGGGAACCTCCGTCAAAAACGTGACGGATATTCCGCCCGCTGTTTTACAAGTTCCCTAGGATATAAAAGAACTTGTAATATGGGGAATGAGATATCCATCATGTTTGTGAAGGAGTACCCCATTCGCCAAGGTCGTAATCAGGCCCAAAGTTTTATCATTTCAACATACTTTTCCTCAATAATTGGCTTCAGTTTTTAACGTTTGTGTAGTGACTTTAGAAGGAAATGGTGCAGTAGCATTACAAGAAAAATGGTCCACAGGGCAGGATGTTAGATAAGGCTTCATTGAGCTCGGTATCTTTGATTTGATGCCCAACGGTCACAGTTGGCCCAGTGACATCTCTTTCATACAGACCAGTTCTTCACCAAATATATATAGGGCACACTGGCTCCCATGCACAAGAGGCGAGGCACTTGTTTCCATCAGAGTTCTTCTTCTATATCAATAAAGATATGCAAATGAATATAATGGTGAACAGCAATCTTCCCAACTCCTGTTCTCTGTTGCAAGCTCCTCCCATCCCTCCCCTATACCCAGCAGAAGCCCTCAATGCCCTCATCATCTTCTTAGCACATTTTTCCCCTCAACTTTTCTCTCCTGTGCTTGAGGGAACCGAGGTAACAATCACAAGAAGAAGAGGTGGCTCAATTACTCCTGTGAGCAGGATACAGGAGAGGCAAAGACTCAGCAGATTATGTGGATTCAGGACTATCCGCATTAGGGAGTTGAAGCCCTCCTCTAGTTATGGGGTCAGGGTGCTGATCCCTACTCATCTACTGCCTGCCCTGGCTTTTGGCCTGCTGGAGGGAAAAATGAAGAACCAGCTTATGTTGATGCCACTATACTGGGTGCCCAACTTGAGGGTCTCCATTTGGTCATGTACTCTAAAATGCTGTTGGCATTACCATTACAATGACCAATAACTTCAAAACAATAGCATAGAAGGATACACTTGTACGTAATAGAATATATTCAATTATCAAAGGTTCGCTCTCCTCCCCATTCACTCATGTCTGCAAGACCCAGGGAGAACCGTTACTTCTATAGAAATTACCTGTAAGAACAGAGGGAAAAAATGCTATGCAAAGGTAACAAATGGTCTTCTCGAATCAAACTTAGCCATTTGTGACTGCCTGGTAAGAAGACTCAGCACTGCAACTCATTCTTTATGAATGTATGTGCAGATGTATGATGGGAAATCCAGAGATTTCACTTTCTTTGCAGATGGATAATGGAAAATGCTGAGTTGTCACTTCCTGTGCAGATGGATGATGGGATCATCTCCTACAGACTCATGTTGTGCCCCTGCTCTGCCAAAAGATGATGACAGGAGGTGTCTGCACTGCCTGCAACCACATACTCATGTCCTAGCTATCAATATTAGAACATGTTACATGTGAGCATCTGGACAGATGTGCTTTTCTTTGTGCAGTCTGTGATTGCTGTGTGGATGTATGTATGTATGTATGAATGGATATGTTATATAAATTCTATATACGTTATATCGATTCTATATGTAAATATATAGAGTGATACGTTATATAAACTATATATATATATAGTATCATTATATATGTGTGTGTGTGTATATATATATATGTATATATATATATATACATATATATTTATATATATGTATATATATATATATATATATATACACACACACACACACATATATATATATACACACATATATGAGAGAGAAAGAGAAGTTGATGGAATAATTCATTGTGAGGAAGGGTGGGTGATACCAAGTGGTATGCTGGAGAGCAGGGCTGGCTTTAGGGCAGAGCAAGCAGTGCGGCCTCACCGGGTGCTGGCCTGGATTGGGGGTCGCTGACCTCAGGGGGGCGCTCTGTTTAGCAGTAACCTAGGAAACTTGTGATTTAAAAGCACCTGCTGAAAAGTTCCTTAAGCGTCTAGCAATTAAAATGTCAAGATGCCTCTTGTAGTCAATGTTCCTGCTAGAGAGGGAGATCGGAGTTTTGTCTAGCAGCAGTTTTGACTCGCCATAAATTAGCACAGAGGGGTAAAGTGCCTGCTGCAAAGAACAGAACTATATTTTATCTGGATAGCTGAGTGGATTAGTAAAGCCAACCTTTACAAATGCCTTAAAACAAATGAACGTATGTGAAAAGGGGGCTATGGAGAGATGGGGGGCATGTTTGCCATGTGGTAGTGAAGGAATGTGAGGAGGTGGTCATGGGGTGGGGGGTCATCAAAATAGACTGTCACACAGAGTGCCACCAGCGCTAAAGCCGGCCCTGCTGGAGAGTAGTATCTTACTGTGGTGAGTGACACCTCGGAGGGAGCCATATTTGGATAGGTAACAATTAGGGGAAAAGTGAGGGGAAATGAGTGGACTGAGTAACACTCTTCTTAAGGTTCACTGGGTGTGACATAATGCACCAGATGTGGCCTTGCTAGTGCTATGTACACTCAAGCGCTCTTTTCTGCTGGCATCTCCCGTCCTCAACCCCAACATTCAATGATGCTGTCCATAATACACCTGTATGTATGAGGGAATCTTGCACTCCTTCTGTCCATGTTTTACCTATCATAAGTATGTCTGTAAGGGAAACCTTGACTGCTTATTTCAAAAACCTCACTTACATGCACTGCATGCCTCATCTGAGTGTCCATGTCAGGGGCAGCCAGACATGGGCATCGAAAAAGGCAGAAGCCAGGATAAACCTGCAACAATTCCACCACATTAACCTCATAACTGAGAAGCGGAAATAAGACAACCTGTGGTCAAATGCACAGTAACAGAAGTAGGACAGGTCGTCATTCGCCGCACATCATGGTGCATGCTGCTACACTTTGGTGTGGAGAAAAACACTAATAGTCCACCTCGATCTGTGATCGAATCTGTCTGCTTTCCATAGTCGGTGTAGTTAGACATCACTTGGAAGCAAACCAGGAAGCGCATTACCGAAGCTGCTCTGATAGTTCTGAGCCACATAATATTAAAGTTGGAGTATTGCTGTGTGGGGGGGTTACTATGATGTCTCCTACGAAAGAGCCTATTTCCTTCGCATTGAGAAGGCTTCAGAAAAAAAAATGATTTTGCAGGACATGTCAGCATTTTACATTACATCACTGGGTGGAGAGTGGATACAGAGGAAGAGTTGTTTTCCACTGTATCCTTGGGTACATAAGCACAATATATGAATGTATTTTTTTATTTTGAACATTTGCAGAAAATGCAAGTGAATCTGACCATAATTAAAGGACGATCCAGAATATGACCAAATGAGGAAGAACAGAGGCAGATGAGGCGGCAGTTTCCTTTTGAAGGTTAAGCTGCCGAGGGCGAACCCTTGGCTGTCCCTCTGTCTGCAAATAAAAAGCACTTTGTGACAACCAGCGCAGAGGGGAGCAGGGCTGGCGGGGCCCACAAAGAGCTTTTCATGGAGAGACGTCAACACTTGGCGCGCTCTCCACGTTGCTGCATTCTGTGACTGGCGACCCGGGCTCTGCGCCAGACCCTGCCCCATCGCACAGGCGACACCTAGGGCCTGACTGCCAGTGTCCTATATCACATAAATCTAACACAGAGATAATTATCGTCACTTCCAATTTTTTGGGGAATAATCTTCACTTCTGTGCTTACCGCACCAAAATCTGCATGTCCAGGTAAATGCTGGGTCTTTTACCTTGTTAAAGTAAGGCAGGCTCGCATACTACCAGTTTTACATAACAGAAAGTGGGACATTTTGAAAAACAATCTGGTGAATGTGTTTTCCGCATTGACTTTTAATGAAACAGAGGCATGCTAGGCGCGAGACAGTTGAAAATAAAGCAATTTTTTGCTATAAAAATGGAGATCCTGCCTGAATCAGGTCTGTTGGCATGTCTGGGTTTGACCTGTTCAATTTAAACAAGCATTGTCAAAGCCAATAGGATTCACCTATGCGAGACCTATTGATATTGTCTGTTTTTTAAAGATGTAGTACAGCAGCACAGGCTCTGTCAAACATGGCTCAAAGCAAATAAAAACAAAGCGCGATGGTGTGGCCTGCGTTGGCAGCGTTATAACGCATTTTTTTGTTTACTTTAAGCCATGTTGCACAGAAGCCCTTACTGCTGTGCAACATCTTTAAAAGCATTAGCAAAGCCAAATTGCTTTGCACAAGCTATTTACGTTTGGTAATGTTTTTAAAGTTGTGGGCTGCTGTGCAACATGGCTTGAAGTATATAAAACAAACCCAATGATGCAGTCAATGCTGGGCATGCTATAGTGCTTTTTAAAATTTACTTAGGACATTTTTTACAGCAGCCAGTGCTGGTGTGCAATATGCCATAAAACAGCATGGGATGAGCTTTGGGGGAGGCAAGCAGCTCTTTCCACTGGGGAGAAGAGTTGACTTAACGGGGCGATCTGCCGACCGAGGAACCAGGTTTGAGTCGTAGTGTTAGCTCAACATACTGTGGTTCTGGACAATTCACTTAATCACCTTGAGCCTAAAAAACAAAAATGAAATTGAACGCGTACCTCTGTAATGTAACTGGTACTCATGTAAAGCATTCCAATACCTTTGGGTCGGGTTTGCGCTATATAAACCAGCAAAAAAAAGTTTTAAAAAAGGGAAGAAGAGGGAGGAGGGTGGTAAACAGAGGTGGTGAGTGGGGAGGTGCTGAACAGTAAAAAAAGAGTACCTGGTGGAGCCCGTGGTCAGTGCAAATACACTGGCAAAAGAAAGCAGTACTTGGCCCATGCTCCACATCAGGGTTGAACAATGAAGCCCAGGAGGAAGTTGAAGGCGAGGAGGGGCGCCAACCAATAGGAAGCAAGGAAACAAGAGTGATGTGGGAGCCAAGCAATGGTAAGCAAAGGTAAGTAATAAGAGAACTCTAAGCCCCTTTAAAGATTTGTTTTTTCTTCAAAAGATATTTGGCAAGCACAGCCTAAGTGCTGTGCCGGCAAAACCAAACAAGTATTTGCAATGCAACGGGTCTTGCATTTCTCCGAGTTAGAGCTATTAGCAGTTGTAAACTCCCAACTGTACTTTTCTTGCCTCATTAAATGAAAAAAAAACTACAGCGACCGCGCTGCTAAAAAATGGAAATAGACATACAAACGGAAATAACAGTTCACTTGTAGTGAAACCTATGGGCAAAAGTGCAATTATCTACGTAACCGGCAAAAGTGCAATTAACTATGTAACAGGGTCCATGTCATGCAAAGCGCTCGACTTCTGCCAAGTGAGATTGCGCTGCGAAAAAAGAGAAAAAGTAGTCCACAAATCGTACGGAGAACAGCGAGCCTCAAATGTTTTCAGTACTTGATCGCTGCGCTCGAGGAGGGCTAACCACCGGAAAAGGCATGACATATGCATGCTTTCCACTAATGAAAACAAGCATATTTTAAAAGGCAAGCCCACGAACCAATGAAAGACACAGACGTGACATGGGCCTGTTCTAACTACTACTGCATCTTGCAAGTGATACACATGCGCTAGCCATGCTATGCAGACTCGACCCTAAAAAGGTTGCCATTTATATCTCTTCTGGTAATTATCAGTGCATTAAACAGCAGTGCACCACATGTAATTGTGGTCCCTGTGCAAACCAATGTTTGCTCAGGAATGACACTTTAAAGAGCTCCTACTAGGAGGCAGCTGTTTGATAAGGCGACTTCACTTCTGGCGCAGGCGTCAAGTCGTACACCAAAGATTAGCACTGCATTCTGATTGATGACAGGTGGAGATCTGCCTACTAGACCTAAGTGATATGCCTCCCATCTACAACAGATTGGAAAATCTGCAGTAGTGAGGTTAGTAAACATTTATTTTTTTACTTTTTTCTTATTATTTTCACAGAGCACATTTTCCATGCACACAAAGCCATTCCTTTACACCCCCCCAAAAAATGTATGTTTCCCCGATGCAACTGTATGATTTATAAACTGCCCTTATAGGGGTCACTTCACTTGTGCCATTAGGATTGAACGAGGGAACACTAGACGTGTCATCATAAAATTCCTAACACATCAGTAATGATCCCCTAACCAGATACCTGGCAATTTTAGTAGTCTAACACTTTATTTTCTCCTCGGACCGACAGTAATGCGCGATGAGCCGGAGAGATTCTGGAAACAACTGAGTGTGACTGTGAAATATGTGGTGAGAGCGTGTTGCTGGCGTTGTAGGTGCTGACCTGGGAATTTGTAAGCAGCATTTGAGCGAATGAAACAATACGTTTCTGGGCGGCATATGAAAAGACTTGCGCCTAGAATAAGGAGCCTTTCAGAGGAAGGAGCCTAAATATAGGACCTCACAAAAACCATGTTTAAGAATCATGTTGGCACTTGCCTCCCAACAGCACAAAACGCTCATAATCTGTCTATTTGTATAGCGCACTAATCACCTTCCAGGGTTATTTAAGAGCCAGGTCTTCAGCTTCTTGCAGAAATCAAAACCTGAGGAGGAGGAAGCTGTGATGCAGAGTGAGGTGGCCTATAGTGGAGTGGTGCAGAGTAGGATGCAGTGGAATATAGCACAGTGTCGTAGTGTATCATGGTGTTGAGTGTTATGGTGTAGAGTATAGTAGTGCAGAGTACAATGCAGTGGTGTACAGTGCATTGGAATAGAATGCAGTGGCACAGAGTAGAGTGGTGCACAGTAGAGAAGAGTGGCCTAGAGTGGAGTAGAGTGGCATAGAGTGTATTGGCGTGTTGTATAGTACAGTGGCATAGAGTGTGGTGGCTTAGACTAGAGTGGAGTGCTGTGGGGTAGAGTGACGCAGAGTGGCACTGTGTGGGTTGGAGTGGTGTAGAATGGAGTGGCATGGATGGAGTGGCATGGATGGAGTGGAGTGGCATGGAGTTGCATATGGGGGAGTCGAGTGGTATAGAATGGAGTGGCGTATAGTGGAGTTTGGAGGAATGGAGTAGAGTAGAATGGACAGGCGTATAGTACAGTGACTTAGAATGCATTGGAGTAGAGTAGAGTGGTGCATAGTAAAGTGGCTTAGAGGGCAGTGGTGTAGAGTGGAGTGGTATAGAGTGCAGTGGCGTAGACTACAGTGGTGCAGAGAAGAATGTAGTGGCAGTGAATGCAGCGGCATGAGGTGCAGTTGCATAGCTTGCCGTGGTTTAAAGTAGAGTGATGCGGAGTAGAGGGCAGTGGTATAGAGTGCAGTGGTGTAGAGTAGAGAAGGGTAAAGTAGAGTAGAGTGTAGTGGCATAGAATACTCAACAAATTCAGAAAACACAAATCAGGACAAAGAATCCCCCATTTCCAAGTGAAATAGTAACTCAAATTTTTCATCGCCTCATTTAAAATACTCAAAATAATAACTCAGGCAGACCAAACAAAAACATCCTAAACAGCTACAAATATGGACATCAAACAGATAACCACAGAGAAAAAGAACACAATGAAACTGAAATCTCACACAACAGCTCAGTCATACTTCACACAGAATAACTCTAACCTCAAGGCAATGGATGTCTCAGCGGACTAAAGTGCTGCATAGACAAATAGTAAAGACATCCAGTCATGACCCACTGAAAAAACAATGAATAAGAAATTGCCACTTAACCACCTAAATTGGTCACATATTGACTCTACAACTGAGATTAATGCTCAACCTTTACATCACATATGAGGCATGGACCAGAATTCAGTACCTGAAACACATCACCATGTGATGAATCCCACTCTGGTTGGTGGTGAAACCCAGAACCAAGTAGAAGCACACAACCAAGACAGCCAAAAGGGTGACAAGGACCATGCCCCTTTTCTCTGGCTTGTCTCAAATAGTATTTCTCCTTCCCTGTGAATCCTTTGCTAATAATGCCAAGTGCAGTGCTATTCTGTCTTCGGCTATCTCTCCACCACTTACAAATGTTCGTAAGGTGGCCTAGAAAACTGTAAGATACTGTTTAGTCTATGAGTTCCTGACTCACTTGATATTCCCCACATTAATATTGTGGTGATTTGAGTGTGATGGCTGGGGAGATGTGATCCCTGTGAGGACCAAACAATCTTGCATACAGTGGTCCGCTTCAAAGAAAGGGGTGCTTTGAGGCTTCACCTGCTGTCTTCTTTATTGACACTGCACTCCTCCTCTGCAATCACCAAACTGGTGAATGAGGGTGAATAGATCATGCAGGCCACTGGTACACCTTCTGCAGGCCCACTTGATGGCCCAGGCAGCCAAAGTTGGACAGCCTGGTACACGGAGCGATTGCTTGATCAGGGGCAATGGGTGTCAGCCATGGAGCGAAGTCATCACAACCCTACTCCATGCAGCCTGAGTGCTGGTCCAGTGTGGGGTGCCCATTATGTAAGACCCCAAAGGTTCTCCTTGTCCTCTTCTTCTATAGGGCAGATGAAAATTATGGTAGTGTAGATTGTGCGGCACCAGAGTGCCTTCTGCCCTACTGAGAAGTGGAATGGTATTGCCTTGTGTGGAGGTGTTTCCGTCCCTGCTCATGTATACATTGGATGAGATTGACAGGAGAGAGACAGCAACCAGGACGTGGACCTCATTATTTAATCCTGAAGTGCCCACCTAGATTAATTTGTGGGAAAGGAAAAGTGTGGTGAGCCAAGCTTCCCTATGGCTGGTTGTATTGTATTGCATTGCAACATTTAAATAACGCTTACTACCCCCTATATGGGGCATTGAAGCATTTGCTTACATGGGTAGTACGCCACACTGTGTAAGATGTGTGGTTGGAAGGACTTTGTCTTTGTTTTGATCTTATGTGGGAAGGGTTTCCATGTTGTGTGTGAGGACCACTGAAGTACAGTTATTGTGTTATAGGAAGCAGCACTTAGCAATGTGATGGATGAAGAAGTGAGAGAGATAGGCATGCAGTTAATAGTTTTTAGTAAGCTTGCAGCTCTACAGGTATCTTTTTGATTATTTTTTATGCTTATAGTCCACTTAGCTAATTACGGCACTTGGTTGGCCATTCTGAGATATTTTGATTATGGTCCTGAGTAGGCATAGGTTAGAGGGAGAAGTAGTGGAAAGACCTGCTGGGATGGACTTTGTTAATATCATCCAAAATCTGATTATTATTGTGAGATGCCAAGAGGTGGCCATAGTATTTAGCTAGTCGGGACCTACAGTCCTCTGTTGGTCTGCAGTATTAGACAGATCTCTTCAGTTATTGCATACATTTTCAGATGATGATGGGTGATTTATTGCTGTAGACTAATACCCTATTGGGTAATGGATATGACCCATACCGGTTTTGTCTTATGTGAGTGTAAGGGAGTCAAGCAGAGTTAAACTTTTGCCCTTTAGCAGGGTCATCCCCAATCTTTTTGCCTCCTGTCTCCTATTTTTTCTGACCTGTTGCTGTTGGCTTTTGAACTCTGAGCACTTTACCACTGCTAACCAGTGCTAAAGTGCATATACTCTCTGTGTACATTGTATTGTTGATTGGTTTATCCATGATTGGCATATTTGATTTACTAGTAAGTCCCTAGTAAGGTGCACTAGAGGTGCCAGGGCCTGTAAATCAAATGTTAGTAGTGGGCGTGGAGCACTGGTTGTGTCACCCACATAAGTAGCTCTGTAATCATGTCTCAGACCTGCCACTGCAGTGTCTGTGTGTGCAGTTTTAACTGTAAATTCGACTTGGCAAGTTATTCACTTGCCAGGCCTAAACCTTCCCCTTTCTTACATGTCACACACCCCTAAGGTCGGCCCTAGGTAGCTCCAAGGGCAGGGTGCAGTGTATGGTTAAGGTAGGACATAAAGTTATGTGTTTTATATGTCCTGAGAGTGAAATATTGCTAAGTTCGTTTTTCACTGTTGCAAGGCCTGTCCCTCTCATAGGTTAACATTGGGGCTACCTTTAAATCTGATTAAAGTGTAGATTCCCTTTGGGAGCAGATGGACATGTGGAGTCTGGGGTCTCTGAGCTCACAATTTAAAAATACATCTCTTAGTAAAGTTGATTTTAAGATTGTGTGTTTGAAAATGCCACTTTTAGAAAGTGTGCATTTTCTTGCTTATCCATTTTTGTGACTCTGCCGGTTTGTGGATTCCATGTCTGGGTCAGTTTGACAGTTGGGTTGGTTGCATCCCACACTAGACAGGGACACAAAGGGAGCTGGGGTGTAGACTGCATTTCCTGATGAGCCCTCAAGGAGGAAGGAGGAAGGGGGGAGTGGTCACTCACACCTGAAAGGGCTGTGCCTGCCATCACACAATGCAGTCATCAACCCCCTGGTGAGTGTCTGGGGCCTGGCCTGGGCAAGGCAGGATTTCACATTCAAGAGAGACTTTGCTTTGAAGTAGGCCTACTTCAAAGGAGAAAATGGGTATAAGAAGGGCACCCAAAACCACAGACTTTAGAACACTTCTGAAAACCAAGAGGAACCTCTGCCTGGAGAAGAGCTGAAGAGCTGAGGGAGAAGAGCTGCCCTGCCTGTGACTGTGCTTTGTGGAGCTATCCTGCAGTTTCTGCTTCTGCCAGAGTAAGAGGGCAAAGACTGGACTTTGTGTGCCTTCCATCTTGAGAAGAACTCTCCAAAGGCTTGATTTAGAGCTTGCCTCCTGTTGTTTGAAGTCTCAGGGACACCAAAGTCTTCTCTCTGCCAGCACCTGGAGTCTCTGGAGAGACTCCTACTCTGCCCTGTGGTGCCCATCCAGTTCCTGGGACCCTGAAAGGAGAAGCTGGCAGCCTAAGAGGAGGAAATCCATGCACAGAGCGCCGTGACTCCAATCTGCGGCTGAAGAAACGATGCGCCGCTGGCTCCACGACTGAAAATCGATGCCTGCCTGAAACGCGACTGAAGAATCGACACACAGAGCTGGAGAAATTACACGCAGCATCGCTGATGGAGGCTGGGAGATCGCAACCCACGCTGTGTGGTTTTCAGATCATCGTGAGGCTGGATTTCCGACGCAAACACCGCTGGGTGTGTGAAAACAACACAAGGCCTGCTCGGACCTGAGAGTTTTGACCGGATCAATGCATCGCTCTCCTGCAGAGAGAAGAAACGACGCGCCCGACCTGATGAAATGAGAAACGACGCTAGGTCTCGCTCGTGAGTGAAATCAACGCATCGCATGCCCTTTTTGATGCAGACTCGCCCGTGCGAGGTTATTTTTGACACACCCAAGATACATTTTCACGCTAAGAGTGTTAGTGTGTGTTTAAAACTACATAAAGACTCTTGTTGCTTTTTAATTGATAACTTGACTTGTGTATTGTGAATTTTTGTCGTTTTAGTCTTGCTTTGTTTAGATAAATATTTTCTATTGTTCTAAACTGGTGTTGTGTCATTTTGTAGGTATCTCATTAAGTTACTGTGTGTGTTGGTACAAATACTTTACACCTAGCACTCTGAAGTTAAGCCTACTGCTCTGCCAAGCTACCAAGGGGGTAAGCAGAGGTTAGCTGAGGGTGATTCTCTTTTACCCTGACTAGAGTGAGGGTCCTTGCTTGAACAAGGGGTAACCTGACTCTCAACCAAAGACCCCATTTCTAACAAGCAGTAAAATTAATTATTAGGCAGTCTGTATGAACTGCAGTTGATTGACTGCTTGATGTTATATTAGTTTTAGAGAGGGTTATATATGGTATTGTGATTGCATTATATAGCACTAGGTGCCCCAGACCAGGCATTGTTTTGCTTTACACTGGGCAGCACATTGCTCCAGGTTTTAGGATTAGTGATTTTGTTGTTGTTTGTTAGTGGGATTAGTCTTGTGCGCTACCAGAGACATGTCATGCATTTACTCCTGTTTATGTGCGGTAGATAACTTTAGTAGAAAATTAGATTTAGTAGACAGTGTGCTGCTGACATGCCAAGTCACTTTTGGCTCCTGCTGGGAAATCATAGAGCAGGATTGAGGTGTGAGGCAGCAGAAACTGAACAAACTGAACATTAGTGTATTTCACCGAAAACCAAGGGGTTTGGGCAATGACAGCATCCTAGATGGGGCCACTCTGCGACCTTAGCTGCTCACTTTGGGAAGTAGAGTTGGTGATCAAAGGTTCTAGAACCGCATAGTAACAGAAGGTTGGCTACATAGACACTGAATTGAAGCTGCTAGGCATCGATTTCAGAAAGAAGGCTGACATGGCTAGCATGGAAAAACTGGCTATAGGAATTGTCAAATGATGTGCATTCTTTGAATGCTTACGTGAACTGCCTGATAGAGGAGTCATGCTCTCATCTCCATGGGATGGAGGGTATGGTGGACCCTCCCTCCTTAACTATGCACATTTCAAGCAACTCTGTGAAAGTGCTGAGGCCCCAGGTATGTGACTTTTCACTGAGGAACAGATGAAGAGGGTCTCCAACTTAAATAATTTTTATTGAGCAAACCAACTCACATAACCAGAAGACAATAACAAAGGGTAAACATGATAACTCATGGTTTGAACAGCAACAGTAGGAAAATATCCAGCAGCTCTGTATTTTGACGTGTATGTCACCAGCATTAAAAACTTTAAGGTAATGACCTATGACAATGAACCCAAGCTCAGTCTATCAAGGAAAGAGGAGAAGTGGAGTTCACGAGTCAAAGGCAGAGCATGTGAAAGATAAATATTTCACCAAAGATTTCACATCCTAGTTAAGTACTGAAACGTGTAACAATAGTAATCACAGGTGGGTGAGCCTTGCTACAATTTCAAGAGAATACCTAAGAGTCCAGCGATGTCAGAGATGCAGTTAAACACTTTTTGATCTGCTCGCGGTTTCCGGAGAGAGCCCTGGAGTTGACCCTCTTGGACTCCAGTGTGGAAATCGAGAGACAAGTTGACCCACCATCTGCTCAGTAGTTCTTGTCATCCGATTCTAATCTTCTTCATAACCACTTCCATTGAATAAATATTTCTCTTGATGTGCTGGGTGGACTCGGAGCCATGTGGATAGCCATCATCAACATTTGTCCTTAGGCCCAGACTGGGTCGGCATGATTTAGCCACTTGGTCTCATCTATGGGTCCCTCTAACTATCTGCAATCTCGGGGGGAAAAAGAAGCTTCTCTTTCAGTCGTCTTGGTCAGTTCTTTGAAGACATGGCAAGTTTACCTCAGAGCCACAGGAGGAAAGGCTAGGAGGGGTCCAAGTTTACTGTAGTCTCCTCCCCTGCTCCACCACTGTTTGTCTGTCACCAACCTGTGGTGCGCACAGCTGCTATCATGAACTGGTGTGCTCCTCCAATGCAGGTGTGCTTCCAAGCTACTCCTTCAAAACCAACATTTTAAGTGCTGCTTTCACTGCAGGGATTGGAGATTCTGTCCACAAAACTCAGACTGTCATTCCCTGTTTCATAGCTGCCTGACAGTGTGCCGCCATCATTATGCTCCTCATTGTGCTGTTGTCCTTCTAAATGTTTGGGTCCAGCAGATATCCCCGGAGCAGTCAATATCCGGTTGTGCCATTGCCTGGACCACATGGTTCTCATCAATGTCAGCCCCCTTTCTGTTTGTAGCTCCCCAAAGTAGTGGCAGAAAGGGAGCTGGCTGGAGTTTCCAAGAGAAGTGGCCATCTTGGTGCCTGGCCGGCTCCACCTCATCAAGACCAGCTTAAAACTGAAAGGTCTGTCCAACTTTATCATTGTTGATCAGACCTACTAGGTGCTGGTTCTTGTTCCGCTGCCAAACGCCCAACCAAGAACCATCAAAGTGAGGTTTCGTAAACCATGGCTTTGATGCTACAATTCATGTATCTAAAACTGAGAGTTCTAGTCCCCATGGCAACGTGAAGGAGTTGCTCCTCTGAAATAAAAGTTGTATTAGAGGCTCCTGTGTAATGTGCTTTGGAACGGGGAATAGAGACCCTAACGGAGATGAGTTTTTACCATGAGAGCACACCAGGGATGCGACTGGCTAACCTTATGTTTTTTTGAGTACCTTGTTGATAATTCAGCGATATTGTCCTGGACAAGCTTTCTATTAGTGACATACAGAGGCCACATATACTGACTCTTAGGAATTCGATTTTTTTTATCCAACAATCAGGATATCAGACTGAGGATGTGATTTTACACAGCCAGATAGTTTTACATCTTGCTTACTATTCAATTTGCCTCTCAGGCATTTGCTCCTGCCATATGTCAAATACTTGATTTCCTATATAGTGTGTCGTTTCAGGACCATCATATAATTCTATGGGTGGGGGAAGTTTTGGGGTGTGAGGCAGTTTGTCAGATTACAGTGGTTTTTGGATGGAGCACTGAAATGTTGCATGACAAGGCTAGGTGTATGGTGAGGGCCACACAAGAAACTGTTACTGTGAGGTAAGGGAGGCGATTGGAACAATTGTCACTCAAGACACATTATAATGTATTATGACTAACTTCATGGACAGATACAACCCTGATCTGGTGTTTATCCAAAAATTCAACTTTATGGACACTGATGCCCTCATTATGAGTATGGCGGTCCTAGGACCTCCAGACTCGTGGTGGCAGTTGGGCCGCCGCCAATGTGGCGGTCCAACAGCCACATTATGACCGTGGCGAAAGCGCCATGGTCAGACGGCCGACACTGCCACTTTTTTGCCGGCCGGCAGCCTGGCGCTGACAGCGGGCTTAATCCTCCAGGGCAGCACTGCAAGCAGCACTGCCCTGGGGATTACGACTCCTGTGTCGGCCAGCTCTTGCATGGCGGTGCAATCGCCATGCAAAGGCTGCTGGAGACTGGGTGCCGTGGGCTCCATGTGGACCCCTGCACTGCCCATGCACTTGGCGTGAAACTGCTATGGGCCAATTACAGTTGAGTAAAATTCTGGTTCTCGGTTCCAGACCCTGGGTTCCAATTTACTCCTTGTGAAGCATATTTCCAACTAGCTTGGTCCCAAACAACTCCATTAATTTTTTTAGAATAAAATATGAGGATAGGTTGTCTGTTAACTTGAAAAAGGCCCTTATTGCGCTGGTTTATGGAGAGGGTAAGCCTGAAGAGAAATGCTCATCACAACGCTCTATTTTCCTTCGTAAATGTGGAAATAAGCTATTGGTCTAAATCCTTCCCATGAGATTGTTATTTTACCTCAAGTTCACCCAGAACAGTTCAGCTTTATGCCCCAAACACTTGTATGCCTGAATCTGTGTCACGTTTACAATTGCATCAACAGGGTGAAAACCATTGGTGGCATCTGGTTATTTGTTCTGCTGATGTCAAAAAGCATTTGACTTCATTGAGTGGCCTTTCTTGTTAGATATTTTGTGGTAAAATGGTTATAGACTAGAATTTGTTGCACGCACCACACTGCTCCTCCATATAGGAATGTTTTACAGTGGCTAAGGTGAATGGATTTTGGTTTGAACATTTTGATTTGGGGTGAAGGTCAAAGCAGGGCTGCCCCATGCTCTTTAGTGATACAGCCCTCTGCATGCTGGATCTGATAGTACCTCCTGGTAATATGATTACAACAGATAGATGAGTAATGGATTTCCAACTGTATACCACAAATCTGTGGTACACTCTCCAGAGTTTGTGTGTGTTCAGGGAATTTACACCGAATCCTAGATTCAAGATAAAATGGACCAAGTCTACTTTGTTCCATGTGAGGCACTGGTCTGTTGACTTGCTTGCACATAAACCCCTTCATGTTCATTTTGAGGTTTTCTGCTACTTGTGCATTGATATTTATGCCAACTAGGAATTTTGAATGATTTGACTTTTAGACCGCAGCCTTACCAAGCTCCTGTACAAGATTAAGTGGTGTCTTGCAATAAGTAACATGTCCTTTTCTTTTCTGGGTAGGACCATTGTCTCCTGAGGTGTTATAGGTCATAACAACATGTTAAAGGTGTTTTCCTGCTTTTGGGTAGCAAGGATCCATTGGCAGCTTTAATTAAGCTGTGTTCAGAATTAATAAGTGAGGCATTTTATTGCCCTATTTGCAGAATACTACACTGTGCCCTAGCCGGTGACCATGAATGACTGCCCCATTCGGGAAACTGTTGATTTTTTTTGACAGGCTGACTGTGAGGAAGTGGACATATCTCATTTTGTTCAGCATGGGAAGGGAATTGGGAGCTGTAGGAAAGTAGCCTCTTTCTAGCTTGGTTACCCCCAATTTTGGCCTGTTTGTCACTGTGTTTGACTGTGTCTACTGGGATCCTGCAGGACCCCAGTTGTTATGCTTTCGCCCTTAAATTTAGTTGTTGGTAACTGTTATCACTGTATTTTACCCAACATTGGCACACTTGTACCCATTTATAAGTCCCTAGTTTATGCTCCCTATGTACCCAGGGCATTGGGGTTCCAAGGGATCCCTATGGGCTGCAGCATATATTTTTACCACCTATAGTGAGCCCAAGCAAAGGGTTGTGCGGGACTGCTATTGCAGTCTGCGTGAAAAGGTGCAAGCACCCTTTCACTGCCACTTTTCACTATACCAGGTCACTTATAAGTCACCCCTATGGCAGGCCTTCCAGCCCAGATGGCAGGGTGCAACAGACCTGTGTGTGAGGGCACCCCTGCACTAGAAGAGGTGCCCTCATGAACTCCAGGCCCATTTACCCGGACTTCATGACAGCAGGGATGCCATTTTATGTGTCTACTGGACATAGGTCGCTACCTATGTCCAGCTACGTAATGGTAACTCCGAACATAGGCATTTTGGTACAAAGCATGTTGGAATCATACCCTAAGGCTTTTGCAAGCATTGGTTGTATGATTCCATGCACTCTGGGGGCTCCTTATAGGACCCCCAGTATTGCCATTACAGCCTTCTGTGGGTTTCCAGGCAGCCGAAGCTGCCAAACAGGTTGCTGCCCTCCTGTTGCTTGAGAAGCTTGAGCCCAGGAAGGCAGAACAAAGGATTTTCTTTGGGAGAAGGGTGTTACACCCTCTCACTTTGGAAATAGGTGCTACAGGCTTGGGAGGGGTAGCCTCCCCAAGCCACTGGAAATGCTATGAAGGACACATTTGTGCCCTCCTTGCATAAACCAGTCTACACTGGTTCAGGGATCCTCAGTCCTTAATCTGGCATGAAACTGGACAAAGGGAAGGGGAGGGACCACTCCCCTCTCCATCACCATCCCAGGGGTGGTGCTCAGAGCTCCTCAAGAGGCTCCCTGGGTTTTTCTGTGTTGGATTCAAGGTTGACAGGGAACTCTGGGAGCATCTGAGTGGCCGGTGCCAGCAGGTGACATTAGAACCCCCTCCTGATAGGTGGTCACTCAGCTAGGTTACCAGCCCCACTTTCTGGGCTATTTAGGGGCTCTCCTTTGGGTGGTTCTTCAAATTCGGATTGCAATACTCTAGCAGCAGGAATCCTCTGCACCCTCTACTTCGACTTCTGATTCTGGACTCTTCAGGACCCTACAAGCTGCAACAAAGAAGCAAGCCCCTTTCTGCAACATTGTACCCCCCCTCCTTCCAGTAACTGCAACATTTCCCTGGTTGTGCATCCTCTGAGGACAGTCCATCTTCAACCTGCATCAGAAGAAAGAAGGAATCTCTCTTGGAATGAAGGAGTCTGCTTCTGCAGGCACCAATTGCGACGACGACCGGCTGCATGGCTCCCCTCTCCTACTGACTTGAGTGGATCCTGCATCATGGGTGGGGGACTGAAGTAGTCCCAATAGTCCTTTCTTCCAACTATCCAACTTGGGTGAAGGTAAGTCCTTGCCTGCCCACTCAGAATAGTACATCTGTACACAGCATCCTTTGCAGCTGCCAAGGCTTGTTGACATCCTTCCTCCAAGATCTTCAGGCATCTTGAAGCTCCAGCCTCCAGCACTCCTTCCTGTGATGCACAGTTCCCTGAGTGGTTCTCCAGCAGCGTGGGAGCCTTTTTCATAGTGCAGCATGAGACTATTTTGCGACTCGCCTGTCCCCGCCCTGTGGGACTCTTGTGGGTGCTGCCTGGTCTTCTGTGGGCTCTCTGTGCTGCTGAGGGCCCCCTCTGATACCCCCTCCTGGGTAAAGTCCATCTGGTCCTTCCTGGTCCCCGGCAGCACCATTTTCCGCTAACCGTGAGCTTTGCATGTGCCAAGGCTTGTTGGCGGACTCCGACAATGCAAACCCGACTGCAATCCTCCATTCGGCGTGGGACATCACCTGCACCCTCCAGGAACCCGACTTCGTCTTCTTGGGTGCAGTACTGACGCTTCTACTTCACCGGTGGGTCACTTCTTGCACTTTCATCCGGGTGGGTAGGGGCTTCTGCCCTTCCTGGACTTTTCTGTGCTTCTTGGACTTGGTTCCCCTCTTTCCACAGGTCCTCTGGTCCAGGAATCCACTGTTGGTGTCTCGCAGTCGCTTCTGGGTTTTGCAATATTCTTCTTTACTTCTCTGTGTGTGTTCTGAGAATCCTACTGTGATTTACTCCTGTTTTCCTGGTCGCTGGGGTGGGTTGTAGTACTTACCTTTGGGCTTTTCTAGTACTCCCAGCTCCCTTCGACACACTACACTTACCTAGGTGGGGAACCGACTTTCACATTCCACTTTCTTAGTATATGTTTTGTGCTCCCCTTAGGCCCATTTCTTCCTATTGTAATTTTCAATAATTGCAGTTTTCTAGCTGTGTTTATGCCTATTTCTTCATATTAATATATATAATTTGTGTATTATTTACCTTCTACGGGAGTATAGTCTCTATGCTATTTTTGGTATTTGTGTCACCAAAATAAAGAACCTTTATTTTTGTAACCTTGAGTGTTTTCGTTCATGTGTGTAAGTACTAAGTGTGACTACAGTGGTATTGCATGAGCTTTGCATGTCTCCTAGATAAGTCTAGCTGCTCATCCACAGCTACCTCTAGAGAGCCTGACTTCTAGACACTGACTACACTACACTAATAAGGGATTCCTGCACCTGGTAAAAGGTGTAAGTGCCATTGGTATCCACCACACACTAGGCCAGCCTCCTACAGGAGCCTATCAAAATGCTATGATCAGAAAAGTTACGCTGTGGGTGGCAATTACCAGAAAGGGCCGACTTTAGTGCTGGTGGTACCTGGTGCAACAATCTTTTTTGGCAACTCTCATGACCTCCTCCTTGGAATCCCTCACTACCACCTGGCAAAAGTGCCCCCTCAGCTCTCCATAGGCCCTCTCTCACATGCATTTCATTTGTTTTAAAGTGCTGGTAAAGGCTGGCTTTACTAATCCACTCGGCTATCCACATAAAATACAGATTTGTTGTTTGCAGGAAGCATATTAACCATCACCACTACTTTATGGTGAGTCAAAACTGCCACCAGACAAAACTCCAATCTCTCTTTCTAGCAGAAACATTAATCACAAGAGATATCTTGTCATTTCATGTTTATGGGTGTCTGAAAGCTGGATGCACAAGGAACTCTGCAGCGGGTGCTTTTAAATCACACAGCAACTCCTTGAGGTCAGTGCGCTCCTCCAGGTCAGCTCTTATTCCAGCCGCACTGGCCACACCGCCCTAAAGCCGGCCCTGTTACCAGGCTAGTGAGATTAAAGATACAGTGACAAAAGCAAATGCTTAATTCGCTGGGGACAGATTCAGCAAGGATATAAGATTGGAGGGCTTTATAGTCTAGAGGGTTTAGTGGAAAGGACATGGTTAAAGACTTCTGACTTGACCATGGAATTCAACTTGGCAAAAAATGAACTCCATAGGTATCTCATGTTCAGACACACTATGCATGTGCATTTTCTGATCTGGTGATCAAACTCCCACCATGGGCAGGTGTTCATGTCGGAGTTGATGTGCTTTACAATATTTAACAAGCCTTTGCAATGTAATCGGTCTCGCATTTGTGAAAGTTAGAGCTCTTTGCATTAAAAATGGCATTTGTTTTTTACTTTTGTTTTTTTGTATGTAGTGCAGTGATGATATTTGCATAGCGCTATTGCCATTCGTATAACCTTGTGGTGCTGGAGAACCAGATAATGAGAAATAGGTTATAAGGGAGGGGAGACAAGAGTAATATGCTGGCTGAAAAAAAAAAGTAACAACATCTTGGAAAAAGCAAACACTCATAGAGAATGCAAGATTAAGTAAAGCATGAGAAATGTAAGCAAAAACAACATGGTTATGTTAATGCTTTTACACTTATAATATGCTGGTTAAAAAAAACCTGCAACATTTACTGTTCTAATGTGCATGAAGCAGGGAAAGGGATGCAGTACCACAGGCTGTCACTGGGTGTCCATTGGGACCTCATTTGGTCACATTAGGTACGGCACCCTGCAATCTTGAATTCAACACATCCCCAATGACTTTCGGGAGTTGTGCTGAAAAAAGAAGCACAGCACCTGTTTTGAGAAAAGATTTACGCTGTGCAATCAGGTTATGAAGGAGGGTAGACAAAAGCAATATGATGGCTGGAAAAAAATAAGTAACAACACCCTGGAAAAATCGAACACTCAGAGAATGCAAGATTAAGTAGATCATGTGAAATGTAAGCAGGAACAACATGGCTACATTAAGGCTTTTACCTTTATAGTATGGTGGCTGAAAAAACCCTGCAACATTTACTGTTCTAATGTGCACGTGGCAGGGAAAGGGTGCAGTACCATAGGCTGACACTAGGTGTCCCTTGGGACCTCTTTTGGCCACATAAGGTACTGCACCCTGCAATCTTGAATTCAACACATCCCCAAAGACTTTCAGGGGCGTGCTTAAAAATGAAGCACGTGCCCGTTTTGAGAAACGTTTTATGCTGTGTGTTCAGGTTATGAGGGAAGGAAGACAAGAATAATATGCTGGCTTGAAAAAAAAAAGTGAAAATATCCCAGAAAAAGCAAACACTCATAGAGAATGCAAGATTTAGTAAAGTGTGTGGAATTTAAGCAGGAATAATATGGTTATATTAACACTTTTACACTTATAATATGCTGGCTGAAAAAAACCTGCAACATTTACTGTTTTAATGTGCACTAAGCAGGGAAAAGGTGCAGTACCACATGCTATTGTTAGGTGTCCCTTGGGACCTCTTTTGGCTACATAAGTTACTGCACCCTGCAATCTTGAATTCAACACATCCCCAATCATTTTCGGGCGCTGTGCTGAAAAATGAAGTGTGGCACCAATTTTGAAAAAAGTTTTACGCTGTGCATTAAGGTTATGAGAGAAGGGAGATCAGAGCAATATGATGGCAAAAAAAAAATAAGAAACAACATCTTGGAAAAAGCAAACACTATTAGAGAATGCAAGATTAAGTAAGACATGTGAAAGGTAAGCAGGAACAACATGGTTACGTGAACGCTTTTACACTTATAATATGCTGGCTGAAAAAAACCTACAACATTTACTGTTCTAATGTGCACGAAGCAGGGAAAGGGATGTAGTACCACACGCTGTCAATAGGTTTCCCTTGGACCTCTTTTGGCACTATAAGATACTGCACCATGCATTCTTGAATTCAACACATCCCCAATGACTTTTGGGCAGCGTGCTGAAAAATGAAGCACTGTGCCTGTTCTGAGAAATTTTTATGGTGTGCATTCAGTTTACGAGGGAGGGAAGACAAGAGTAATATGCCGGCTGAAAAAAAAATAAGTAACAACATCTTGGAAAAAGAAAACACTCATAGAGAATGCAAGATTAAATAAAGTGTGTGAAATGTAAGCTGGAATAACATGGTTACAATAACACTTTGACACTTATAATATGCTGGCTGAAAAAAAAACTGCAACATTTACTGTTCTAATGTGCACGAATCAGGGAAAGGGTGCAGTACAACAGGGTACAACAGGTTATCAAAAGGTGTCCCTTGGGACCCCTTTTGGCCACATAAGGTTTTACACCCTGCAATCTTGAATTCAACACATCTCCAAAGACTTTTGGGCGTCGTGCTGAAAAATGAAGCATGGCGCCGGTTTTGAGAAAAGTTTTATGCTGTGCATTCACAGCGTAGATTTATTCATTCATGACAAGGAGAGTTTCCAAGTGGCAGAATGTGAAGAACAAATGAAAAAAATGCCTATAAAAACAAACAGCAATGAAGGCGTTTGGTGTATGATCTTGGTCTTTGAATGCTTAGCAAGTGTGACAAAGATAACAGCCTGATTTACAGCCCTGTTTACAGAAACAGCGTTGCAGCAAAGCTAAGCTGAGAGCAAGAATGCTCTGCAAGTGGAAAGGGAAGCTTCGCCGAACCCAAGCAGGAAACCAAGAAAATAAAGTCTCCCAAAGAACAGATAAACATGACAAAGCGTAACTATACAGTAGTTAGTCCCTGCTCCCAAAGAGAACAAAGGAGGGACAAAGAGGCATGAATGACCACTAGCAAGGAAGAAATTTTAAATGACACTGAAAAAACAAATGAAATAGCTTTAAGCCCACAGAAGCATACTAAAGTATACAAGAGGTTATAGGCTTACGCTTGACCTAAAAAGGAGTGAATTCTTGCACTAGACGAGTGGAGGTGAGTGATTATTGGAGTATAACAAGTGAATCAGCGAGAGAGTGGGGCATTTGATTAGGTTAAAATGTTCAAGTAAGAGTGAAAAAGAAATATGTGAGGTAGAAAGCATCTCATTGGGTGGTTGGTGAGTGAGTGAGTTGGTAAGAGTGAGTATTGGGCCAGTGTGTGGCAGGCAGGGGGTGAGCTGTAGGTAAATCAGCGAGAGGATAGTGGTGTTAGTCAGGACCAAGCAAACGAACAAGAAGATGCTGGGGCTAGAAGAATGAACTATTGCCTGGAGAAGTCAGTGGTTCAACAGGATAATGCATGGAAGTATGAAGAGGCAACGAATCGGAAAGTTAGTATGTGCAGGAGTGAGTTGTAAGGAGGTCTGGGAATGAGTGAAACAGTAAATGAGTCAGTATGTGAGGTGTAGATCATTGTACGTTGCTGGGAATGAGCCATCATAGAAAAATTAAGGGAGTCATGGGGGTTGCTAGTGATTCAGCTTGGGTGTGAGCGGAAAAGTAAGGCTGGCAGTGAGTACATAGGCAACTGCAGGCCTCTGAGACTGGGAGTGTGAGGGAATGAGTCAGCATTTGTAATACTGTCACTGATTCTACTGAGAATGCTCTCGGGGTAAGAGGTGCTTACACATTGGTTGTTAAAACTGTACTCATAAATGCTTTTTTAAGTAAAGGGTGGGTGTCTGGAACACTGTGTCCATTTGACAAGGCAGCCTGTGAAGCAGGGCGAGCACTCAAAGCATGTCCATGTACAGAGCAAACGCCTCTCTGTCCACAGAACACAAACAGCAGATGTTTATTCAAGGAAGGCACCATTTCAGTGAATGGTGACCAGAAAAAAAGAACTTCACTTGAAAACAGTGGGCAGAATAAACAACTATCTCCAGTTATCAGACTTTGGACACCAATTCCTGATGAGCCTTTCTTAAAAAAGAAGGGAGAACAGCCCTAAATCATGAGATGCAAACCAAGCAAGCAAGCACTGAGAAGACACCCAGGGACAAACGTTGAGGAACAGAGGCAAGGAAGAAGAATGGGGGTTAGTTTATTATGGGATTGTATCAAGCACGGTCTCTTTTATGAAAGGCGCTCCGCCAAACGAAAAGCACAGGTTTTTAGACTAGAATGCCACATGAGAATAACTGTCCTTATGGGAGAGACAATAATCCCTTATGTGTCTTACTGTAGTCACCTTCAGTGGGTTGACACTACAATTGAACAGAGCAATGAATTAGAACCTGTAGTGTTAAATGAACTGCCAACTTTAGCTGAACTATTCAGCAAAATTAGGCTAATCGCCAAGCCACTTAATTACCATACCAGCATGGTTAATAATCCAGAATAGTAACAAAGCGGTAAATCACCAAACCAGCACCGCCCACCAAACTGCCACAATGAACAAACCAGCAAACTCACTAAATTGCCCTAATCAATAAACCGCCTCATCATGAAACAAATCTACACAACAAGCCAAGCTAGTCATTTAACCAACCTATTCGTCGCAGCTATTGATCAAACTGGCCTATCCATGAAATCTAAATAAACTCAAACCAATCTGTTCAACAAACAAAAACTATTAACTAAGCAAGTATATTCATCAAATCTATTCTTCAAACCAGCCTATCATGAGACATGCCTAGTTTCAAATCCAACTTGTTCGCTTGACATAATTATTGACCAAACCAGTCTAGTCATCAAACCAATCTATTCACCAGACCAACCACTTCATGAGGCATGCATGTTCACCACACTTGTCTAAACTCCAAATCATTCTACTCGGCAGACAAAAAGCAATTAACCAAGCTTGTGTACTTATCAAACCAAACTATTCACCAAACTGACAGGTTTTTTGTCAGTGAGTGTAAGGGTGAGGGAGGACTTATGAGCGACCTACTCCAAATCTTACATGAAGTAAAGCAAACTGAGCCGCGCAAAAATAGAGATCTGTGCCTTTGGTACTCTACCCTTGTCCTGGGAAATATGGTGTAGAGAGAAAAACTTCTCTTCAGAGATGATTGGCAGAAAAATAAAGAAGGAACCCGTTTAATCCAATAAAGAATGTCCTGACAATTAAATCACATGCATCGAGGCAATGGTGGCAATCCGACCCTACTCAAGTAGTCGTCTCCCTGCACTATTCATATTTACCTAGTGAAAACCCTATCCTTGTACACTCTGTGCATCACCTTCTTTCAGATTCTGATCCTTATGCATTCAAAGCATGTTCCCAACAACCGCAAAGCATTTTTCCACACACTTGCATCCTCAATTATAATACGCATCCCTAGTCATCAGCGCTTCTCCGTCACACGCAGCCTTTAGAAGAAAAGATTAGTTATGTCTTCATTAATTTCACCCTTCCCACTTCTCCTCGACAGATGTCCATACTCACAGACATGGATCCTGATGGCAAGGGATTTGTATAGCACTTATTATGTCACTAGTTTGGTTTTGCTGTGATGAGAGTTTGACTTATTTCACAACTTGTTTTTGAGGTGTTTGCTTCAAACTGGATTCTAATTTATGATGTCTTAGCTGTATCATTAGTAGTGTAAATGTGGTATCGTTGCTGTTTCCGTATGCATAGCTTAATTGCAGGTCTGTCGGTACATTATACCAGCTGGTGGAAATGGCCGGAAGTCTTTATCATAATGAGTCTGTGCAGCCTGGGTAGACTAGTATGGGCACTGCACAACATATACTATCTGGGTGAGGCAGCCCACTGTAGTGTCCTTCTAGGCAGCCACAATACCCAGATGCAGTACACCTGAGGTGCGTTGGAGGCTCACTAGGGTTCCATGTTTTATGTGGTGTTGTCGCCACACTAGAAATGCAACACCCATTATATATCCTTGAATTACCTCAGTTAAAACGACATAGGAAGCCAGATCCTAGCACTGAACGTCCCATAGAGTTACAGCCTCCTGGCGCACCAGCAGTCACTACTGCTTAACAAAAATGAAACGGGAAACACAAATGATGAACAGGAGCACACATGCAGCCTTGGCCCTGGATGCACAATCTCACCTAGTGGACCTAGTTGTTCTGTGCTGCCCAACAGGAGGCATATCCACTCAATGCACGCCTCAATGAACAGACCAAGGAAATAAGTACACTAACACATCTGCTTAATGTAGGCTCACACTTTAAGACTCTTCCTGGTTGTGCCAAAAGTGACAATTCCTCACTCTCCTTACTCACCTGTTCTGGTAAAATGGAGGACATCAATGAGCGCTCCAGACCCAGAGGCAGCTCTAGAAGCTGGGGCAACAACCTCTCGCCTAAAGCGAAAGGCACTGTAAATGCCCGACTCTCAAATGAGCTAAAGTTCTATATTACACTGGTTATAAAAGAAGAAACCAGAGTAGAATATGGCAGTGTTGACAACGTAGATACATCTGTTACCTTAAAATGAAGGAAACGAGACAACAGCATTGTAACATTCTTTTTCTCAACCATACATCAGTTTTTGATCAATCTGGGCCCCGCCACCACCCCTCTAAGTCTCATGGGCAACATTACAGCCATGTGCAAGCGATGCACAGGCCAAGATGTAAAATGTGCAGCTGCGAAAAGGAGGGCCTTGAAAACATAATACTTTACGATGCTGTCGACTCATAAAATGTCTCAACCACATTTGCTCTCAGTCATCCAAGATAAACATTAAACTGCTCAAGCTGATACTTCAGGTGCATGGGTGGAACTTTCACCTAATAGGGGGCACTTGAAACGAGTGTGTGGAGAGAATGCTTGAGAGAAGTGATTATTTCTCAGCTAGGACAGTGACAGCCAGCACAGTACGGTTTTATTTCCATTAAATGTGATTTACTGCTACCTTGGGATTGACTAAGGGCATTATCTAGTGTCTGGGGGATGTCCCGCCTTCCCAGTGTGGGCCCTAATTATTGGTAAGGCCACGCAGGATTATTTAATGGAATTCCGCTCCTGATGCCAAGTGGGTTATTTTTTCTGTTTTCTCCTGGTATAGTAGAAGCCATTCCGATATTCCTGTTTGGTAATTCTGCACGTTAACGACAGAAGCCAGGCCTCATTACCATTTTTAGGTTGAGCGTAGAAGCACCCATGCGCTGGTTTTCTGACGTGTTGGTGTGTATCTGGGCTTTTAACAACCTATCACTATCACACTATCACACATTGTGGGCTTGACCTTCAAAAATCCTTTGATGACATTGATAAATGGTTTACGTTTGTCCCTCCTTGGGGAGGTTTGGTTACCGCATTGGCTATCACCCCTGTTACATGGCTAATTGCACTTTTGTCGATAAGTTTGACTGCGAGCGAACTTCTTTTTCCTTTTGAGTCTCTCCTTATCGCTGATGCTCATGGCGACGGTGGAGCTGTGAATTGGCTTGCTTATGTAAAACTGTTTTACTTCTGATTTTCAAGTTATGTGGCAAGAAAAGTTCGGTTAGGAGTTTACAACGCTAATAGCTCTAACTCGAGCAAATACAGGACCCATTGCATTGCAAATGCTTGTTTTTAATAAAGGGGGAAAATGCCAGAAAACACTCCCCTCTACCCACCACATACCTAATTTCCACCACACCAAGAAGCTACTCAGAGCAGGTGGTAAAAGTATGTGCTAAACCCCACAGAACTGGAAATTCCGTATGGCTATAAAGCCAGAAAACAATTGTCCCCACATGCTAATACCACAATCCAAAGGGTTTAGCTAGTAATTTCATTGCACTTGGGCAAAGTTACTGCATGATTGTAAAATGGCATGCGATTTTAGTGTGCACCTCGTACCGTGCAACTCAGAATGAGGGCATTAGATTGTGTAGAGCCTCTATCCACTCCCAAATATGTCACATGGGTCATCTGCCGCTTTTGGAGAACGTTCTGCATCTACCAACCTCTAAATAAGGACATTAGGGCCTGATTACAATTTTGGATGAAGGTGTTAATCCGTCCCAAATGTGACGGATATACCACCAGCCGTATTACGAGTCCATTATATCCCATGGAACTCGTAATACGGCTGGTGGTATATCCGTCACATTTGGGACGGATTAACACCTCCTCCAAAGTTGTAATCAGGCCTTTAGTCCCTAATTTCTAGGAGCAAATCATATTTGTATAAAAAATAATTTGAGAACCAGGCCCCTGCTGATGTAAGTTATTTTATTTGAATATATATAAACCAGTGGTGGCTGCTAATTTGAGCAGGGGGTCGGGCGGGCCACACATGCACACTCACTCATACCCATGCACATGCACACACATCTATTCACAGCATGCACTCACATATACACATACATTAATTACATAAAAAATGCATACATTCACTGAACATTGAAAAACATAAAACTTACTGTCTGCAACATCTCAGGTGTGGGGAGGGAAGTCTTGATAGTTCCTGACTATTGGCACTGCCGCATCCATTGGCTCACCTTACTTCTGCCAATGAGAGGAGGAGGCAGTCCCTGACTTCACAGAGTGAGATGGGGTCAGCAATACTTGGCAACCTACACTCTGTAACGAAGTGTCAGTCATAGACACTTGGCCCTGAGCACTTCAGTGATTAAAACTGAAGAACCCAGGTCTGAGGTTTTCAGTGACGCTACCCCGCATCATGAATGGGTGGACCACGAAGCTCATGTACAGTGCCTGGATGCCTGACGTGTGCAAGAAGGTTTTCTGTCATGCTGACCTTTGCTCAGCCAGACAGGCATTCTTCACGTCAGGAAAATGGGGTGTGGTGCCCCTCTGCCATTAAGGAGGGGCTGCTGCCTATCAGACTGATTTTTGAGCACTTTATTACCTTTTTCAAGGTCTTAAACTAACCTTACAAAATAAATGTAAAGGAATATTTTTGTAGAAAAGAGGCATTATTGAGGCAACGCACAGAACCCACTGCATGAATAGGAACAAAAATTCCACAGCCTCCATTACCAGGTGGCAGATGGAAAATGGCCTTCAACAAGCATGTGCACGGAAGGCTAACAGAAGAGGCATTGCACAGAGACTCCAGGAAATACTGGAAATCACAAGGGTGGGATGAATAAAGGTAGTGAGTATGTGAGTGAACTGGCATGTGTGCATGAATATGACAGTATTAAGTGTATAAGTGTTTAGTTTTTAAATATGAATATGATTTGAAATGTGTAAGCGATGGCTGCGCGAGTATAAGTGCATAAGTATGAGTTGGTAATTGGTTTGGAATGAGTGAACAAATGTGTGTGTGTGTTTGTGTGTAAGTGATTGAGAGAGTGAATATGACAGTAAGTGTATGCGAGTGACACAAACCATTTATGTAGATCACACTCTGGCATTACCAGTATCTTAGATCTGGAGACCAAAGATTGTGCAGCGCTCAGTGGGTCTATTTCACTTAATTCGAACGTTTTAAAAATATCGCACTTAGAAATCAAAAGGGTTAACATGGCGCCAGTTCATCCAAATGCGTGTGGCACATGTGACATCATTCAGCCTTTGACGCCTATATGGCATGATAGGCATGATTACTCATCCCACCCTTCGGCGTTCATCACTCTCATACTATTTGACGAGGAGCTACTGAAATGGCAATTGCTTTACCAACCTCATTCACTTTTTGTTCCTTTCCCAGCCTTCATGAGCCCTGGCAGTACTAGGGGTGCCAAAGGAAGGGCGGCTGGTGTTTCCTACTAATAGCTAGCTCCAACTGATACCTGTGTCAGTACCGTAAAAACAAGAAAAGCTCAGGGACACCAGCATAGATAAACAAATCAGATGAAGCTACATTATAAAACATGAAGCGTTAGCACATTAGACAGGGATAGACATTCATAAGGGAGCCAACAGGACCAGACAGAGAAGGCTATACTTATAAAGTAGTTCCTCATGCATTTTATTGTAAATACTGGAATGGATGCTGTAGGATACACTCATTGGTTGAACGATGAATACTCCGCTGTTCTGAGCCAAGAAGTGATTCACAAAATATCCAGCCTGTGGCTGAAAGAGGTTGGTTGAAGAAGGCCAATGCTTGAAAGGTGTGGATCCAAATTCCACTCTATGAATATTGTTAGCTATAGGTCAGTGAATCTATAAGAGAAAGTTATTAGCTGTCAAGCAACATAAGCAACATTCTCCATGTAGATGCTCATTACAGGTTGAAGTAGACATTCCTGCAAAGGCCTGGAAACGTGATTTCACTTACTAGGCAGAGAATGCCGTGGGATTCCAGACGTGAATAATGATCCTCAAGTCTTGATCCAAGTGCGATATAAGGAGCCCCTCGAGGGGTGAGAAGTGAGGTTGAATTTCTTTATTCCGGATATGAGAAAAGACCGCAGAAGGAAGCCTTAAGCGAGGGAGGGGAGCATTAATGATGTCCCACTAATACGTACGTTCTGGTTATTTATGTGATGGGAATTCTGCCACTGGCATGGCCACCAGCACTTAATGATTCCCAACAATGTTCCAGACACAACAAGAACGAGACCGGTTTCAACAAACATAAACAAACATAAACTGCATCTCCAACCTTGGCAAATGTAGGTAGTAATTTGTGAGCTTAATCAACTGTGTTTCCTGGTGGAACATTCAGTTGACCAGTTTCAAACAGTTTGTACTACAGTCAAATGCTCGGATATTGGTTTTTGAACAACTATTAAACTGATATAGAAGGAATTCTAGTCGATTCCTGTTGGAGTTTGTAAGCGATTATTCGTGACTAATGGGGTCTATTCACTTAATTTAATATTTCTATATAAGCAGTGGGATTTGCCTTGAGTTTTTGTCCCAGCCATTTATAGGCCACTGCCCAAAATGAAATATACTAAAACTGCACCCAAAAGGAGTCACTTGTAACTGTTCAACAGGTTTTTTTCACCAGGGTAACCTATTTTACCAAAATCTAATCAGAGTCCAGAATACAATCTTAAAAGAAAGCGGGAGTTTCAACACAGTTTGCCACCCGCACAAGCCATGTAATGTAGGATGTTGACAGTACTTGGAGGAAAGTGGAAGGGACTTTATTTTATTTGACTTTACGTGTAAGTATTGTTGGACAAAGAGAGGACAGGACAGCCCAGATACATCTAATAGGTCTTGTCTATTTTGAGAATATCGGATTGCAGTTTTTAGGGTGGTAGGTACCTTGATTGTCAAGTGACATACACTCAGCAAAGGGCTGTGGCATGTTGGTTGGAATGCTAATGAAGATGTCATGAACCCAGTGACCCCCTTTTCAATTTTGTGATGTTCGGACTTGTTCCTCTCCACTCTCGTAATGCATTGCCTGTAAAACGATCTGTAAGGAACAATGTGATGATGAGGTAAGGAGATTAACAAACAAATTTGATCCATCCCTTAGGGATGATGCTTACCACATAAAGTGGTCAAGAAATAGCTGACTGGTGTTGAGAGCATCCTTACTTTGGCTAACGTAGATTGGTATTATGGGCTGAATAAGTCAAAGAATCTATGATGCACAATGGAGTCACAGTACGTCCTTTGCAGCTCACCTGTCAGAAAACAGTCCTTATTTTTAAAGGTACAGAAGAGGTTTAAATAACTCCATGACTTTAATTTTCTCAAAGTCTCTTTTCCCTTTGAACAATGGCTGCAGTCCAATCATCACACAAGAACACATTGTCAAAACGGCCTTCCAGTTGGTCAGTTACATGTAGCATGCTTCAAAAATTTTAAACCAATACAAACAGTTTGGTGAAGTGCTATTCCATTAAAATGTTGTGGTAAAAGTGGCTGCATGTTTGCAGGACACCCTGCAAATCGAAAGGCCAGACAGACTAAAATGTGGTTTGAGTGGAGCAACGAGTCCAGATCATCTTGTGCCACCAAGAGCTCAAAATATGCAATGCTTCCACTTTTAACCTGTCACTAGGCACTCAGGCAGCAGAATGTTTGCAGATGCTCCTCTAAAAAGCAAAACTCCAACAGAAAAAATGCTGCAAGCCTTCTGCACTGCCAGGCACTCAGACAGTGGAATGTTTACAGTCCCTCCTTTACCACCAGGAGCTCAGGCAGCAGAATGTTTACAGTTCCTCCCGCACCACCATGCAAGCAGGCAGTGGAATGAGTACAGTACCTCCTGCACCACCAGGAAGTAAGGCAGCAGAATGTTTACAGTTCCTCCCGCGCCACAAGGCAAGCAGGCAGTGGAAGGAGTACAGTACCTCCTGCACCACCAGGAAGTAAGGCAGCAGAATGTTTACAGTTCCTCCCGCGCCACCAGGCGAGCAGGCGGTGGAATGAGTACAGTACCTCCTGCACCGCCAGGCAGTCAGGCAGCAGAATGTTTACAGTTCCTCCTGCGCCACTACGTGCTCAGGCAGCGGAAATTTTGCAGGTCTGGTGCACCGAAAGAGCAGATGCAGCAGAACAGTTGCTAGTCCTCCTGCACTATCACAAGTTTAGACCGCAGCCAATCATAATTTCAGGTAGTGGGATATTTCCTAGGCCTCACACCATTTCAAACTCAGACAGCAGTATTTGGAGAGCCTCCTGCCTCTTCGAAACTCAACAGTTTGAATGTTTGCACCTTCACACGCTATGGCAGAGGAATGCTTGCACTGTTCCCACAGCATTACCAGCTTGGGTAATGCATTTTTAAAGGAGTTCTGCACCATTATAATCTAAGGACATTTTATATTTTCAGGGATGTCTTCATATGCACCATTGCAACATAAGTACTGCACAATTAGGTGGCCAAATCCTGATAAGGTGGGAGACAAGAATTGTTTACAGTACAGCAGTGCTTACATTTTAAAAGAATAAGTGCTGGTGCCCAAAGATTTGCTCAGATGCCTGCATTGGTGCTATCGAAGGCCAGGGTGCTTAATACCAAGGCTGCGTAATCTTGATTCCACCTCATGCCTTTTTAATCCACGATCAGACACTCCCTGCTATCTCATCCCACTATTGTAGTTTATTTTAAATCCCTGCTTTCTACCTTTGTCGCTTTTTTTCTGTCTTTCTCCTTCTCGTTCTTTCCTTCTGTTGTGTTGTCCTTACTTTTTCTCAGTTCAAAGTCTCTTGAGGTAAGCCAAGCCCCGGTGGGCTCCAACTACAACCACCGGCTCAAATTAGGCGTAAAGTAGTGATAACAGTTGGTCAATGGCCATGGATGAGCTGGGAAACTGCTGGTGATGGATGGAGGGTGCCAATACTAATTGGTGCTTTCAAGGAGTAGCAGAAGGAACTGCGTTTATTAATATGTTATTGTAAAGGTGAATCTGGCAATGTTCACTCCCCTGTAATCTAATTAATTATTCACCATTGCTCTTGTGCAAGTCACCGACTCTCTTTCCCCTTGTTATTAGCTATACTTGTTCAAAATACGACTGTTCCCGAGATCGACTTCGCGTAGGGGGACACACACTCCCCCCAGCTCTTCCATGTCAATATCAATGAATACATGTTAACAACAAATAAGGGAATGCGCGGTGTCTGTTTGGAATACTAGCAGTGAACTTGCATTTGACTTTGTAATACAGAATATTCCCCCTGAACCTCCCCAACAACCGCTGCGTCTGCTGCCTAGCAGTAAATAGATGGCAGGCCCTAAAATCGCTGTGCCTCCTCCAGGGAATGAGGGCTTCTGGGAGGAAATGTCTCATATCCTGAGCCGCTGTATCTTATCTCACCGACCAACCTTCAGTTGCTGCGCTGGGTTAGTTACACTTTGGCCTGGCAGAGTTTGCTTTTGTAAACCCCACCCTAAAAATCCACCAGCAACTACGAGGCTGACTCTAAAAAGGCGTGATTACAAAGGCAGCACGTGATCGCAAACCCAACACTCACTGTTTGCACATACGGGCCCAACCCGTGCATGAAAACCCTCCCACTGCAGGGCCTGCCGAAGAGCAAGTGATTCGTCAGCTTTTGGGCCAGCATCCAAAGAAACCACATTTTCGCAGAGCTCACAAACAATCTGCATAAGGATGCCGGCCGCGTTTACATTTCACTTCTTAACAAGTTTTCGTTTTAAGGCTATATCTTTTTCTGTTGCACTAAATTACATGGAAGCCGAACAGAAATTTCGGTCCACCGGGATGCCTTCACCTATATCCAGGCCAGGGATTACAAGTTACTTTCCTCAGAATGGGGACTAACATACAGACCTGGGAATACCGGATACAATTCCATGTGCTTTTCTCCCCTTCCAGAGGAAATATCGTGCCTAAATGAATACACGTTTACCGCCTACTCAAAGCTTAAACAGGAGGTAAGCGTGTGTGGGCCCTTTTCTCTCTGTCCTAGCAGTTCTGGTTTTACTTCAGATGGGAGAGCTTTTTCTGCTCCCCTCCTGCTGCAGTACTGGGCAGTGGGGCGCAGTAACTGCCCGAAGCCCGGCTATTTTGCCTGGTATCTTCATGACTATAATTATTGGGGAAGACTTTGCAAACCTAATAATTCCAGGCCCAAACACACTGGTAACCTAGTACAGTGGATCCCAACCTTTTGACTTCTGTGGACCCCCACATTATCATTACTGGATCTCGGGGGCCCCCACTCAATCATTACTGGAATCCGGGGACCCCCCACTGAGTCAGTATTGAAAGCTGGGGACCTAATCTGTTATCTCATCTAATTTTCTAAGCAGTCCTGGTCCCCTGAGGAGGCTTTGTGGACCCCATGGAGTCCCCGGACCACAGGTTGGGAACCACTGACCTAGTAGTTGCCCAGAATGGGATACCTTAGTGGAGATACAGCTCTTGATAAATCGCGAGACCAGTGACTGGGCACCTTTGTGGGTCCAACACCAGAAAAGAATCACCGCTGTATCTGGCAAAAAGGTTTAAGCACTGGGTGTGGTGTGCAGTGCAGGTGTGTGTTTTGGCAGTTGTTTGTTACCTCAGTTTCTAGTACATAAGTGTTGTTTGCACTCTGTGTCTGATGCAGGAAGATGTGATAATATGTTATTAAAGCTTATAACATGCAATGTACACACATGGGGTGCTGGGCCATAGCAAATGGAATGACAGGCTAAATGCAAGTAACGAACAAAATAAGAGGAGGAAAAAAGGCAAGTCTTAAGGGCTTTTCGGAAGCTAACATGGTTGACTGTCAATTGGATATAAAGTGGAACTGAGTTCCACAAACAGGGTGCTAGTGTATAGGAGGCTCTGCCACCAAAACAGGATCTTAGGAAAGGAGGAGTTAACCAAGAAACTGAATTAGCAGAGCAAAAGCATCTAGACCAGACATATTTAGGGTGTGGGATATCGATAGGGGAGCTTTTCCACATGAGGGATACTTATAAGGATGACTAACGCAAAGAGTTTTGAAAATCACATACTTATGAAGGGGAGTCAATGAACTATGTGAAGAATGGGAGAAGCATAAGTATCCTCTATCATCATTCTAGCAACTTGATTTTGCGTTTCTTGTAGATTACAGACAAGAGAGCTTTTTTTCCTCAAATAAAATCTGCTGCAGCGGTCTAAACTAGATCCTGCGAGAGAAGATACACAGAGCTGTTTGTATTACTGAGGTAGCAAAGGGAAAAGAGCACAGAGGCGTTGTAGATGCTAAGTACAGGCAGAGTCTACTACAGCAACTTGATTGCCTAACTGTAGTCTTTCATCAGTTGTGACTACCAGACTCTTTCCACCGTAAGGTGCCAGAGGACATGGGTCAAAGACTGTAGGAAAGACAAAGGGAAGGTATTGCAGTTAATTATCACAGACAACGAAGATCTCTGCTGTAACAGTATTTCATTTTAACCATGAGTGCTTATCTAACTATGCACTTTTACTAAAGTGTCTTGTATTGTAAAATTAGTAAAAGAGGAGGTACTCAATGGGATTAGAATTTGGGTATTTTCTGCGTGGGTGTAACTCCTTATTCCAAAAGAATAAACAAATGAGGCTAAAGGTCTTAAGTAAGTGTTAAAGAGTAAAGGAGACAATGGAGAACCCTGAGGGACAAAACAGATCTTTCAAAAACCACAGAATGCAACTGGCCAAAGACGATCTGTTGGAGGCAATGAGACAAGAAGGCTATAAATTATTCCTGAACATCACCTTGTAAGACAATAATACACTGTTGATTAACTAATAGCTGGTGATTCATGGCATTGAATGCTGTGGACAGATCCAGAAATAACACATTAAGTGTTCGTGGTCCATTTGGACCCATAGATGGCCAACCATAGTTCTACAGTTTGGACGAAAATCCACCTTAGAATTGTCAAGAATGTTGTGAGTAAGCTGATGTGCTAATCGACTTAAAAAGCATAGATAAATTGAATCAATCAGTTCTGTGGCATAGAGTCAGTGACTTTAATCAACCTGAAATCTCTAAAAAGAATTACAAATTTGTAGGCCAATTGGCTAATAAGCATTTTGTTACAATTAGAAAAAAAATCCTTATTATGCCTGAGGCTCTACCAGTAAAGGTGATGGAACATAACCGTTGAGGGGTAATATGTAAATTACAATTTACAATGACATGTAAGTAGCTAGAAATAACTTCCGTGTTAGCTAGTGAAGGAGTAGGATAAGCCATCACTCAGGCAAGTGCCTTCTGAATTGGAATTGGAAAGAGCCCGCACCCACCTCATGATCTGATGAAGGAAAACTCTGATGTGCAAGTCTCCACCCGGGACAGCCCTTTGCCTGTTTTAAGCCACGTTTCTGTGACACAGAGGATATCAAGAGTCAATAAACTTAGCAGATAGTTTAATACTTGGGCATGTTTAAGTAAAATAGGTGCATTTGTAAGTGTTATTTACAACAATTGGTTATTATCGGGGAGAGGTGAGGAAGAAGTAGGGGAGATGCAAGTCTTGTTAGGCGAAGACTCATTGCTCTTAAGAGGACAGGAGGGAAAGGCTAACATTTTAAAGAGAGCAGAAATTGTGTAAAGTCTTGAGAAATATGACTAGATGAGAAGTTAAGGGATACCAATTTTTTGCAACTACACCCTAAATCTAGTGTAAGGGAAGTGACAGATTGGCAGCCTAGAAGGTGGCCAAAGATAGAAACATGGATTTTGTTGGTGAAAAGCTCAGGGATAAAAATGGTAGCACAGGACTCAATCAAGCATGGAGTGGCAGGAACAGGCTAGTGTTTTAGCGAACCTTTGGGTGCCAGATAACGTTGGGTATATGATGTATATGATGATAGCATATATATGATAACAGAAGTCTAGGAAGGCCCAGTAGCTTTCCCGTTAAAGTGTGAGTACTGAGTACACATACTGCACAAACTTTACAGTGAATATATATTGAGGTCTTGAGTATATGCCTTGCTGTCTCTGGGTTTGTGATGTGGAGATGATGTCTAATGGTGTCTGATGTGTTTAGTGATGTAAGGACTTCTGGTGAGTATGTGTTGCAGTGCATGCCTGTCTGTTATAAGTGTGTGTGCATTGATGTGCCGATGTTTAATTGTGTCTCTCTAATGTTTGAGTGTCCTGGTATGTGCATATCTTGTGGTTTTCAGGTGTAAGGTTTTGGTGTGTCTGGGTTGGTGGTGTGACAATAGTGATATTCTCCTGACCATCCTTACACATATGATCAATAGCATTGCTTTAACAGGACACATTGAATCATTAGCTTCTAGTAGAACACATTGGCCCGGATTACAAGTAGTTCATGCACAATCACCTGAAGGAGTTATCAGCCACCCTTATTTATCGGTGTGGATCAAGTGACCCCGATCTACCAGCAGGAAAATTCAGCTGGTAAAATCAGTTTGTGAAAGGAATGTATTGCAGTCCGACCTGTTCCCAAGCCCCAACTGATCCTTAGCCAAGAGGTGGGGGAAGTATTTCATATTTCTCCCCTGCTCTCCCCTAAATCTCCCCACCCCTTAGTCCCCCATGCCTCACATAGAAGTCCTGCAGACATTTAGCCTTTGCTCAAAGGTGGTCATATCAAACGGTATTGGAAATTCCCTCTGCATGGAAGTTCTGCATAGCATTCCTCGTAGCACATAATCAGGATCAGCATGCATCTCTGAATGCATTCACACCAATATAATTCAGATTTATTTGCGGTGTCACCCAGCGCTTGCTATTCTTCCCTACTTTTCACAAAGTATGCATTCAGTCTTTTGACTTCTCGTTCATGACTTATGCAGAAGACTCCACTGTCTCATCAGCATCTCCTCACAGGCCCTATTTTACAAACTGTCTCTGATGCATAGATGACTGGATGAGAAACAACTTCCTAAAGCTAGAGCTGTCTAAAACGAAAATCGTGTTCTTAAGCAATGATTTACAAACAGCATCCATTACTCCCTGCACTAGGGTTGGAGCCATCCTCAGCAAACCTCAGTTTACTACTATGATCTCCCAAATACCCTTACTAACTTCTTCCCTCATGTATCTCTCCTTTGACTCATCCCAAACCTCATTTTACTACTACGGTCTCCCTAATTCCTTTCTACAGATTCTTTCCTCCTTCATCTCTCATTTTACGCATCCCAAACATTATCTTACTAGTTTGATCTCCCAATGAACACTTTCTTAATTCTTCCCGCTTCAGTCCCTCCATTATTTTATTAAATCCAACTAACATGTCCACTGCTCAAATTAACTCATATTTCCTTATACCAATCCACCACCAATCCTTTTGGATTCCGGAGTGGTGTGCTACTCATCGAAAAGCACTTTGAAGCCTTGTCAGGGTTACTAAGCACTCTATGAATACAATTACAATTACAAACTCGTAAGGAACATGGAGGTTTGTTTTTTTCTGTCCTGTTGCTGGTTCCTTCCTGTTTCTTAAGTAGTCAAACAGATTTCTCTACTTCGCTAAAAATCTTTTTGGCCTTTTACTAATCACTAAGAATTCACACTGCCACTTCTTAGGCTCCTCAATATTTCAACTCTGCTAACAGCATCCACCTGGCACTTCTAGCGTACTCAATCAAGAGTCCAACGTCTACCAATTGAAGCTGCTAGGACAGTCACAATTAAGCCTTTAAGAAGATATGTAACCAAAAACTTGAATCACATACATCACATTACTTCATGATTAGGCCCAGGAGGCCCCCAGATATGGATCTTGCCCCCCTACAACTCGAATCAAGCACAAGGTAAGATTTGAGACTGTTGTCTTTGGTTTTTGGGTATGCACAGGTCATCTTTATTGACACAAACCATAGCATCAAAATCAATCATCTTAGCTTTGCTAATTCCAGTCATTACAATAAGGAAAACATTTATAATTTTCTTATCACAGGCCCCTTGACAACCAGATGCCTGCTGGGAACTCGCTCCTTCACACCACCATGTAACAAAGGGAGATACCATGTGCTTCCCACTACAAACTGAAACTGTGAGCCTGCACCCCGGATCCAGTGTGAAAATGTCCACGCAGAATGAAGCCTGTCTGACCACCTCAGTGATGTCCTGGAGGTAAAGCTACATAGGTGTATTAACCTTAAAAATTAGCAGTTGGTGGGGCCTGTTCTCACTCCATCCCACATGCATAACAACAACTGCACCCAATGCCCAAAGATGAGAATATGGATGGTGGGAATTTGTGACAGCAGTGCCAGTGTTCTTGCAGGTCTTATTGTTGTGTTAACAAAGAGGGCAAGCCAAGCATGGCATTGCCTTAAAAAGGCAAGCTCTTCCCATGACATCAAGACCCACCGTGACGTATTATCGTGACACCCATTTTCGACCACCTGCAAACCCACAGCACTTGTGAGAAGCAGCCAGCCAGAACCACCCTCGGCTACCTGTGTAATCTCTTCGTCACAACTACTTTGGACCAAAGAGTCTCAAGAGCAGGGAAGGGATAATGATCCATGGAGGCCCCGGGCCTATAGCGACGCACACCCTTATAAGTGGAACGCTTTGATCAAAATTCAAACCTAGCCTGATTCAAGCTATTGAATCTGAAAACGAATCATTAGGGCAGTCGTTTATACCAAGATGGGTGGGCGATCTTTACCTCTGTTGGTCCCACAGTTTTAGAAAAGCCTTGCCCTTAACTTGTTAACTTTTTTCACTGTTAAAATAAATACTAGATCTGTCTTTTTCCATTTAGCACAAGCTGTATGAAATCAAGACGGGCATATTGCCTTACAATATACAAACAGAAACAAACATTTGCTTGTGAGTCAACGAATGTAGCTGTGGTTAGCCCTTGATTTTCCCACAAAATGCAAGACTGGCCAGGTATTTCACAGGACATTCATAATCAGACTTTTGTTTCTGAGGAAAATGCCCCACTTCATCTCCTTTTTAATGGGAATGTTGTTGCCTAGGTAATAGGGTGGCCTAACGGGCTTATATATGCATCACATTCAATTACCCTCCCTGGTTCTCAAACAATAGCAGAGAGTGCAGATGCAGTTGGTTGGCGAATTCTAGCACCTGAAGTCAACGTTCCTTATGCTTCAACAATTAGTCCAGGCATTCTTGTGGTTCTTCCCATTTGGTCTCATCTCAAAATCATCTTTATTGGCATTTTATTGTAAATTACAGCAGATGTTATGACACTATGCATCAGTAGTTGGTTTTAACTTGTTGCTGCATTCATAAAATTGCAAAAAGAACAGATGATGGAAGGAATGCTGAATGAATCAAACATTCACCCCAGTGCTCCCATGCTCACTGTGCCACTGGATTCAAGCTAGCCTGGCTGATGAAGGGTGATACCCTGGAACCGGTCCCAGGATCCTTGTTTCCAGTCCAGGGAGGACCCGGCCTGGCAGTTTGGGCAGGACTGTTCTCATGGGGAGCAGGGTCAAGACTATCTTGCGTATGGGTGGGTCCAAACTGGGGTGCCGTGGTGTGCAAAAAAACAATGGATTAAAACCAGATCTGTGACTGGGGGTGAATGTTTGCATTGTTCAGCATTCCGTACAACATCTATTCTTTTTGCTTTTGTCGCCCTAACTGGGAAGGGTATGCTCAAACGTGGATCCTGTGCTCACCATGACAATGGATTCAAGGTAGCCTGGTTATTGAAGGGTGATACCCTGAAACCTGTCCCAGAATGCTTGTTTGCGGTCCGAGGAGGTCCTGGCCTGCCAGTTTGGACTGGATTGTTCCCATTCAGAGATGGGTCAAGACTGATTTGCATTTGGCAGGGTCCAAACTGGGGTTGCGTGGTGAGCAAAAAATGATAGATTAAACCCAGTTCTGTGACTGGGGGTGAGTGTTTGCATTGTTCAGCATTCCGTCCATCATCTGTTCTTTTGGCGTTCATAAAATGGACAACAGGAGAATTTGTGTTTTTATGTGAGTCGACCATAAACAGTCAAACATCCCCTACACTTGTAAATTATTAAATCTACCAAATTAAGATGAGATAACAAACATGATAAATAAAAAATAAAAGTCCAACAGAAACCTACCTTGCATTGCATTGCATTAGGACAGAACCACTATCTGGGTGTTGCCGCAAAGTGGTAACATAATTGCGCATTTCATAAATGGCATTTCAGGTGAAAAGTGAGAGCATGAGTGCTGCTTTCTTACTAGTGCTAAGTGAGGGTTTGTATACAAACCAGTTATACAGGTGACCAACAATCACAACCCTTAGACAAATTACAGGGAACTATAGTGGCAGTGTCATGATCAGATTTCTCTTTCAGGTTCAGCAGCATTTCATCCCAATCATTAGCTATTGGGTGCTTTCTACAGCCTCTAGCCTCCTCACATCTGAAAGCCTTGCTTTCAGCATCTGCCCACTTTAACATGACTTGATGCCAGGCAAATAACACAGTGGTGACTTAGTCTTCTATTTTATGGTTATTGTTCTTTTTGTTAGGGCAAGGTCCAGAGGGGGCAGTCTATTCTTCTTGGATCGTTTAAGGAGACCCAGAGCACAAACGCCCCAGTTTCTCAGGCTTGTGTGACCAGCGACAGTAGTGAACTTACCAGTAACTTCAGTTCAGAAGCATACCAGGGACTTGCACTCCAATAGCATAAGATGGAGTCCAACTGACCGCGCTGCGCCACCACGACATAAAGCATTTGCGTCAGAAATAAATTCTGTTTATTTTTCTGGGGTGTCTATGTAGAACATTGATCTGAATGCATTTTAATCTTGCATTGTGGTAAACAGCACGTGGGTATGTTAACATCCTGCCCCACTCCTTAGCACACTTTCCCTATTATATTTTCCCATGCATCCAGCAGATCTTGTAGGGATACTTGTGTATGAGTGCCACGCCCCAATATTTCCAGCAAATGCTGTTTTTTTTCATTACCGATCATAAACAGACTTTGTGCACGGGGTATGATTTTGGGGGCTCCATGGGTACCATGTTACCCAGAGAACATTAATGAAAACCCTACAAGCCAAGATTTGGCCCTTGTGAACATCGAATTGCTCCCTGAGTGAATCAAAGGAGAGGAGCTAACCATCCTGTATTGGGATTCCCTATATTGTGAGACCTGCCTCATTCCAACACCTTAAATCTCCAACTGAGTGATGGCTTTGCTGTTTGGCAAGCCAAACAATGGAATAGCTGGTGGGTAAGGTGTTATGTGTATGTTGAGAAATAAGCTTCTTAAAAAGCAATTCAGGACTATATGAAATATTGAAAACTGGCCCGGCTGTGGTTTAGTGCCAAGAAGAACTCGTAGAAGCTATCAAGCTGCACGTGTCCTTTGTCCATGGTAAGCCCACTAAAGCTAAGTTGCCAAATAATAATGCGGGAAGTCTGGGGCTCCCACCCCACCTTATTGGACTGGGAGGTGAAGCTTAACTAACACCACCTGACACCTGTTGTTATGCCATCTAACCTCTCCACGCATTCTATCTAAGTCCTGAAAAAATCATGGGGTGCAATAAAGGGAGATTAGCAAACTAATACAGTAGGCAGGGACGAATCAGCATTTCGGGCAATTCAATGAAAGTAAGTGGACAGTGAACGCAGCAACTGACACCATCAGTGCGAAAAAAAGGAAGATGATCTCAGATTCATGAATTACTGTATCTTGAACAACTGTGCATGCAGTTCAATTCTACACTTTGATATCCAAGGCCTCTTTTCTTCCATTGTGTTTAGTGCACTTTCGTCTAGTACCAACTCTAAAAACTAACACAAGTAGGATTTGTAAAAACAGAAAGTGGGAAATATACAGTTTCCACTACTACCTGTTTCCTTTCATTGATATGTGCAATGTTACCACGTAATACACTGTAGAGTATCACTGCACATACCCTTAGCAGTTTTGTTTTTGTGGTCTATAAAAGAAGACACTTCAAGGCAGAAGTAAAAGAAACTATGTTGTTCCCTTTAGACCTAATGGGAAATAAAATGGTTGAAAATAGAATTTCGTAAGCAATTGTTTGGGGCTGTGTAGCCTGGGTCCCCTTCTACCAATGACCTGCCACCTCTTCTGAAATACATCTTTCCACGTTGGTGCCACTCAGGACTCATCAGCCAATTTCCTGAATCCTTCAGCACCATCAACTCTATTCTATTTTCTGATCGGTCTTTGTGAGACCACTACATTTACTCCCTCACACCTGCTGCAGAATGTTCCCATATACACTCCTTGCAGCCATTAGTATCATCTGCATAGATTCCACCTTGCCTTTGTGGATCTCATATCTGTAACAACATCCTGTACAAATTCAACTGATTCTTATAGTGGCCTAACGCAAAATGATGGGGCCCCCTGCAGAATGTGATGAGGGACTCCGGCGTCTCCCAGATTGCACAAATATTTATTGGTTTTGGACTCACTGAGGGCGTCCCCCACCGACTGGTTGCACTCCCACCCCCTTACGCTGCAGGGGCCCACTTTCCCAAGCGTTTAACTATTTTTTATTCCATGCCATTAAACGCATTTTGCAAGAGATGCAATGGCATGGCTTAGAGGGTGAGAGGGCACCCCCCAAAACAAGGAACCCTGGGGTCCCCCCGCATTGTGGGAGTTGCGGGGGTACTCCATTACACCCCTTGTTTCTTATATAAACACAAACATCTTGTAGAAAATCCATAGGCTATTTATAAGTTACTTTGCTCCTAATGTCATCAATTGATTTCTTAGAGATTTCGAGTATGCCCTAGTCACATTGCTGTCTCTGTCTGTCCTACTACTTTTTCCAAAGCAGCTGTTACAAGAATCATATATGTCTACCCTATAAAAGACCAGGAACAGATTATTCTTACTGTTCACCTTGGGAATTCCTAATCTTACCATAAGAAACTCCAAAAAAATACACTGGTAAAAAACATAGATGTTGTTGCTTGTGAGTGATTACGATCAATTTGTGATTAGTGGGCAGTGGGTGACTTTGAGGAGCATTTTGCCAGAGCCTGCAGTCAGTAACTGAATGATCCAGGGGGCAGTTTGAAAGCTATAGTCCGTAGAACAATAATACACATTGTAAAACACTGTGGTTTGTCCTTCCTCTCGTATGTTGTTGATATGCTGTCACACACATATGCATATCCACTATCCACGGGATTGCTGTGCTTCTATTTTCGAGAATGTACATGGTACAGCTCGTTGAAGAATGGTTGGACGACAGTAGCGACAGAGGCTCAGTCGATACCATTTCAGATCAGCTGCTTTTGGGTCTTAGACGTCTCGACCAGGGACTCATTCCTCCATAACTTTTCAGAATCAGTTCATCTTTGTCAAAAACTTCAAGATTGTTGGAGTGATCCAAGTGGGGATGAATTCCTAATTGGTGGCTCTTTTACAGCTTCTAAATGATGAAGCAATCGAGGAAGCTGATTCTCACACAATCCACAAACAGGACACAGATGAAGTTGGTTGCTAATAAATGCAACTTTTCAGTTATGCAAATGGTCCTTCTAACAGCTTCCCAGGTATGAGATTACACTCCCTTAATGTATCCCAAAGGCATCTGGATGTCTTGCATTTGCACTGAGTGAGTGGGACCCTGTGGTATACATCTTGGATCACCTCACCGTTTGCCATTTAAGTTTATAAGGATATAATGTTATCATGGTATTATGGGCATTTCTACTCACATCGATGACTGCCAAACTAAGATAATATCAATTAAATTGGATTATGAACTTGACCCTCTATGTTTTTGACATAGTACTCAAGGCTATCAGATAGTTTAGGGAGCTTAGCTTGGATACTTACCTAACTCTAATACCTAAATGTAGGTCATACAGTTCTAATGCGGATATTGTTCCAGCACAAATTCACAAAGAATGAATGTTGTTAAGTTGCATTGAGTTAAAGGAAATTATCCATGCCACATCAATTACTGATGTTGTTCCTAAAGACCTAAAAAATGCACAGGTTTTGCTTTTATTAAAAAAACAAATTTAAGGGCCTCATTATGAGTTTGGCGGAGGGGATTACTCCATCACAAACGTGACGGCTATCCCGTGCGCCGTATTATAAATTCCATAGGATATAATAGAACTTGTAATACAGCAGACAGGATATCCGTCACGTTTGTGATGGAGTAATCCCCACTACCAAACTCGAAATGAGGCCCTACATGTGAATGGTCTGGGAAACTACAGGCCAGTATTTCAACTCATCTATATTGCAAAGTTATTAGATTATGCTGTCTTCAATCAAATTGTTGCCTTTGGTGAAGATCAAAGATTAATTCCTCCTACCCAGGTAGGTTTCAGAGCTGGCAGTAGCACTGAATTTGTGGTCACTGTAATGTTGGATAACCTTCAACAATATGCACATTGCAGTAGTGTCTGCTGCCTTTGATACTGTGGATCACAGGGTGCGACTCAAGTGCATCGCTGACTTAGTGGCATTAAAATGGTTTCACAGCTTCCTGTCTGATAGAAGCTTTGACTTGTTTGTCAAGACTAAAGCCCCTAAGTTGTGGAGTACTTCAGGAAAGTGGCAGCAGCATTGTCAGTAGCTCGTAATAGAACTGGTGGCAATGCTGTCACCCGCAGGGGGCACCAGCACCCTCATACTGCGCACTGTCTGCACAGTACGAGAGAGTGCGCAGTACAAGTGCGCTGGCCAGGGGGACCCCTGCACCTGTTCTCTGATAGCCTTTTTTCATAGTGGTGGAAGCGCAGACTAATTCCAGCCAGATTCCAGTTCCTTAACATAAGGATGTTCCGCCCTACCTCACATTCCATACTACCATGCAAATCTCTCTTTAATTCCTTTGTAATGAGCAAACTGGGCTGTTTTCACTGCTCCCTACTGTGCCTTCCACAATACTCTTTCTACCTCAGTGATAAAGTCGTAAAATTCGACACATTGCTCTGTGTTTGCAGTCATTCTTTGATAATTTGTGATGCTATATTTGTTATTTAATAAATTGTTTACAATGGTAAAGGAGAATCACTACTTGCATGTTTTTTTTTTAACTTTCCACAAAACCATCCTAGCCCCCATCTCTGGGACCAAGCAAATTTGGGATAGATTAGAAGACCCTGACATTTTGATCCACCATTGCACACCATACCCTTGCTTTGGTGAGTCCTCTCCCCCATTTCCCTCTCTCGATGAACACTGTGCTTTGCCTACCATCAGCTACTGCTTTTCTCCTGGCATCCCTTTACTCACTTTACCCTTAACCGAGGACCGTGAGCACTCGCCTCCCTACATGTCTATGTGGGTGCATTTAAACCACAACCACCACATCACTCTCTGGCTACCCCCACACGGAACTAACTGAGCTCAAAGACTGTAACCACAAATAATATAACTAACCTGTATCAAATATTGTTCGCAATCCTCTCAACCACAAAGAACCACTAAGAAATTCTGTTATAAACAAGCAAAAATGTAAATAATTTTAAGTGGTCTACAGCCAATGTCTTGTATAATATTTGGGTATCTCATTCATTCCATATCACCCCTATCTGCAGATTTCATATGGACAAGAATCTGAGGTAGACAAAGCGTTTCTGTTCAAAATACTCCTGTTTGATTAATTGGAGAAAAAAAAAAAAAAATCTCAAAATCTGAACAGTGTTAGCATGTAACACACCCTCATTTACCCCAAAGAGAAAGTGTCCTGATTCTTAGAACTGTTTCAATTTGGTCTCACCATTGGTGTAGCCAAATTATGCTCTCCTTTGCAGAATGTGATGAGGGGCCCACAAGTCTCCCATATCTCACAGATATTAATTTGCTTTGGGATGTATGGGGTCTTCTGGAAGGTTTTGGGCCTTCTGAAGAGCAGCCTGCCCCACCCCCCATGCACTACAGGGTACTGCGTTATGCCCTCACGTCATCCCTCATAGTCCTCGAACTATCTCAATAACTCCAGAAACTGCAAGTCCGAGAACTGCACGGAAAATGCTATCCCAGCAGCTCTGCTAAAATACTTATTTCAATTCATTAGGGTCCAGTCCCCCCAGCCTTCCCATCTAAGCAACTTTACCAGATGCTGCCCGGAAGGGACAAGTATTACAATTACTTTAAAAACACACTTGTCCATCTAAATTTCACCAGCCATGGAGCCATTGTGCACCACCCACTACTGTGAAAGGTCCTTAAAATGAACTACAACTTAACCCCAAAAACAACTGCAAAACTAAAACGAGCATTGTCCAAATCTAGTCCACCACTGATATTTTGGTTCATAGCGTGCACAATGAAATCGTGATTGTGCTTCAACAATTGCTTCTCAATCAAATCAAGTAAAGCTCAGCCGGTAGAGTCCAGAGAAAACATACACAAATACAATAGTTTGAAAGCTTCTCAGGTGACCTTGTGTAGATCGTCAATAGCAAGAGGAAAACCATCCCATAGCTTCTGAGCTTGACTAGCCGACCACATGTTACCAATAGCTACGAAGTGATAGAGGCTGGATTTACTTTTTTGTTTATGTAAGGTTTTTATAAAGCATGAACAAAAACCCAAACGTGCTGCAAAAAAATTAGGTCTTCGTTTAACAGCTAAAAATGCACAACTAAACCAGTTCCTATTCAATGAAAAGCCAGGACTTGATCAGCTTCCTAAATTTCAGTTATGACCTTTCGGTTTTAATTTGGGAAGGAACACTTTCACTTTATCCTCCGTTTAGCTCTGCAGGCTCTAGGAGTGAATGTGCAATGCTGTCTGTACTCTACACACCCCTGGCCATTCCCTCGTTTTCTAAAAGCCCGCTGTGGTGAAAGCTCTTTCTCTGTACAAACAGGCACCCTCTGGAACAACCCCGGCTCTCCAGAATAAGGGCCATCAATAGGCACCTAGAATTCAGAGAAGCGATAAAGACATGGTTGTTCCCAAAATGAACTGCCTCTCATGCTGCAAATCGTGCTGGTTATACATGCACTTGCAGCCTGTGAAAATATCCCTCGCACGTTTTCGGACAGCAGTTTGTGAGTACGTCACTGCTACAAGCCTGGAGCACACCTCCTAGCCTGGCAGGTATGTGGGTAGGAAGGCGCTACACAAGTGCAACACTACAACGCAACACGATGCCGCCCAAAGACTATGACATGGGAAGCGTCTGCCCGCGGATAACACCGGGGATACGTCCGCTCGTGATGGATACCAAGCCAGGGTTATTTATCGACGGAAGCTGACTCGAATCACCATTCTGGAGTTTCAGCAAAGTCGCGCTGATTAAGATCTCAACTTTTCGTCCAGGTGGCACACACATTTGCACGGGATTAACCTCAAGAACAGCCACACACACACCAATCGAGTGAAGGAGGTATCTCGGAAGATCACTCCGTTACTTTTACAAAAACAGAGTAAAACGTCTGACAGGGAGGGGCATCCCCCTTGTGACATTACATGACATGTTAAGTTCCCCATTGTCCCGTCCCTCCGCCTTGTATTCGGGCGGAGAGCACCCAAGGACACTGGACTGAGCGCTGCGAGCCTTTTGAGTGCCCATTGAGCGCCACAACTGCCTATAACCGATTTATTCTACTTTCTTTGTTGTGCCGTCACGCAGACAACATTGCTCCCTCCCCCTGTGTTTTCTCATTTTCAATCACAAACTTGGTCTCTTAGGTTGTTTCCCCCACAGTCACACAAGGCCCGTTTACAATTTCAGGAACAAGAAGATACCGTGATTTAAGCAGAATTGCAGAAGTGTGTTTTTTAATCATGTCTCAGCCAAGATTAGAACCCAAGACGTCAGGTTGCAAGGTCAGCAGCTTCGCTGTGAACCACAGCCACATGATTATCTATGAAACCGCACTTCTGCACTATTTGACTCTTTCTCCAGTATGTCTCAATCCAAAGTTTCCGTGGCACGGCAGTCCGGGGGGCTGCACCCTAATTCTGGCTGTCGTTTAGTACCTAACAGAGTGCAAAAGGGCTCGCAGCAGGCTGTTCAATTCCCTGCTCCACTGCGCCCTCTACCTTTCACCTATTACAAGCCGCATGTCGTTCTCTGTGTGCCACTGGCACGAGGAAGCCCCAGGCCTTTCTGGTCACATGTTTCTCTCTCCCTCACCCCACACCTCACTCTTTGCCTGTCTCCCCGCTGCACACACTGGGATACTCATGTGCATCCCTCTCCCATCAAACTACTCCGATGCTTCTGTCTCCTTCTGTCATAGAAGGTATTCAACTCGGATACCTTCTCTCTATTTCACTCCCCCATGACACACCCCAGACACTTTTCTCTGTCTCACTCTCCGATCACACATTTCACAGGCACTTCCCAATGCCTCCGTCTCCCATGAGACACCCCGCACTCCCCTCTGTCTCACTCTCCCATGACACACTCCAGACACTTCCCTCTGTCTCGTTCTCCCATCACACACATCCGTAGCACTTCCCTATGTCCCTCTCTCCCATCACACTCAACCCAATTTACTCACGTTCAAGAAACTTCTTAAAACATGGCTTTTTACTTTATAGACTCACTTAGGTAGGCTACAGCCTTCAGGGAAGTGCGGCAGCGCCTAGATGCCGATGGGCAATTATGCACTTTATAAAATGTAATCTAATATACTTCCTTCAATCTCACTTTCCCATCACCCACATACCTGGCACTTCCCAATGTCTCCCCCTCCCATCACATTCACCTCAATCAGTTCCCTCTGCCTCCGTCTCCCTTTACTCACCTCCGATACCTATCTCTGTCTCACCCCCTATTACACGCATCCCTAGCACTTCCATCTGCCTTCCTATCCCGTCACACTCACCTCAGATACGTCTCTCTCTCCCTATCCCATCACACACCCCTCAGCTTCTTCTGTCTCCCTCTCCCATCACACTCGCCTCATATGCTTCCCCATCTCACTCTCCCATCACACACGTCTCTAGCACTTATCTGTCTCCTTCTCCCATCACACTTGCCTCAGCTACTTTTCTCTGTCTCACTATCCCATCACACATAACACTGGCACTTCCCAATGTCTCCCTTTCCTATCTCACTCACCTCAGATACTTCCCTCAGTCTCACTTTCCCATCACATGCATCAGTGGCACTTCCCAATATCTCCCTTTCTCATCACACTCACCTCAAATACTTCTCTCTTTCTCACTCTCCCATCACACACATCCCTATAATTTCCCAATCTCTCCCTCTCCCATCACACTCACCTCAGATACTTCTTTCTGTCTTCCTCAACACTCATATCAGATACTTTTCTATCTCGCTATCCCATCTCAGACACACGTCAGCTTCTCCTGAGTCCCCCTGTCACCACACACACTCAGCCGGGACACTTCTCTCGGTCTCTCTTTCCCATGACAAACCTCAGAGGCTTCCCACTGTCGCCCTATTCAGTCCCACTCACCTCAGACTCTTCCCTGCCCCACCACACCCTCTTCATGCCCCCCCTCCTTTCCTGCTTTTTCTGCGTCTCCCTTCTTCCCTGCACGAAGGAGGATGAACACCTCCTGTACAGTCAGGTTTGAATTGGGGCAGAAAGTAGACTTGGCCACCAAATTAAAATTGTCCCCATTAGCGAATCAGGTAGCTAAACAGTGACCTACATTTGAAATCAGGGCGCTGTATAATGGTTTTAAGGTGTGGGAGACTGTATGCATTTGCAACCCACATTGACAAATCAGGGCAGGTTCAGACACGTTGTATAGGTGTTTAGCAAGGTGTAGGAGACTGCATGCATGTGTGCTTGCTGCAGGCAATAATTGTTGCAATATCAAAAAATGAACAGTAAAAAACTGCCCACCAGACCATAAAACGGGCCCACAAACAGCCCAAAAAACAGCCCATAAAGTGAACTGTGAGGCTAGCCCTTTGGGCACTGTCAGACTGCCTTTAGGCCGGTCCAGCACTGTGTCCAGTTTTGTCCTCCTTGTGGAGCCCCACAGCTCCGCGAGCCCTCGCCTCTGGGTACCCAGCCTGGCAGTGCCACGTGCGTGAGCTGAACCACAGCAGCGCCCCTGCCCACCTGAGCCTCCACTGAGAGGAGGCAGCTACAGACATTACCTTTCTGGGCTGTGCAGCGCTGACGGCAGCGCACTGCCCTCGGGTGCAGCCTCACACTCTCCCTTAAAAGGGGCACAAATATGTGTGATCCCTCAGGTGGCACTGCCCCCTTTAAAGCGCAGGAGTGTCAACGCCGTGTTGTGGGTTCCCTATAGTCCGGTGACTTTCATAAAAGTGCCATAGGCTTCACTTAACATGCCTGAGCTTCCCTTTCCATCCCGAGTATTGTGGTGTAGCCATTATACAAACACCCTCCCTTATTTGACAACAGCGCCTCGTTTAGGCGCCGGAGCCTCCTTTTAATGCGTTTGAGGATGTATCGAAGTCGTGTGTCCCCGTGTGAGAGCGCTGTATCTCGAATTCAAGGCGCTGGGACATCCCTGTGAGCACTACACCCTTCACGGCAGCCTCCCTCAGAAGTGGCATGTCACCCCCTTCATTTGACTGCACCTCCCTTAAAGTGCTGCGTGCCCACAGTAATGCCCCGGAATCCCCCATCTGAAGAGCCGGAGCTGTAATGCGAGCCTCCCTCACGGTTCTGGAGCGTCCCTTTGAAGGGGGCGAGCATCCCCCCAAAAGGGCCACTGCCTGCGGAGCGGGGTAGGGGCTAGCGGTGGGCTCTCACTCACCCCAGGGTGCTGATGAAGCCGCTGACGGATCCCTCGGCGTACAGGGAGACGATGTCTCCGATGTGAAGGAAGCTGGACATCTCGTTCATGGTGAGGCCGGGCTGTTCCCGCACTGCTGCTCCCGGTGCCTGCTTCCACGCACCTCACACCATGTGCCAGGGTTGCCGGTCGGCTTGTAGGGGGTGCCCGGGGCCTGGGCCTAGGACAAGCCGGCCACTTTCTCTGGCCCGGTCGCAGGTGAGCTCCGCAGTGTCTGGAAAGCCCCCGCTGCAGAAGTTTAGTTTGCTCTTTTTGGTTCCCTTCCTCTGCCTGGGCTCCCGCTGCCTCCCCTGCTACCTGCACCAATGCAATGCAACCAGGAAGCCGAGCAGCCACAGCATGCAAATGTACAGCGTGGGGAGGGCTGCAGACCGCACCTCTCTGCACTTACACACCCTCTGTCCCTCCCTCCCGATCCGCTCCAGCTATCCCACGCCCCACTGCTCCGTGCCCTGCTCTGGTGCAATCAAACCTGCCTCTCTTCTTCACTTTCAGTGCTGCTCTGTGGCCCCGGGTCCGTCTTTCTCCCGTCTTTCTTTTTCTTTCTTTCCCTTTCATCAGGAATTATCAGGAGATTATAATAATGCTAAAATAATTGTGTTACTTAACGCAGTTCCAGGAGAGCTTCGTGTTTTCTCCAGCCACAGTTTTAACTCAAAGTATCTCAGAGGGTTAACATGCCTGCTGCATAGCACATTGTGTAACATGCAGATCACAGGTTTGTATTTTATGTAGATAGATAATTGGGCTACTGCTTTTGACACAGAGGTCCTTTTGTTACTTCAAGTTTATAAATTACAATCCTTCAAGTATAGTAGAGTGAGATATGAACTAGCATTAAGGAGCTGTGTGCAAACTGCAAGTCATGGATGTAAATTGTTATTTTTTCTTTCCATTTGTTGAAATTCTAAATTTGAATAGTAGAAATCCTTTGGGTAGTAATAACGTTTTGTTAGTCCAGACAACCACAATCGTTGCATTATGTTTTCAATCTTGACTTTGAACTCTTAAGATATGACCTCTACCAGTATTGACGCTATGTGGCTCCTACACCTGGTAACCCGCATTGTCTTGTGCAACATTTCAGTGTACGTGTATGATATCTTGTCTGTCTGTTTGTAATATAAAGTGATTCCACACTGCTGGGATGAGTAGCATTTTAAAATACTTTAAAAAAAATGGAGTGAGTACAATTTAAATAGTTATTTTTGTTCTTTCGCATACACACTGATACATCTGGTGTTCTTACAATACATGTACACCTCTTTGATGGGGGGTCAAAAATGTCAAAAAATGACCTCCGAATCTTGGTTTCTCTAATGTACTTGTAAGCTGTCTGATAAGCTGTCTGCCTTTCTTTCCTTCTATTGCATTGCCATCTAGGTGTTAAGTTCCAGTTGGCTCCAATCCAGGATGATACTTGAACAAAAAAAGGCTGATGGCCCTTTAAATCAGGGCTTTGTTTTGTGCCCTGCTGTAAGGGAACATAAGAATGCCCCATCACCGCCTGCAAGGTGCTGGTCCAAACAGAAAGAATACAATGTACAGGCATGCTGAATTGTAGCATGGTGTCAGAAAAGTACTCCAGGACAAATTCAGCATATTTTCATTGGATCCGCTGAATCCCAGATCAGGCTCAGAAACAGCTGCTGAAACTGGGATCCGACGGGATCCCCACCATTTCCTGCAATGAGTATCAGTGTATGACTGAATATTTTTAGCTAGATTAGGAGGAATTGGGTCGACTTTATTGTTTGCTTTGGCAGTTAAATATTTTTCTATAGTTGGTTTTTATTTTGATGAATGCCTGTTGAATGGAGTTTCCTCCATTTTCTTTCAATACTCTGAAGAAGTGTGTTTGCTGATTTAGATTAGCAGAGTACCAGATTGGAGTCCTCATTTTTGGAGGACATGATGGAGGAGGAGTTGCTGTTGAGTAACCAAGTATTAGTTACATTCAGCCTGAGACCCATGTGGCTATGAGGAGGTGGATGGTGCTTCCTTTAATGTGTGAGGTTTCCAATTAATTGTTAAGTTCATGATTGTTTAGAAGTGAGCTAAAGTTGTGGGCTGAGTCTTTCTTAGTATCAAAAGGGATAAGTAAAAGACATCTGCAAGAGATACCTATTTCTTGGTAGTAGTTGTCTTGTCATAAAATCAAGACAATGATCAATAAATGTTGCTTTGTCCCTAGGTGGGCTATATATATATATATATATATATATATATATTGTGGAGTTCAAGAGTCAAGCGCCTGGGTGTTTCTTGTACTGCATACCAGCTAGGTCTTATGAGTTAAGGCAAGTTTTCTCCCTACTTGATCAGTTCCGCCCAATCTTTTGATCTCATATCCCGTGGGAACATGTACGTCCATGTAAAGTTGAGATCTGTCAGAATATCTAGTTTCTCTTAGCACCTTAAAATCTATTTTTGTTTAACAAGTAGTCTGCTATTTCACTGCTTTTGGTGACTGTAGAGCTGTGCTTTTGGAGGGTTTAGTTTAGTTTTCCATCATGAATGTTCATTTTTTAAAGCTTCCTGGGAAGTTTTGGTGAAAATTACTTATTTATATTGGTTTGTCTCAAAAACCTGTGAACATCTTTGTAAAACCCTATTATAGCTGTAGGCCTTGTAATGACAGGATTGGATTTTCTTGACTCATCCCCTATTATCACCTTTGGTAGAGCTAAACAATCTCAATGCTACATATACTTTGAATTCTCACATTGTGTTCTATGTTTGTGGACACCATTTTATTAATCCCTCTTCATCATACTCTCCTATTCAACACTACTGCCTGCCACTTTTTCCTCTCTATCACTAGCCCATTTAGGTTTAATCCCTTCTCTGCCTCTTCCGCCCTCTCTGAACTCTTTCCCTAGTAATGCCTCATCTTCTCTAATTGTTTATTTATTTGTTCCCTTCCTCACAGGTTTTGGTTTCGCCCTGACTTATTTTGGTGTGCCCTAGCTCACTCATTTCTCTTACTATTTCTCTCTTTAGTCTCTTTGCCTTTGCCATTCCACCCTTTAAGTACTCCTGTTTTCCACAAGTATCCCTTTAACCCACTTAAATCCTTCTCTTCTATCATTTATGGGTTTCACCAGCCTCATGTAATGAAAAAACGTAAAGAAAGCATACATATATAGAGGGATTTCAGGTTAGTCCTGTTCATCCATTTTCACTTATGCCTACAGCAGCATACCGCATCTGGTAGTGGGTCAGTCCACTTCAGCCATTAGCTCTGTTGTACTGTGAAAGACCCATTTTGGCTGATTAGATTGCGCAGTCACTTAAGAAGAAGTGTTCACATTGTAAGGGCTGGTGGGCAAATGCTTTACTTTGCCAATGCTTTTTTTCCTTATATTCTTTTTCCTTTTTTAGTTTTTTTGTAATTCTTTGTATTTAACCTATCATACATTTTCTTTGTGCTATATAAATCATATTTTCCAGTGAAGTGCATTAAAACTAAAAATAGTTTGTATATCTGCTCGAAATACACCCCCCTGATAGAAAGAACTTGAACTCATCTATTAAAATTGGGCGTAATTGTTAATTTGTAAGCATATGGCTGCCACTTTTAAGTGACGCCATCTTTTCTTTTTTTCCTTCTTTTCGTGGCATATGCTTGCAATAAATTAAAAAAACAACCATGGCACCAGCTTTTATCAAGTCCCCGCCTATTGTTTTTGTCAGTGCTTATTCCTTTTCCCACCCCTCATTCCTTCTTACATTTTACAACTCCTAGTACCTCTTCGTCTCCTTCTCCCTCTTTGCCCCCCTTTGTCATTCTTCCTTTACTCTGTGTGTCTCTCTCCACTTTACCCACGTTTTTCACTCGTCAACTTCCCTTTTCAGCCCTCACTTTCTTCCGTACTCACTTTATTTCTCCATTTTACTCCTCCATCTCTCTTACAATAGTCTCCCCTTCCCTCTTCCCAACTCCCCTCTTTTCTCTATTCGCATTTCCCCCTCATCTCCAGTTTCAACATTTCTCTGCCCCTTTATACACTTAAATAGATCAGTTATAAAGCCAAAACTTACTTTATTCTAGCTGCTTCCCGCCTGAAATTAATTCTGCTTCAATAGAAGTCAATTGAGAAAATACATTCCCCAGATTTCTTTCTCAAAATCTCACACTTTCCTCTTCTAAAATGTCATCCTACACCTTTCCTCCTGTTCTCTTTGCATTTCATCCTCTCCCTACCTTCCTTCTCCCGCAGAATGTCACTCACTCTCTCCACCGTCTGCCCCTGCTTCCCAACCCCCCTGTCCTTCGAGCTCAGTCTGCCCTCGCTCTACCTCTTAGCATAATCGTCTCCTCCACCCCTCATCCCTCCCGTGTTGCCTTTCACGCCCGATCCGTGCCCAGTAATTGGGATGGCACAGTCTCTCGCAGGCATAGACACACCAGGCAAGCCGCAACCTGCGCAGCCTGTCAGGGAGGGCCGGGCCGCTTCCCGCTACTGGATTTAAACTCGATGTAAGCCCCTCTTTCCTTCCCGGGCGCTGCTCTGACTGGCCCTTGCTTTGTCTGCCTCGGATGTCATGTGTGTCCCTTGTTTACAATAGTTTTCCTGAAGTTCCTGTCCTGGCCGCTCCCAGCCCGCCAGCAGTGCGGCTCCCGGGTCTAAGATCCTGCTCCCACAGGGGACTCCTGCCTTCCGATACGCACGAATGAGATAGTCCGTGCGCTGCCACCCGGGAACGCAGGTAGACCTGCGCAGTGCGTGGCTGTGGTTAACTGTGAAATGAATCATCGCCTGTCAATTTTTCAGACTGCTTATGTGTGGCATCTCCTCACAGCGTGCTCATGTGTGACATTTAAATGCCTATGTGTGGCACTATACCATGATTATGGACACGGAATGAAACACATTTCACAACTTTAACCTCTTTTGCGCAACGCGAGCCTCTAGAAATGTCAGCAATGCTTATAAAGTACTTATTCCTCCGTTGCAAGACATGCAGATTGTTGTACAATTTGCTGTAAAGAGTTAGCTTCTGCCTTGTAACTGCATCAGGTCATGGCAAGGCATTTGTTGGACGGTGAGAAGCTGCTGCCCCTGTCCAAAAAGGACCCTCCCCCATCGTTGAGTGTGATACTTTCAGCCATGACACGCTGGCTACGCTACTTTTGCGTTCTGGGATTTGTAGTCGTTTTACATATGGGCTGTTGGCTACAGTCAGAACTCAAAATGTCTTGCAGGCCAGCATCCTTGTTACAGCTGTCGCTCAATGAGGGTCAGTTTTGAACATCATAGAACGATGTTAAGTCCAGTGTTGGGCAGAAAGGCCAACAAAAGTAGATCAGGATGAAGATGAAGGTGGATCACCTGACACCTATGTTTGATCCTTTGAAGAAGCAGAGCAGTGTTAAATTAGAACACTTACTTTCAATGTGGGCGAGAGAGAGGTTGATTTGGCAGCAATTTTACAGTTGCTACCAGAGATATAGGTCCTCATTACAACATTGGCGGTAAATCCCGCTTACCGCCGTGCAGAAGACCGCCAACGCACCGCTGCGGCGGAATTCCGCTACAGTTATTACAACCCACAGGCCGGAATCCACCAAAATCCAGACACCCACACAAGTCCGCCACACCAAAGGTCAGTGATAAACTGGCGATAATAAAACCTCCACCGTCACGCCAACAGGAATACGCCCACACTATCACAACCCACGAATCGACTCAGCGGTCTTTCAACTGCGGTATTCCATTGGCGGTACACACCTCCACACTCAAAATACACACACTTTTACAAAACACAGCCACATTGGACAATTCAAAATACTCACACCTGATACACATACACACACCACTCACACACACTCAATACAATATAAAACACCCACCCACATCACCCACAAACCCCTACGACAAAAATTTCGAAAGAAGCACAGCGAGAGAGAGACACCACCATCAACAATACTAGCATCCACAGGCATACAACACCATCACTCACACAACGTCCATGCACCTCAGACAACACACACAAACACATCCCCTCCCACATCACAACACACACCACCCACACCACACCATGGCATCGCAAAGACACCCCAGGTTCTCTGAGGAGGAGCTCAGGGTCATGGTGGAGGAAATCGTCCGGGTAGAGCCACAGCTATTCGGATCGTAGGTGCAGCACACCTCCATAGCTAGGAAGATGGAGCTATGGCACAGAATCCTAGACAGGGTCAATGCAGTGGGACAGCATTCAAGAACACGGGATGACATCAGGAAGAGGTGGAACGACCTACGGGGGAAGGTGCGTTCCGTGGTCTCAAGACACCAGATTGCAGTTCAGAGGACTGGCGGCGGACCCCCACCTCCTCCCCCACAACTAACAACATGGGAGGAGCAGGTCTTGGCTATACTGCATCCTGAGGGACTCGCAGGAGTAGCAGGAGGAATGGACTCTGGTAAGTCAAATCTTAACTATTACATCCCCCACCCTTCCTGCATGCTATCACATACCCCACCCTCACCCCCATCACTCCAATACCTCACATATGCCCCACTATCACAACCCACACATCCTGCATGCAACAACAAAGCATGGACACCCATCACCCAAGCATGTCCACTACAGATACCGACACAGATCCCCAAACCAACTATCACACAAGGTCCTACACAGGAATGCAAGCACTGGAGTACAGGGTCACCCATCCATTGCACACAATGGCACACACAGATGCAATAATCATGCCTTTACACCCCTGCAGGACCCCTACCCAACGTCACTGGACAGGAGGATCCAGACATGTCCACTCCCCCCACAGAAGAGGCCCACAGTGATGACAGCAGCTCTGTCCAACTGGATCAAGATTACCAGCCCGGCCCATCTGGGACCTCGGGACAGTCGGTTCCCCTGACACTGGCACATGCCACCACAGAGCCTCCCCCCTCAGGAAACACCAGCACAGCACCCACCCAGCAGGCCCATCCCTTTGCCCCTAGGACACGTCAAGCAGCAGTGTGTCCACCACTACAGGGAACCCAGGCAAACCCACCACCATAAGAAAATCAGAGACCTGGGGGCAGTGGCAGTGGGCACACGGTTCAGGGGACAGAGGCACAGGAAAACAGGGGAACTCGGAGGACTGCTGTGCGACAGGGGGAGGGCAGGCCCAGGGAACCCACTCTCCACGAGGCCCTCTCCAACATCATGGGAGCGACCCATCATTCCCAGTAGACGATGGCAACGGTACTGGCCAAATTTCGAGAGACGTAGCGGCTGCAGGAGGAACAGTATTTGGGGATCAGGGAGGAACTCAAGTCCATCAACACCACCCTGGTCACCATTGTAGGGGTGCTGAAGGACCTTGTGAACACCAGGAGGGACACTGTGGCACAACAAGGGGCCCCTGACACTAGCCTGGATGATGAACAGCCCACCACCTCCGCCGGCGCTAGTGGACAGGAGGCACCGCCACAGGACCACAACACCAGCACCCCACCCCCTGCAGATGGAGAACCACCCCGCAAACGGTCCCTGAGATCCAGGACAAAGACAGAGAACAATGCCAAGACCCCCGCCAGGAAATGAGACCACCCTGAATGTCATCCTTCTGTCCCACTTCGTCACCCTGTCCATCCATCAACTACCCTAGCTCCACTTCCTATGCCCCTTTGGACAATGCACCTGTGAAACAAATTGACTGGACTCTGCCATGGACAATCCTCCACCATCACCCTGGCCATTTTACAACCCCCTCCACTAATTTGCACTGAAATAAACACCCTTGAATCACAAAACAATCTTCAGTCAGTCTGTGCTTTCACAAATGTGTATTTGTAATAGCAATGTCGATTGTATTGTCAACATACCTATATCACACAGCTCTAGTCCATGAGGTAATATAGCAGAGGTCAAACAGTGGGACCCACATCTGTGAAATGGAAAGGCAAAGGTCAGGGTCCATACACTGGGTGAAAGTGACAGACATATGATAGGTCTAACAATTGTATGAGATGTGTGAGCCAGTGACATCTTCTTACCTGTGTCTCACTGGAAGTATTGCTGGATAACGTTGTTTCTGTTGTCGAAATCCTCTTCTTCTGCCTCCTCTTCTTCACTGTCCACAGGCTTCACAGCTGCCACAAGACCTCCTTCTGGACCATCCTCCTGCAGAAAAGACACCTGTCATCACAAAGCCAGGTTGTGCAGCATAAAGCAGGCCACGATGATCTGGCACACCTTCTTTGGTGAGTAGTAGAGAGAACCACCTGTCATATGGAGGCACCGGAACCTGGACTTCAGGAGGCTGAAGGTCTGTTCAATCACTCTCCTAGTTCACCCATGTGCCTCATTGTAGCGTTCCTCTGCCTTTGTCCTGGGATTTCTCACTGGGGTCAGTAGCCACGACAGGTTGGGGTACCCAGAGTCACCTGCAAATGTCGAGGGACAACTGTTAGACACACACTAACCCTTAGGGACAACCCCAGACCCAGACAACTATTCACACAGTATAGGGTCCTTGTCCTCACCTATTAGCCACACACGGTGCCTCTGGAGTTGCCCCATCACATAAGGGATGGTGCTATTCCTCAAAATGTAAGCATCATGCACTGAGCCTGGAAACTTGGCATTCACATGGGAGATGTACTGGTCGGCCAAACACACCATCTGCATATTGAATGGTAGCTCTTCCGGTTTCTGTACACCTGTTCACTCCTGCGGGGGTACCAATGCTACATGTGTCCCATCAATGGCACCTATGATGTTGGGGATATGTCCCAGGGCATAGAAGTCACCTTTCACTGAGGGCAAATCCTTCACCTGAGGGAAAATGATGTAGCTGCGCATGTGTTTCAGCGGAGCAGACAACACTCTGGACAACACGTTTGAGAACATAGGCTGCGACATCCCTGATGCAATGGCCACTGTAGTTTGAAAAGACCCACTTGCCAGGAAATGGAGTACTGACAGGACCTGCACTAGAGGGGGGATTCCTGTGGGGTGGCGGATAGCTGATATCAGGTCTGGCTCCAACTGGTCACACAGTTCGTGGATTGTTGCACGATCAAGTCTGTAGGTGACTATTACGTGTCTCTCTTCCATTGTCGACAGGTCCACCAGCGGACTGTACACCAGAGGATGCCGCCATCTCCTCACCTGCTCCAGCGGACATGCCCTATGGACAAGAACAGCGAGCAGAGAGCCAGCCAACACTGAGGTATTAAAAAATGTATTATTGCACACATTTGTCAATCCACAATGTGCCAGTCACTGTGTGTATGCAAGGCCTAGATAGGTGTGACGCATTTAAAAATAATGCCATGTGGCCCCCTGAAATGGCGGCTGCCTCACCTGTAAGGTGGGACAAGGGGATATGAGGTAACTGCCGGGCGTTCTACACCGTCGCGGTAGGAGGTCGAAGACCGCACCGCAATCCTGCATTGATTAACATTGGGCACTATGGGTCCCAGGAGCCAATGATGATGTACGCCGGCGGTGACGGTATGATACCTGACCTTCGACAGGAGAGGACCTACACTGCAAGTGCTGCTGTGACCTCAGTCTGGAAGCGACGATGGCTCATATGTCTGGGGAAAGGGCCCCTGCCTTCACTTCGGAGGAGTTGGAGAAGTTAGTGGATGGGGTCCTCCCCCAGTACACGCTACTCTACGGTCCTCCAGACAAACAGGTGAGTACACTGTGAGCATGCTGTATGGGCAATGCCTGTTTGGAGTGGTGTGGATGGAAGATACGGGGGGGACTGAGGCCTGCATGAGTGTATGTGCATCAGGGCAAGGGTGGGAACGTGGGTCAATGACTGTGATGGTCCGGACAGTTAAAGTTTTTCCTTTTCCCCTGTACTATTCCTCTATGTCAGTGCCCACCAGAAGAAGGATATTTGGCGTGCCATTGCCAAGGATGTCCTGACCGTGGGGGGCCACCACAGACGGAGCACCCACTGCTGGAAAAGATGGTAGGACATTCGCCGCTGGAGCAAGAAGACGGCGGAGGCCCAGCTGGGGATGGCCTTCCAACGTGGGAGGGGTGCCCGTCGCACCATGACCCCCCTCATGTTCCGGATCCTGGCGGTGGCCTATCCGGAGTTGGATGGGCGCTTGAGGGCATCACAGCAGTCACAACGGGGTGAGTAGAGTCACGTCCATCTGACTCTGCGCGCATTACGAGGTGTCTGGGTGGGGGAGGTGGGCTGTGGGTTCCCCTAGGCCACGGCGAGTTTTGTAGGCAAAGTCGCTTTGTGAGGCAGGCTATGTGGCAGCCCAACCCCACCAGTGGTAAGAGCCAACTACACCTAGTCAGGCTCCTGTGACTTCCATGTGTGCAGAAATTGGGCATAGGCCTTGTACCCCATGTCCCTGTGATTAATTAGGGAACTGTAAGTGCATGGCGTAGTGCAGAGGGCTGCTGTGTCTGTAGTGTCCGCCAACTGTAGTGGTATTGCATGCACTGAACATGTCTTTCTTCTGCCCCCCCCCCCTTTTTGTGGTCTCCCTGTTCTTGTGTGCATTAGCATCATCAGGCAGAGGAGCAGTGGCAGCGGAGCAGGAACGAGCTGCATCCCACATGGCCCTGGAGGGTGAGACAACAGAGTCTGAAGCCACCAGTGGGACAGAGGGCGAGGGGAGCTCCACGGTAGGGACAGGAGGTGACATCAGCGACAGCGACACTTCCTCTGATGGGAGCTCCCTTGCGGTGGTGGGCCCCTCTGTGCCCCCCGCATCAACAGGTACAGCCGCCACCCCCCCTACCAGTGGCTGCCCACCCAGGAGGGTGGGCGTCTCCTTCGCCCCAGGCACCTCGGGCCCTGCCCCAGTCAGCCCTGCTGCCCTCAGTGAGAAGGCTATTGACCTCATGAAATCCCTCACTGTTGGGCAGTCTACCATTCTGAATGCCATCCAGGGTGTAGAGAGTCAGTTGCAACAAACAAATGCATACCTGGAGGGCATTCATTCTGGCCAGGCAGCCCAACAGAGAGCATTTCAGGCTCTGGCCTCAGCACTGATGGCAGCCATTGGCCCTGTGTCCAGCCTCTCCCCTCCAACTTCCTCCACCAAGACCCAATCCCCTGTACCTCAGCCTATCCCAAGTACACCATCAGACCAGCATGCACACACCTCAACACACAAGGGTGGCTCTGGCAAACATAAGCACCACACATCCCACAGGCACTCACACAAGCATCAAACCCATGCACACATACCAACATCCACTGCCTCCACTGTGTCCCCCTCCTCCACGTCTCCCTCCTCCCTCCCTGTCTCGTCTCCACTCACACCTGCATGCACTACAGCTTCAGCCAATACCTCCATCACCAGCACGCCCATCACCACACACCGCTCACGTGCACTCACCACCCCCACTACCATTCACACATCCCCTGTGTCCTCTACCAGTGTGTCTGTGAGCCCTCCTCCCAAACTACACAAACGCAGCCACACACCCACCCAGCAGCCATCCACCTCACAACAACCTCCAGCCCATGCACCTTCACCCAAAGTCAGCAAACGTACACCTCCTACAACCACTACCTCTTCCTCCACTCCCAAACCCCATCCATCTACCCTTCCCAGTGTGTCTAAAAAGCTTTTCCTGTCTAATATTGACCTCTTCCCTACTCATCCCCCCTGTCCACCCCCTAGGGCCCGCCTTTCCAGGTCCCAACCCAGCACCTCAGCCACCACATCACCGGGCACAGTGGTGCCAGCAACTGCGGGCTTTTGGAGTGCGCCAAGCAACAGGGCTGCCAGTGTTCTACGGAGCGAGGGCAAGGACATGCCGCCACCTCCAAAAGTAAAAAAGTTGCCCACATCCCGGAGGGAGAAGGCGAAAACACCTGCTACCAAGGGCTCAGGCAAAACAAAAGTGGATAGTGGCAAGACAGCTGCGCCACCATCCAAGGTGGGGAAAGGCCAGAAAATCAAGGGCAGGTCCACGTCGACGCCAAACTGCACGGCGGACAAGACCGCCACCAGCACTGCAGTCACTAAGGCCGCCACCAGCACCGCAGTCACTGAGCCCGCCACCAGCACTGCAGTCACTGAGCCTGCCACCAGCACTGCAGTCACTGAGCCTGCCACCAGCACTGCAGTCACTGAGCCCGCCACCAGCACTGCCGCCACAAAGACTGCCGCCACAGAGCCCTCCGTCAACACCGATGCCACAGATGAGGATGAAGCACTCTGGGCACAAAGCCCCTCCAGAACCAGTGGAGTATCACATCCACTACCTCAGTCCTTGGCAGGATGAAGCACTCTGGGCACAAGGCCCCCTCCAGAACCAGTGGAGTATCACATCCACTACCTAAGTCCTTGGCAGGATGAAGCACTCTGGACACCAAGTCCCCTCCAGAACCAGTGGAGACTGTTATCCACTTGAGAGACTGTGGCTTTGCACTCCCCAGGATAAAGCAATGGGCAACCCACCAACTGGAGAGACTTGAAAGACTGTGGCTTTGCACTCCCCAGGATAAAGCAGTGGGCAACCCACCCACTTGAGAGACTTGAGAGACTGTGGCTTTGCACTCCCCAGGATACAGCAGTGGGCAACCCACCTACTTGAGAGACTTGAGAGACTGTGGCTTTGCACTCCCCAGGATAGAGCAGTGGGCAACCCACCCACTGGAGAGACTTGAGAGACTGTGGCTTTGCACTCCCCAGGAATAAGCAGTGGGCAACCTACCCACTTGAGAGACTTGAGAGACTGTGGCTTTGCACTCCCCAGGATACAGCAGTGGGCATAGGCCCCCCTCGTGGAGCTGGCGTTGTGCACTCATCCGGCTGAGGTCCCCCTCCTTCCCTTCCCCCTGAGGTGCCTGTTTCATTTCGATCTGATGTCCCTGCAGTGTTCTCTCCATTTTGAGTCTGGTATCGAGTGTGGGCCTCGCCCATGCGTTTTGGGCCCAGTGGTCCACGGACTATGAAAGGTGCACTATCCAGACTTGTGTAGTTGGTGTACATAATTGTTTATACTGTATTTCAAGTTTTATCTAATGGATTTTTATTTATTACAATCTTTCAACTCATTTCTTTTTGTCCTTGCGTTCTTCCAGGGGGGTGTAAATGTAATGTTGCAGCATGTATTTGTGTGTATGGTGTTGTGGGTGAGGGTGGGGATGTTGCATGTTGCGTGTGTGTGTGTCACTCTCTTTTCCCTCCTCCCTCCCTTGTGTTGTAGGTGCAGTACTCACCGTGGTGGTCGCCGCCATCTTTCGTGCTCCTGGTAGAGGAGCAGGAATACCATTGCAGGGAGTATTTGGAGTTCTGGCTCCATGGCGTCCTCGTTCCTCGTGGGGTGTGGAGAGGTGAGTGTTTTCCTTTCCAAGTCCTGTTTCCGCCGTGTTTTTGTTCGCGTTGGTTCTGCCCCAGAAAAGGTGGCGGATTGGCCTCTCATAATAGTGTGGGCGGTACATTGTCTTCCGCCTGTCTGTTGGCGGTGACCGCCGCAGTGTTTGTTTCTACTGCCGTGGCGGTCAGAGTGTTAAAGTGGCTGTCTATGTTGACGGTTTCCGCCATGGTCGTGATTCCATTTTATTTACTGCCGGCCTGTTGGCACTCTACCGCCGCTTTAACACCGACCTCCAGGGTTGTAATGAGGGCCATAATGCCTTGCCATGTTTTGGAGACTTTTACAACAGACATTTCTGCATAGGTACCACTTGTAGCTTGCACACACAAACATCTCTAGTAACCCATGCTCTCTTTTTCACACACTGCAACAGCTGGCACAATACACACTTTAGGTTGTTGTCGGTTTAATCTCTTATTTTATACAGACTCATTTCGTTCACGGCGACTTTCAGGTTTCATCGCTTCTGTTATAAAGTGATATGAACTTATCATCAATCTGGACTGTGAGTTAAATATTTGTAGTTAGAATGTGGGTCTATAATTATCAGCAACTTTGTTTTTATTTGTTTATGCTTGCCTCTTTCGTTTGGCATTTTTACTTTGAAGCCACTGTCATTCTAAGGAAATGGAAATGGAGGCGCATGACCATTATTTATAAGGTGGGGCACTAGTGATGACAGGCCAGGAAGAGCAACAGGGAAAGCAACAGCTTCTTCACAGGTCTGAGAGGGAACAACAAGGTGCATGTGCTCAACAAAGAGGACGCATCTCTCTACTGCCAAATAGCAACATTATTAAGGACGAGGACCCTCACCCACCCTTAGGTGGCATGTTTCATCATTGGGTCCCTCCTCGAACCAGGACCATTTTTTTCTCACCAGCCTCTGAATGTGTGAGGTGCCTGCTCTGTCGTCAGCTATAATGCAGTCCTCTGATTCACTTGGTCAACAAGTATAGACTGTAGAGAACAGTATTTGTGACAGGCAAAACAAGTAATAAAGTACTGGCAGGCCAGAGAGCGTCACCGCCTCAATGCAATGGCCTTCAGATGGACCAAGGGCTCTCTAATTGAATCTTGCTTGATACTGCGGCTGCATGGTCTGGCAATCACTTGTACAGCACAGAAGCCATGGACCTAGATCCACTCAGGAACACAAAGAATAGGTTGGTGAGTGAGAGAACTCACCAGCTCTCTGACAAGCGAGTCCGCGTGAACCAAATTCTCCCACATGACTGATCTCATAGGCTGGTGTCAGTCTAGTGGGCAGATCCCTCTGGCAAGCTGCGGGGAGCACACATGGGTCCTGCCATACATTTACTCATTGAGGGCAGCAGGAAACTCCAAGGGGGCAATCCGAACACATGCAGTCTGGCCAATCACAATGTCAAGTCCATGTGTATGATAACCAGGGGAGAGCACCTCTTATTGCCTTAGACAGCAGACTGAACAGAAACATATTTATATCTCTGTGCGGCACCAGTTTGGCAAATGTGTAAGGCCCACACAACCAGAGGCACTGTAAAAGTGAGCAAGCTACTCGCTCTGATCACATAACAATGACAGGACCTTGTGGTAGTGAGAAGAAATCCACCAAATGTGTTATTCTAACCCTTAATGTGTGGCACTTGGCAGGGCTGATAAATAAGTACAGGGGCCCAAACATTTTTCTAAAGAGTCTGCCACCAGTACTGCTGAGTGTCTGGATAGGCAATACTGAGCACGGACGCAGCTAGACCTGAACTTTGAAGGGGTTGGTGGTGGGGTGGGGTTAGGTAGGTTAAACAGGCCAACCAAAGGAGGTATGGCTAACACTTCAAACAATGCAGCAGATCTATCATTAAAGTCCATACAAGAAAATAGAGTGATAAATTGTGCTTTTTAAAAATACTGGTCAATCCCGATATGACAACCTGTTTTAGTGAATTTTGACAGTATTATTAGGTTACTGATAGATCTTTAAAAAGGAGATTACTGATTTGACAACTGATAAGCTGCTTCTACAGATTCCAATAGAAGGTACTTTAGAACCGGTTTCGCAAAGTTGTTTCAAGACAATGATCCTTTCTATTCTCCAGAAGTTCCTTCCATGAAATGACAATGAGCTCATGAAAGATTTTAAATTTTATCTTCAGAAAGATTCTTCTGTCTGTTGACCAAAGGTGTTTTCCAGTTTGCTCACTAGAGCATTGCAACATATGCTTGTTGAGGCCACACACAAGTACTTGTCTGAGAATATTCAGCTTGGGTGTGATTTCTAATGCATCTTCCATTCCTCCTGAGATTGAATAAGTGCATGCCAATCAGTTGGAAGTATTACTGCCTTTCAATTACTTGATCAGGAATATGTGCCATCCAAACTCAATAAAAATAGTTATTATAGCACCCCACATTGAGCAGTTTTCATATAAGATGACTGAGGTACTTCCATGCAGGAAGCCACTAGGTCTAAAGAATTGGCCAAAAATATGTCCCTTGAAATAACCTTGCTACAAATGGTGTTCTAGCATGCAAAGACTACAACTATTCATTCAACTTCCAGAACAGATGAACACATAGAATGTGTGGCTATTGGCAACATCCTGCAAACAGGTCACTTCAGTATAAACAGAAATAGTGCCTTTTAATAGTATGCTTTAACAGCCATACTTTAAATTCTGTTCTGAAGTCCCCAGTATATAAATTGTCAAATCCACTAAAATATCACTGCAGTTTTTAAAATCCTGCAAGGCAGATGTGAATTATAAAATTCAGCATTTGTTACAAATTTCTAGAAAAGTCCTTTGAGAAGAATGGACATATTTTCTTTTCTTTTAGTTTCTAAATGTCTTTACTAATTATAGCAATTAGCCTGGCCTGGGCACAGAAAGGGACAACCTTCAATAGGGCAAAAGGGAGACAGTAGGCAGACAGCATGGAGATCCGTTTGTCGTGATAAAACTGGAAGAAGTAGTGTTAGTACACAAAGTACTGTTTTCATTGTGTAGTGCTTTTGCATTTCCAACTTATTTTACCCAAAATTAAGTTATCCTGCTGTTGACAGACACAGGCTTAGTTTTACAAAAGAATAAGGTTTCATGAGCATTTTCTGCCAAATTTCACTAGTTTGAAGAGGAAGAGGGAGGGCAGAGTAATGAAATCCCTACACACGGTGAGAGGGGAGGTACTGCTGCTGTATAGACACCATCCTAGAGAAAAACTACAAGGCCTATATAAAAGCAATTCTACACGCCACAGAATGCTCTCTGAGAAATTGATCATAGAGGCATTTATTTAGGTGGCAAAAGTAATGTTTCTGGTTAGACTTAAATGATATGTTCAGGCTTCGTATAGCTGAGCTGTCTCTCAGTCTACTCATAGGTCATGCATCCAACACCTGAGCTGTCCCTTAACTTACAATGTTCCATCGCCAGAGCACAAGACCTATAGCCCATCCTTTCTGCTAGATTGCTTCTAAAATTGCAACAGGCTCTACATTTAGTGCCTGAAGACACACAATGGTTATACTGAAAACCTTAGCATGCAAGAAAGAAATTGAGATGAGTTGTTACTTAGGAAGTGCAACAAATGCCATACAGCGTCTTGGTGCAAAAAAAGACAACATTGGAAAAGAGATAAAGAAAATCAATAACATAAATGAATTTTAAGAGCATTCCTAAACTTAGAGTAGCACTCCATTGGTACGTGCCAAGATGGAGTGCATTCCAAAGAGAGGACACAACAAAAGAGAAGGTGTATACCCCTCACCCCCCTTAAATCCCACTTACTGAGCCTTTCTAAATTTGGGGACAGATAGCAGGAGTGAAGAGCCAAAATGAAGGAATCACTTAGACTTGAAAGCAACACATAAACAGCATGTGGCCTGTTTCATAATAGGCTCTATGGGCAAAGCAAAGCACCCTATTATGGATCCTTCTAGAAACTGGCAACTAGTGCAACTTACACCAAGCCCTGTAGAATTTATCACATTTCTCTAAATTCATGACAAGTCATGCTGCCCTATTCTGAATGTATTGAAGGTGATTTCTGAAGGCCTACACACCAAACAATGTCTTAGGTCAATGAGGAAGGAGGCATCACTGTAATATTGTCCAGCATCTTTTGTTACAGCTACAGGGCAGTCTCTGTTCCTAATTTAGGCTTTTAACTCACCCAGCTAGCGTGTAGTAACTGGTGCTTTCCAAGAGGTACAGAAAGTCATTGACCCAGAACATCTAATACATTTTAGTGACTGCTGGCAAAAGAAAGATGAGTCCATAGTTAGCTCTGCCCGTGGACCAAGTATGACTTCTTCAAAAGGAGTTTGATAACCCCTTTCTTCCATCCACTAGTGACAGTGTCAAATGAAAACAGTCATTAAGAATAAAGGTAAAAACAAGTGTAACAATTGCAGATAAAGGTTTTAAAGTCCTGATAGGACATACACGATCTAGGGTATTAGACATTATGAAGTTAGAGCAGGTAGAGAGATGAGCAAACTAGGTCGGCTTGGTGACCTCAAACTTAGACTAATGCATTTCCAGTTTTTAGATATCTTCTTGATAGTTGCACAAAGACAGATTTGGAGACAAAGGTCATGGTGCCCGGTTATGTAGAATTCGGGTGATAGTGTATCCAATAATTGACGCTACCATGATACAAGGTATTGAATGGGCAGAATGAATAACTTCTCCTGCACTCTCCACCTCAGAATAAAGCTTAACATGTGGAATTGGTGTTTAACACACTGATTACTCCTTGTTTTGCATTTATGTCTTAGCAATTTATCTGTAAGAATTTTCTCAGTCTTTAGTTAATGAAATCTCTCAGAAGAAAACTGCAGAATTCAGAACTCGCTTGAGTGTGCAAACATTAATTTGTACATGGACTGGAATTTAAAAAACAAATTTGAATCAGGTTCTAAGTAAAATCCATAGGTATTATATAATGGAGGGATCGATTATGTTAATCGAGATTTGCCTAGCTCTGTATAGACATTAGTATGGCCTCACAGAGTTGTATTTTTTGAGTATGTTGTTTTGTATTGTAGTTGTATTTATCCAGTGCTTCATGCTCTTAATGAAGTACCAATCTGCCTTTGCATGATGCAGCACACATACAAAGAGGAAAAATGGGGAGAAATAAAGATATTTCTCTCCGTTGTATCACTCTTGCGCCACCCCAGGGGTGACATAGGCTTTTGACGCATTCCCAGGTTTACAAAAGCTTCTAAATCTGGGAATGCATCAAAATCCAATTATGTTGTATGGGAACACCCGCACAACACCCATGGAAACGCTGCCCTGATGCAAAGGAAGGCAATAAAGCGACTTGAGCTGCGTTGCCTTACTCCATATCCACAAGCAGTGAAAAGCCACACAGAGTGGCTTACTGTGGCCTTGTAGATATAGATCAGCAACTTGCGTCGCTGGTGCGTCACTGAAAGTGATGCACCGGCACTGCAGGCTGCTTGTAAATATGGGCCGGTGTGTTTTTCATGCAACCTGTATGGAAGTTACGAGGCCAAAAGTGCATCTAGTCAACCCCAAAACAGCCTCTTTGTAAGGCAGAAACGTATGAACTTCACAGTACAACAGGGTGTACAGCACCCATTGTACACTTTGTTTAGGGTAACATTTATCTGGCGTCACTAAAGTGTACACGCTTTGGAGGCAGATACATGAATTAGAATCATTGCTGAAACCTAATGACGGAATATTTATTTTTTTCTTTCAGATTATGTTTAAATAGTGCCTATGAACCTGTTCAAAACAGTAAGAAAATAACACAAAGCAATGTTTCTGCCAGATATACAAATCTCTATTCAGAGGGGTCGCCACAAATGCATGGGTAATCCTGAGGAAGAAATTCCTTTGACAAAAGTGTGATTACAAAGGCTTTCCCCACAAACTATTCCAAGGGGCCCTCACTAGTTTGAATTAGGGACCACCATAACTCTGCAAATTCACTGAACACTGTATTAATAGGTAAAGTGTGCTTGTTGATGGATGAATGACTATGATTTTAGTATAGGAGTTAGGAAAATAGCCATATTGGTCCTGAAGAAAACCTGAGGCCCGTTGCGGGGCCATTACATAGACTGAAACATATCTACCCATTGTTATGCAGGAATAATAAGCAGTCCCACGCATCGCCACAATTTGTAATTCTCCCTTAGGTTCACCCTTAATAAAGGGAAATCCTTGGGTTAGGGCATAGTGATTTTTATGTTCCCTAGATCCTGGTTCCATAGACACTCACCGCTACAACAGAGCGCCCATTCACCATTTGAATTTTGTCTGGTGAAGGAGGCGTAGCCAATGATGAGGTATGACACCCGGAGTAGTGGAAGAGGAGGGGGGGGAGTGAGGCTGTGTCTATACATTTTCTGTGAATCTCTCTGTCCTGTACATATTGCCCGACACAATATGGATCAAAAGGGCTTCCGAATAAAAGGATAATTCCCTATGAGTTCCTTTGTTTTGATGAGATTAGTCACGTTTGCTTGTTGTTTTCGACGTTTAAATAGGGGGGACGCAAAAGTTGATTCGTCTTCTCCTCGTTCCCATGGACCTTCATCTGCACTAGGAAAACAGGTCCTTTTGTGTATAGAATTAAAATAAGCGCCAGTCTCCAAAAACTAAGTGCTGGTAGACCCTACCTGCAACCACTGACTCAAATCAAGCACTACTTATTCAATATGTGAAAAACTGGTTTAGTTTGATGTGTGCTGTTTACTGCACCTGCTTACAGCAATTGGGGGTTGTAGAGGCAGGCATGAGGTCATTTTGTATGTAACATATTTGGTGTAAAGTCACACTGCAATACACCTGTGTCATCTTACCTTTATGCTACCGGTGCACTTTCTGTGCCAAATGAGTGTGTCCTTGTTTAAGAGTCAGATATGATAATTGTAATTTATTTACACGTTTAAGATGGGAAGCACATGCATAGGGTGGTGTACAGCAACCTCTCGGTGATGGGTTTGCACATGGCAAATGCCATCCAGGTTCTTTTGCTCAGATGCAACTCGTACAGCTGATGTCCAAGAGAACCTGTCACTAACTAGTAGATTAAGGTTATTTCATACATGTGAAAAAATGGGGACCCTCAAACCATAACCACCAGTCCTCCAGAGCTACAGCATCATCCTCATAGACCTGGTATCAGGAGACTGACCACTTTAAAATCACACAATAATATTCTTAGTATTACTTGCTTCATTGTAATCAATCTTGATTCATATCTTGTGGGCTCTCACCCACTATTCAATGCCCTGGTGTTCTCCAGACCAGGTTTAGACAATATAAGTACTACCACTAATAGTAGGATATCTGTATTTAAAATAAACTAAAATCTGTGCACTCATCGCCACCGACATTGTATTATTGCTGATCTGCTACCTGCCTTCTCCATCTCTAAACTAGTCAGGATTTGCATCTAATATTCAGTCAGCCTCAATAACTTTTTTCAGGCAGCAAGCCATAAAAAGCATAGAATAATTTAATCAGCCCTGATGCCTCCTTCAGAAATGAAGAAACGTTGTCCTCGCGGTTGCTCACTCAGATCATTACATAATTTTTACCCCACTTCTGTACCTATGCTCGCTTTACTTATGCATTCCATTCTTGGTTTCTTTTGCTCGATTGTAAAAAGCCCTTTGCTCGTGAGCCAAGGTGGACCCAGCATGCCACCATACTGCATATGCACTACATCTCTGCAACTCTAAATTTTGTAGGTGCTGTTGGGTATATAGGAAATGCTGAGATTGAGAAGAGTTTCCATAAACTTTAGTAATACAAGTGCGGTGCACAGAAAGAAGTGGCAATTGGCAGTGCACAGGACACGTTTCCAGATTGGTTAGCCATTCAGCCTGCAAGACTGGAAGATCTGTGTATCTTTCTTCAATTCTCCTCTGCATTGGCATGCTTTCAAGAGGGCACTGCGCATGTCCCAGAACAGCTATAACCTATTTGGGACAATATTGGTATATCTCAGCAGAGCTCATATACTGGGACAATACTGGGAATTCTGATTGAGGTTGCATTGCATCTCGTGGACAGTACTAACATCTCTCAGCTGGATTGCTGTACTTTCAGTGGGGCAGTACTGAGCTTTAGGAACAGGGATTCTGGGTCGGGCACACTTTAAGGAGCTCTGTGCAAGTGCAATATCTTATTTCTTGAATTTGCAGGTTTTCATTCTGCAATCACACAGTCAAAACAGATTGATCATGTTTGGCCCCTGTCATTGCATTTGACTCCTGGTTTGGGTAGAACGTCAATATGCGCCCCCCCCCCCCCCTATTAGTTGTAATGGGTCCATGGACTTGTGGCAGCTTAAATTGCCAACCCTCTTTGAGTACCCTGAATTCTATATAGTTTTCCTACTGAAGGATTGTAAGGTTGAGCTTACTAACCAAAGGAGAGGAGAGAAAAGAGAGAAAGGAGTGGCGGGCTGACACCTTGTGGCACATATTAAAGTGTACTCGCCATTGGTCATCAGTAATATTTTTCTGTTGTCATTTCCTTGTACTTTTGGGATTTCCGTGGCATGTTCTTAAGTCGACCAATAAAATCATCCAGTGAGAGAAAGTACCATTAGCAAACAGAGTCCCCAGTGCAGTGTAAGGTTTGGCTTTGAGTTGTGCAGCAGCTTTAAGTTCAAGTGTGAGTGGCACTCACGGACTGTGTTGTAATGGTATATGTGGGGAACAGGGAAGGGCAAAGCAGCGTCAATCATTCAATCAATCAGTTTTTGTAAAGTGCGGCTACTCACCCATGAGGGTCTCAAGGCGCTGGGGGAGGAGAAGGGCCTCATCCGAAGAGCCACGTCTTGAGGTTCTTCCTGAAGATAGTGAGCTACGGGCTTTGTCTGAGGTGCAGGTTGTTCCAGCTCTTTGCTGAGATGTAGGTGAAGGATCGTCCTCCAGTGGTGGTTTGACGAATGTGAGAGATGGTGGCCAGGGCCAGCTGGGTGGAGAGTAGGGATCTGATGGGGGTTTGGATGGAGACGCAGTGGTTCAGGTAGGCTGGTCCTGTGTTGAGTATGGCCTTGTATGTGTCGGTGGATACCTTGAAGGTGATTGGTTTCTCGACCGGAAGACAGTGGAGGGTCCTCAAGTGTTGGGTGATAAGTTCTCGGCGTGGGAGGTCCAGGATGAGCCTGGCAGCAGTGTTCTAAATGAGTTGTAGATTTTTGATGTTTCTAGTCGAGGTGCCGGCATAGAGGGCGTTGCCGTAGTCAAGCTAGCTTGTGACTAAGGCATTGGTGACTGTCCTGTGGCAGTCTGCTGGGATCCATCTGAAGATTTTCCAAAGTTTGTGGAGTGCGTGCCAGCAGGAGGAGGAGACTGAGTTTACCTGGCGGGTCATGGATAGGAAGGAGTCGAAGATGATGCCTAGGTAGTGGGCGTGCTCAGTCGCTGCAGGAGGGGCACTGAGGACCACCAGGAGTCATCCCAAGCTGAAGTGGCGATTCCCGAAGATGGTCAGCTCAGTCTTGTCAGAGTTGAGCTTGAGGCAGCTTTCTCTCATCCAGGTGGCGACGGCTTCCATTTCTGAGTGGAAGGGTCTTCGGTGAGGGAAATGATCAGTTGTGTGTCATCGGCATATTACACAATGTTAATTCCGTGGCTTCTGACTATAGCTGCGAGAGGGGCCATGTATACGTTGAACAGTGTGGGACTCAGTGAAGATCCTTGGGGGACTCCGCAGTTGACTCCTGTGGGTCTGGATGTGTAGGGCGGGAGTCTGACCCTCTGAGTCCTCCCAGAGAGGAAGGAATGGATCCATTCCAGGGCTCTTCCACAGATTCTTATGTTGTGGAATCTGGTGCATATAGTGCTGTGAAAGACCGTGTCGAAGGCTGCTGAGAGGTCGAGGAGTATGAGCGCTGCGTTGTGGCTGCGGTCTAAGAGTGATTGGATGTCATTGGTGGCGGCCAGGAGGGTGGTCTCCATGCTGTAGTTGCTGCAGAAATCAGACTGGGAGCTATCCAGGGAGTTGTTGGACTCGATGAAATTCCGTAGTTGTGCGTTGATTGCTTTCTCCCGTACTTTGGCAGAGTAAGGAAGCAGCGAGATGGGCAGGAAATTCTTTAGTTCTGATGGGTCAGCCGAGGGGTTCTTCAGGAGGAGGCGTATTTCAGCGTGTTCCCAGTCCTCGGGAAAGGTGCCAGAGTTGATGGAGCAGTTCATCATGTTTCGGAGCTCCGGGGCGATGAATGTGCTGGCTCTGATGTATATGTGGTGTGGGCAGGGGTACGTGGGGGCTCCGAGTGGGTGCTGTTCATGACGCTGACTGTTTCCTCCGTGGTGAGAGTGGACCAGCTGTGGATGGTCTGGGTGGTTGTTGGGGGGGTGGGTCAGTCGCAGGTTCCAGTGCCAGGTTTTTCCGGGAGAAAGCTGTCATAGATGTCCTGGATCTTGCAGTGGAAAAAGGTGGCAAGTTTATCGCAGAGGTCCTGTGATGGGAGATGCTGGTGGCTTCGGAGGAACTTGTTGATGACAGAGAAGAGTTCCTTAGAGTTGTGTGTGGAGGTGTTGATGCAATCCCGGAGTGCGTCCTTCCTTACCTTCTTGAAGTTTCGGCAGTGTTGGCGGTTGCGGCTCTAAAGGAGGGAGATTTACCGCCTGGCACCAGAGAGTGCCAGGCAGTAACTGTACAACCAACAGTGTTTATCTCCTTAGGAGTGCTTGTTCTCTGTAGACCTTAACCTGTAAACCTGTAAAAATGTTGTATTTGCTATTTCCATCTCTACTATCATGTGATGTGGTGGGAGTGTATGTTGGTACCAGAAATAAGCAAATTGTGCTATGCACAGGTGTAATAGAGAAGTGGATCTGGCACATCGTTCCCGCCCTCCTGAAATGGCCATATCAGCATGTTCCTTTGTATCCGTGTTTGCTTATCTGCCTCAAAAAGACTAATTAATAATGCACGTAGTGGGTTAAAGATATGCACAGTGGAATGTATTGGTATATTGTTAAAATAGTACAACAGCTTGGGTACAACCACCATTTTAATCAGTGCAAATGTGAAGATTAATATCAGCAGCAATTTAATCCAAATGAGGGCACCAAGGAATTTAACTGAAGTAAGGAACCATGTAATGGATATGCCTGTGGACATTCTTTGGTGGTTTCTGTTACAGAGACAATTGTGGATTTTCTCTAGTTTATGTTGAGGCCTGACATAGCTCTGATTTTTATGAGTACTCTTCTTAGTGGCAATAGATTTTCACCATGGTCCCTGACAAAGGGGATAGCATAATCAACACAGAGTGAAATCACAATGCGCCATGTTCATAAATTCAGTCAGCTGTGTGCATGGTGTTGTCGCAAGACAGAAGCAATGGGTTCCATGCCATTAGCGAACAGCAGTGGAGACAGAGGGCAGTCCTGTGCAGTTCTGTGCTGCACGGCAATGGGCAATGGAAACATACCATTAACATGCGCACTGCCACTGGGATGGTATACAGCAGTCTCACCAGCTGTAGAAATATTGAGCTCAGACCTATCTTGCTCAGCACACAGAGCATATATGCAGTTGCGGCGCATGTGGAAGTGGCAGGGCGGCGTGTGGTGGGGAGGATAAAAAGTAAATAAATTTTTTTAAAAACGTAACTTAATGGTCACTGCCGCACCATTCCATCCACTTCTCTGCTGCAGGTACAGGCTCCCAGCCTGCCCTGCGGCCAATCCCGACGCTGCTCAGGGCAGCATTAGAATTGGCTGGGAGTGCCCAGCTAGGGTGCTCCCAGGCAGACTGGGAGCCTGTGCATGCTCTCTCCAGCCCAGCAACTGTGTTGCTGGGATGGAGACAGCCTACTTCGCATGTGTGTTTGGCCAGCCCAAGACGATCGGCCAAACATACATGAGCACTGAGGGGGAGTGCTGTGCTCTCCCCCCCACTGCTTGTCACCCCGTGGCCCTACCCCTTTACAAGAAAATGATAATAAACACTGTTTATTATCGTTTTCATGTAAAGGTTTTGCAGCTGCTGATGCTGGCAGAGGGGCAATGCTCCTCCGCCCTAATGAAGGGGCCGCCCCTCCATGTATGTCCATTCCAGAGAGCTAAATGCCTTGGTGGCATCAAGGAACTCCCCCACAGCACTGGTTTCAGGGACAAGCTCATGTAAGAAAGCAAATATTTGCGCATGTTGTTGCACGCTGATCTTCCGGGCACAAAGTGCGACTGCTCAATCAGAGGAATGAAGGGCATGAGGAGGAGCAGCCTAGTGGCCAATATCTTTGCTAGTATCTCATTGTCAGTGTTGATTGGTGACAATGGTCTGTAAGCTTCACTGGCAGTAAGGTGCTTCCCAGGTTTGAGAATAGTGATCTGTGGGCTTTGCACAGGGTAGCAGGGAGGCACTCCTTGTCAAATGCCTCCTGATACATCATGTTAAGGTGTGCAGCATATTCCTTGTAAAAGTCTACAGTTAGGTTGTCATTCCCCATTGCCTTACCACTAACCATACTGTGTTTGGTAGTGATGACTTCTTACTCAGTTATGGATCTGACTAGGTATTCCTGATCCCCATTTGTTAGCCACACTGCAGATATATCTTTGAGATATTTGTAAATCTCTGACCGGGGGATTGCACTGTATGATTGGTACAGCTTCTCACAAAATCTTTCAAATGCCTTAAGAACAATCAAATTACCAGTATTTAATACACAATTAGGGGGGTTAATCTCAGTAATACCATGTGCTGCACATTGTTTGAAGATTACGAAGGTCAACAACCTACCAGGGCGCTCGCTTTCCCATATTTATGGATTATTCAGGTTAAAGTGGAAGATGTGCCAGATCTCCTAGGGACACCATCATTGTCCTCTTCGAGCATGAGGTAAAACACGTTTTGCCTCATGCAGACCCTTCTACCTGAAAACGAGTTACCCAGCTACCTGATTGCTTCACTGAAGATTGGGATGTTTGGTATCAAACATCTCGTATTAGTGAACCCACACTGATACCAGTGTTGGATTTACCAATACATGCACCACAAGGGCACTTTATCAATCAATCAATCATATTTATACAGCGCGCTACTCACCCGTGAGGGTCTCAAGGCGATAGGGGGTGAGGGTCACTGCTGCTCGAAGAGCCAGGTCCTGAGCTGCCTCCGGAAGGCGAGGTGGTCCTGGGTGGTCCTGAGGTGGGCGGGGAGGGAATTCCACGTCTTGGCTGCCAGGTAGGAGAAGGATTTCCCACCTGCAGTGGTTCGGCGGATGAGAGGGACGGTGGCGAGTGTGACGCTGGTGGAACGAAGTTGACGGGTGGGTGTGTAGAAGGTGAGGCGACGGTTGAGGTATTCGGGGCCCTTGTTGTGGAGGGCTTTGTGTGCGTGGATGAGGACCCTGAAGGTGATCCTTTTGTTGACGGGTAGCCAGTGCAGGTGTCTCAGGTGGGCGGTGATGTGGCTGTGGGGGGTACGTCGAGGATGAGGGGTGCAGAGGTGTTTTGTATTCGCTGAAGACGTTTCTGAAGTTTTGCGGTGATTCCTGCGTATAGGGTGTTTCCGTAGTCTAGGCGGCTCGTGAGGAGGGCGTGGGTCACAGTTTTTCTGGTGTCGGCGGGGATCCAGCGGAAGATCTTTCGGAGCATGCGGAGTGTGAGGAAGCAAGAAGACGAGACGGCGGTGACTTGTTTGGTCATGGTGAGAAGGGGGTCCAGGATGAATCCGAGGTTGCGTGCGTTGTCTGAGGGGGTCGGTGCGGTGCCTAGGGCCGTGGGCCACCAGGAATTGTCCCAGACAGACTGTGTGTTTCCGAGGATGAGGACTTCCGTTTTGTCTGAGTTCAGCTTCAGGCGGCTGAGTTTCATCCATTCTGTGACGTCTTTCATTCCATCCTGCAGAATGGTTTTGGCGGTGGCTGGGTCTTTGGTGAGGGAAAGTATCAGCTGGGTGTCGTCGGCGTAGGAGATGATGTTGATGTTGTGTTTGCGTGCGATATCGGCGAGGGGGCTCATGTAGACATTGAAGAGAGTAGGGCTGAGCGAGGAGCCCTGTGGGACGCCGCAAATTATCTCGGTGGGATCCGAGCGGAACGGCGGGAGGTAGACTCTTTGGGAGCGGTCAGAGAGAAAAGAGGTGATCCAGTCCAGGGCCTGTCCTTGGATGCCGGTGGAGCGGAGGCGGGTTATTAGGGTGCGGTGCCAGACGGTGTTGAAGGCAGCCGAGAGGTCGAGGAGGATGAGGGCGGCTGTTTCTCCGTTGTCCAGCAGAGTTCGGATGTCGTCGGTGACTGCGATGAGGGCGGTTTCCGTGCTGTGGTTGGCCCGGAATCAGGATTGGGAGGGGTCGAGCAGGTTGTTGTCTTCGAGGAAGTTTGTCAGTTGTTTGTTGACGGCCTTCTCAATGACTTTGGCCGGGAAGGGGAGGAGCGAGATGGGGCGGAAGTTCTTCAGGTTGCTGGGGTCCGCCGTGGGTTTCTTCAGGAGAGCGTTGACTTCCGCGTGTTTCCAGCTCTCGGGGAGGGTGGCAGATGCAAACGAGCTGTTGATAATGATCTGGAGATAGGGGGCGATGATGTCGTCGGCTTTGTTGAAGATATAATGTGGGCAAGGGTCCGAGGAGGCACCGGAGTGGATGGTGTTCATGGTAGTTTTGGTCTCTTCGGCGCTGATGGGTGTCCAGGCGTTGAGGGTGACGGCTGGGGCTGTGGGTTCCGTGGTGGTCGGCGGGGTCTGTGGACCGAAGCTGTCGTGTAGGTCGGTGATCTTTCGATGGAAGAAGGTAGCGAGGGAGTTGCAGAGTTCTTGTGAGGGCGTGATGGAGTTGGAGCTGGCGTTGGAATTGGAGAGCTCTTTGACGATGTTGAAGAGTTCTTTGCTGTTGTGAGTGTTCTTGTCCAGTCTTTCTTTGAAGGATACTCTTTTGGTGGCGCGGATCAGCTGGTGGTGTTCGCGGGTGGCGATTTTGAGGGCTGACATGTTTTCTGCAGTGTGATCTTTGCACCAGGTTTTCTCGAGGGTACGGCAGGTTTTCTTGGATTCTTTGAGACGTCTGAGGGGGGCGAGGTTGTCAGCGCAGTTGGTAATCCACTGTGTGAGGCTGAGGGCTGCGTTGTTGGTGTCGGAGGTGATGGTAGGTTGGTTGTGGCTGAGAGTGGAGAGAAGCTGTTCTGTGGAGATTTTGTTCCAAGGTCTGCGTGAGATAGGTTGTGTGCGAAGGTGGAGAGTCTTGCGTCTGAAGGTGAAGTGGACACATCTGTGGTCGGTCCAGTGTATTTCGGAGGAGTGGCTGAAGGATACGTGGTTGCTGGCGGAGAAGATGGGGTCGAGCGTGTGTCCGGCGATGTGGGTGGGGGTGTTCACCAGTTGCTTGAGACCGAGGTTGGCGAGGTTGGCGAGCAGGGTGGTGGTGTTGGTGTCGTTTTTCTGCTCCAGGTGGAAGTTCAGGTCTCCGAGGAGGATGTAGTCTGGCGAGGCTAGGGCATGCGGGGAGATGAAGTCTGTGATGGATTCGTTGAAAAGGGCGCGTGGTCCAGGGGACCTGTAGATGAGAGTTCCTCTGAGGGTGGACCTGGGGTCGGTGTGGATCTGGAAGTGCATGTGTTCGGCGGCGAGGGGGGTGTCTTCGGTGGAGGTAGTGACGTCGATGGAGTTCTTGAATATGATGGCGATTCCTCCTCCGACTTGGTTGGTGCAGTCTTTCCTGGCGATCTTGTGGCCGTCGGGGATGGCTATGGCGATGTCAGGGGCCGATGAGGCGTTCATCCAGGTCTCAGTGATGAAGGCGACATCCGGTGCGGTAGAGTCCAGGAGGTCCCATAGTTCAATGGCGTGCTTGTGGACGGAGCGTGCGTTGATGAGGATGCACTTGAGGTGGTTATTGGCGTGTGGGCTGGTGGGTGGGGTGCAGTCGCGGTGGAAGGTATGCTTGCAGTTTTGACATGCGAAGGGTCCATGAGTGCGTTTCGGGCTGGTTTGGTAGCAGGTTGTGGTACGTCCCGGGTTGAGTGCGTGGAGGGAGGCGGCGTCGTAGCAGTGCTGCGGGGTTTGGAAGTGCTGGGGGCCAGTGGTACTGGCGCTGGGCGTGGTCCAGGCGCGGACGGGCGCAGATGGGCTTGCCTTTGGTGCGCCTTCGGCGCGCCAGCGGCCGCCATAAAAGGGAGGTGGGGGGAAGGAGGGGTCAGCTGGGGGCGGGAGGGAGGGCGACGAATGGGAGCAGGGGGGGCAGGGCCGCACTGGTGGCGGCGGCGGGAAAGCAGAGGGTGGGGGGCGGGGGGCCCAGAAAGAAGGGAAAGTGTGAAAAAAAGGGAAAAGTTCACAGGAGATGGAGGCAAAACGAGGAGCAAGGACAGGGAGAGAGCAGCAGAAAAATTAAGGAAAATGGACAAAGACAGAGAACAGCAGAAAAACGAAGGAGATTGGACAGGGGAGAGAACAGCAGAAAAACGAAGGAAAATGGACAAGGGAGAGAACAGCAGAAAAACGAAGGAGATTGGACAAAGACAGAGAACAGCAGAAAAACGAAGGAGATTGGACAGGGGAGAGAACAGCAGAAAAACGAAGGAAAATGGACAAAGACAGAGAACAGCAGAAAAACGAAGGAGATTGGACAGGGGAGAGAACAGCAGAAAAACGAAGGAAAATGGACAAGGGAGAGAACAGCAGAAAAACGAAAAGAGTTTGGACAAGGGAGAGAGCACAGAAGACAGGAGAGTAAACGAGGGGCTGGACAGGGGGGAGCGCAAAGGAGTACTTACGGTCTGCTGGAGGTGGCAGGAGCCTGGGCAGGTGGAGCTGCAGCAGCGGGGGAAGCGACCTACCCTAGGGTCAAGGGTCGCTGTCTCTGCCGTGCAGCGGCCGCCATAAGAAGGAGGTGGGGGGAGGAGGGGTCCGCTGGGGGCGGGAGAGAGGGCGACAAATGGGAGCAGGGGGGGCGGGGCCGCACGGGTGGCGGCGGCGTGAAAGCAGAGGGCGGGGGGCCCAGAAAGAAGGGAAAGTGTGAAAAAAAGGGAAAAGTTCACAGGAGATGGAGGCGAAACGAGGAGCAAGGACAGGGAGAGAACAGCAGAAAAATGAAGGAAAATGGACAAAGACAGAGAACAGCAGAAAAACGAAGGAGATTGGACAGGGGAGAGAACAGCAGAAAAACTAAGGAAAATGGACAAGGGAGAGAACAGCAGAAAAACGAAGGAGATTGGACAAAGACAGAGAACAGCAGAAAAACGAAGGAGATTGGACAGGGGAGAGAACAGCAGAAAAACGAAGGAAAATGGACAAAGACAGAGAACAGCAGAAAAACGAAGGAGATTGGACAGGGGAGAGAACAGCAGAAAAACGAAGGAAAATGGACAAGGGAGAGAACAGCAGAAAAACGAAGGAAATTGGACAAAGACAGAGGACAGCAGAAAAACGAAAGGAGTTTGGACAAGGGAGAGAGCACAGAAGACAGGAGAGTAAACGAGGGGCTGGACAGGGGGGAGCGCAAAGGAGTACCTGGAGGTGGCAGGAGCCTGGGCAGGTGGAGCTGCAGCAGCGGGGGCAGCCTCTGGTATGTGCGCTGACCAGTTTCTGCCAGCCTGCCACCTAATACACCTTTCTGGACTCCTAGGGTGAGAGCCTTCTGCTCTCAGGAGGCCCAGAACAAAGGTCTGTCTGGGAAGAGGATGTGATAACCCCTCCCACAGGCTGGCCTGCTGATTAGACTTCCTAAGGCGGCAAGCCTTAAAGGGTTGCCGCCTTTCAAATGCAAATCTGACTCACCTCACAAGAATGGAAGTCACTCCCCCTCCATCTAGAGCCCATTTGGCACCTGGACAGGTGGGAAAATTAGCTAGTCGGGTAGACGTGCCACCCCCAGGCTAGTACCATCCTTAAGGTGGGCTACTGCAAGGTGGACATGATTTTTCAGAAGTAGGTGTCTTGTTGATGGCATACTTAGGAATTCTTATAAGACAGGAAGTGGTCTTATAAGGAGTGCATTGACCCCCAGGGTCAGTAGCTCACTGGCTACTCCCCTACAGGCCCCTAAGATCCCTAAATTCAGTATTTAAGGAAGCCCTTGGCACCGTAGAAGCAGATCCTGACAATCTAAGAAGACCAAGGACACCGAAGAGCTGTGACAGCAGAAGAGAGAGAAAAGAAGCAGCTGACCTGGTACCAACCCCGCCGGCCTGTCTGCATCCCTCTCCAAAATCTGCACCAAAAGTCATCTAGTTCTGCAGCTGTGACTCCAGAAACCTGGGAAGAATGCTTGCCTTCAATAAAGCCCTCCCGTGAACAGTGGACCTATTCTCCAACAACCTCCAAAGAAGGGACTCTGAAGCCTCTGGAACCGCCAAAACACAACACCTGAAGTCACCACTGCACCTGCTGTCTCTGACCCGAGATGAAGTGGACCATCGGTGCCAACAAGGTTCCCCAGCCCTCCAGAGTCCAAGTCCACTGTGGTTTCTCTCCTCCTGAGCTCCCCGACATCGCCTCCAGGCCCTGCAAGCAGCCCCTCTACACTGCAACTGCTCAGATAAAGAAAGCCCGACCCCTAAGGGCATCTCTGCACCTGTTGCCCCTGAGCAGTGGAGAAGAGAACCAAAGGTGCCTGAGCATCATGAAGCCTGAGCCCCGCTGTTGGTTGAGGCCAACTGGCCTCCTGGCCAGAGCCTGCAGTCTTTCCGGAGTGACTGAACTACATTGGAACGCATTGAGCACCTGATGCTGTTTTGCACTCTGCACCCAGTCGCCCCCATGCCACTGAGGGTGTACTGTGGGTGCTGCCTTGGACCTTGTCCGCTACTCACCTTAACCCCAGGAGATTGGTCTTGTAAGTCGCTGTACTCTACCTGTTTGCAGAGCTTGTTTTCACTCCCATGGGATACCATTGCAGAACTCAGTGAAAAGAATTATTATTCAAAAACCTACTTACCTGAACGATTTTTCTCTGATGCCTAAACATATATAAAGATACTTGCTATTTTTATAAATTGGTGTGGCTCTCCTCCTTGAGTTGTGTGTCTCATTTATTAACTATTGTGTATATTTGTAGTTGCCTTGTACTCCTCTGTATTAAGCCCAAAGCTGCTCGACCACACTACCCCTAAACAGAGTACTTTGGGATTGCATAGCAATCCCTGTCCACTCATTGGGGAACCCCTGCACCCTTTATACAATATCCACATACCACATAAAGGGCCAGCTTCCTACAGTGTGTCGGTGCAGAAGAGAACAATGACACTCATTCTCCACATACCGGAAGAGCTCATTGAATCTGGTTGGTGTAAGGCAGTTCATGGGCTCATCATCCATTACGATTGCTACCCTTTGAGTTGGACACTACTGGAACCTCTGAACTAGTCTGCCATGTTATGAACAGAACAGCACTTCTCATTAAGTTTGTGTCAGGTGTTCTTCCTTCTCCAAAGACTCTAGACCCAAGAAAGATATAAAACAAATTCTGGTCTAGTTTTTCATGATGTATCTGATCCAATGTATGATGAACTATATTAACAAAATGTCAGTAGTATTTTATGTGTATTTTATTTAATATTTATGAGATTCTAAATATTGTGGTTGGATCATAATTGGTGATTGTTTAATATCAAAGTGATATCTGTTATTCTTGTGTTGATAATTAAGCATCCACATAGTACAAGTTTGGACTTTAACAACAAACCCTGGGGATAATCTTTTGTGGGGGTCCCAGTGCAGCCTGCTTGTTCACACTTGGTGAGAGATGACCAAGTCAACCTCAAAGCAGATGCCTAGGTCATTCACTTTTCTTAAAGCATTTATGCTGCTACAAGCCTTTAAATATAAATAATCAGTATTTGTACAACCAGGATGCTTTTAGTACAACAATATCCTGCCTGCAATGCAGAACCTCTTCTATTGGCCCTTCGGTCTTGGCTCAGAACATTCAGCAGTGGCCTAAACCAACATTACCTACATACCAAGCTCAACAGTAAACATTGGCAATGTATTGTGCATGAGATATGCTGACATCAATGCGCATTCCGCAGCTGATTATTGAATAAACCAATATCAGACAATAAAAAGAGTTTGTACACGGTGGGCTGTGCTATAATAGAGGGTGTGTATGTGTGTGGTGAAAGTGTACCTGTGAAAGAGGGAAAGAAAGAATGAAACGTTCTTGTGTTTCTCTAATGTCACAGAGGGGTCTATTTACTATGTTTTAGCGCTGTGTTTGCATCACAAAAGTGATGCAAAATGTTGATAAATCTTTTTTCACTAATTTACCTTCCAGCTCTAAACTTGTTTAGCCCTGAAAATTCATTTGAAATTAGTGCAAGGTAGCACATAATGCTGCTTTGCATTACTTAATGCCACAGGAGTGTACCATGGGAGGTGCACAGGCATTCCTTTGCAACCACCCAAGGTTTCTGATGCTAAGCCCTATTTACTTTAAAAAATAGACAAAGTTTAGCGTCAGATAGGTGCTATGAAGGAGAAATGCTTTTTTTCCTCCTTTATTTTCCGACGTTGCATGTGTGCTGCACTGTACATCGCATATACAAATTGGGAAAATGTTTAAAGTTAGTCTAAGCATAGTATTTTGTACTGGAAGGGTATCCTTTCTGTACAAAACCTATGCTAGACTCACAGAGACACCCTTGCATTATAGTGCAAAGGTGTGTCCTTGGCGCACGGCCGCACATTTTTGTGCATGCTTTAGAGAGAGTGCCATATTTCTGTAAATATGGCACTCTCCTGCTTGCTCCTTCTCATGCAGTGCAGCATTTGCTGCTGCTGCATTATGTGACAAACTAGTGAATCTAGCTCTCAGTTTTCCAGTGTGTCTGTGCAAGGGCCAGATAGGAAGGAAACACATGCCTAAAAACCTTTATTACCAACCCCAAGAGGCCTGAGTGAGCATGACATGCACAAGGGTATTTGTGGTGAGAGGGGCATTCTTCCCCCAAGAAACACTTTCAAACAGAATGTTTTGCAAAACACTGTACGAAAAATAAAGTTGAGTCTACTAAGCATTCCTGACATATGAAAGATTATGTATTACAGTATCTAGCATCAAGACTTTCTCAGTCCTAAGGGGTATATTTACTAAGATTTTATGTTGTGTTTGCGTCACACAAGTGATGCAAAATATGTGCAAAATCTTTTTTTACCTGTTTACTTTCAAGCACAAAACTTGTTTTGGGGATTCCCATGCAACCACCCATGCTTTTTTACTCTAACCCCTGTCTACTACATTAGTAGACAAGGTTTAGCACCAAAAATTAACTCAGCTGAAAAGCATGCGTTAAAAAGAGACATGTTCCCATTTCTCCTTTCTTTTCCAACTTTGCATGCATGCTGCACTGTGCAGAACACATACAACGTAGGAAAAGTTTTAAAGTGTGTCTATGCATAGTATTTTGTTCTGGAAGGGGACAGATCTCAACACCATAGCGCTAAGGTGTGTGCGTGGTGCTCAACAACTAAAATCAGCGCTAGGGAGAGGGGAAAGCCATTTTTCAGTAAATATGGGGCTCTCCCACTATCTCCTTCTCAAGCAGCGCAGATTTTTTGCCAGCTGCGCGAGAGTCTGGTAAATCTGGGCCTAGGTGTTCTGACTACATACTCGTAGTCTTCATTACTACTAGTTCTATTCATCCTGTTACGGTTGTTACTTATTAGGTGATTAGAACCCTGACACAGGACAAATGCTGACATTCAAACCCCACCCACCCACCTGTGAACATAAAAAGGCTAAGCATCCCCAGCATCCTCCTGACAATACCAAGTCATACAAAGGCCAGAAGCTAAGGGTGGGTGAGCATGTGTTAATAACTGTGATGAGCATGAGTGTGACAAGGCGTAATGAAGATTAACAGTAAGTAATCAGGACATTACCTCTTCATCAATCATCCCCATCATCGTCACTAATTATAAAGGATATCAGAGCTCTGCCAGCCTTTAAAGTCAGAAAGAAAGAAAGACATATAACAAAGGCACTCTCTTATATCATTGTAACTTTATTAACATGTGAAATGTTTCAATATTCAAGGCAGAATGGAATGAAGAACACCCACACCAATGTTCCTTCTATACGCTTCTAAACTCTGATTATACTTTGAACAAATATATTAGTAGACGACCATGTGGCGGCTCTGCAGATCTATATTACGGGAACACCTTGCTCCTCTGCCCTGGAGGCTGCTATACTTCTTGTTGACCTGGCCCGAATTCCTCAGGAATTGTGGGAGAGTGATCTCAGTCAAACGGTAAGCTAAAGCTATTTTTGAACTGATCCTCCTTTAGATATGCATTGCGGGTGCATTTTTTTCCTGACTTGCTGTATCAAAGATAGCAAATAAGTAATCAGTCTGTTGGTGCAAGATCTCTTCAAGTAGCACAGCTCTTTTAACATTTAACGAATATAATAATTCTTCTTTTAGAGAAGAAGGAAAGGGAAAGAAGGAACACAGACAAAACTACCTCCTGTTCCCTGTGAAAGAAAGAGGCCACTTTTGGAACAAAAGCTGGATCAGGATTAAGCAACATCTAATTTTCTCAATACAACAAATAAAAGAGAGGAGACATAGCAGAACACCCAGTTTCCCAATCCTCCTAGCAGACGTGATTCCAACTAAACAGGTGACTTTCATATTTGGAGAAAATCTCAAAGGAATTATCCTGAACAGCCTAATCCTGGGGGGTGGGGAGGCAGGACCTGGACTGGATTTTTATTCCATTTTCCCATTTTGCTGGAGCCATTAGACATCGGTTTTGAAAACGCAGGGCTGTTGCTGGTGCCTTTCTCACTTTCTCCATCTCCGTGAGGTTAATTGAGCAGGCACAGTGAGGCGTGAAGAGAGAGAAAGGCAGGGAGTTAGGTGTAGAGAAAGAAACAGAAGGAGAGAGTGAGAGATACAGAGCAAGAAGGGAAAGGTAGTGGGGCTGGTTTGAGTTTTTGTGCCAGGCCTACTATTATTTTCCCAGTCTGAAATTGCTTGGGGTGTAGAGGGAAAGGATGAGGGGGAGCAACACTTTTCAAAAGAGGAGAAACTAAACCTTATCCATGCTCTTAATACCTTAGGAGTTCCTAAAATATTTATTGACCACCAAACCCAGTGTCTGGAGGATGATCTCTGGGTAGAAGGGCTGATAGACTGCTGAATGGCAATAGCTAAGTGAGATTGAAGTTTCTTTTTCTGCACCTCCCTCCCCCCAGACTCCTTACCAATAGGGACAGCCTGTTCTGGAACAGACATCCCAGCTGGCAAAGAGGAGCTGTTACTAGAGCAAACCTCAAATTTAGCTAAAAAAACACATTTTTTCCATATTTCTGTGTGGGATCACAGCACCAGGACAAATTTCCTACTACCCAATGTTCCCCTCAGTCCTCCAGTAAAAATGATACCTCACTTGTGTAGGTGGGCCAATCTCCTGTGACAGGGACGAGCCAAAAACATGTCAAAATTGAGGGGGAACCAAAGCGGGTCAAAAAGTTTGAAAAAAAACATTTGCAGCTGAAGTCTTATCGGTATAAATGAGACAATGCTGGGTGGTAGAAGTGTTGTGGATTCGTGCAGATTCCAAAAATGTGGGGAAAATGTGTGATTTCCAGCTAAGTTGAAGGTTTGCAGGGCATTGTGGGAAAGAAAATGGTGCAAGGTGCATGTGAAGCACACCACCCTGGAATCATCCAGATGTTTAGTTTTCAGATGTGTCTAGGTCTTATGGATTTTTCTACATGGCAGCGTCCCTAAGTCCAAAACGTGCAGCCTTCACCATTCCAAGTGGGACGATTTTGAGAGGTAGCCAAGCTCTCACGGCCCAAATGTAAAACCAAAACCCAAAATAATCAAATGTCCTCTTGCTTACCATGGGATAAGATGTTTTAGTGTCCGGGGGGAGAGCTGAAAGACTGTTACCCCCTTCAGTTGGGGTGGGGGCATAACCAGGCCAATACTGGTTGATAGCCACCACCCCACTATTTTTTTTTCCCCCTGGCATCTAGTAGACTTTCTGCCCCCCTGGGGTGTGGTTCGGAGGTAATTGCCCCATCTGCCCACTGGTGGGCAGAACAACTTTGACCCCATTTATTTAGGATGGGGGTAAAAAAATCTTCCCTGGTCTCTGGTGGGCTTTCTGCCCCCCTTGGGGGCAGATGGATCTTCCAAAAATAGGCCAATCTGCCCACATGGGGGACAGATATGGCCAACAGTAATGTGCCTCCATGGTGAGCGACCCTTGCCCAAGGGGCTGCCCCCCCAAATAAAACACACACATACACACACACCAATCCCTGGTGCCTAAGTGGTTTCTGCTCCCCCTGGGGGCAGATCAGCCTAATAGAAGTAGGCCAATCTGCCCCCAAGGGGAGAAGAAATGGCCTAAAATAAATGTGTGCCCCGGAGGAGCGACCCTTGCATAAGGGGTCGCTCCCCATACATAAAACATAAAGTAAATATAAAAAATATATATATCCCTGGTGTCTAGAGGTTTCTGACCCCGGGGGGCAGATCGGCCTGATTATAATAGGCCGATCTGCCCTCTGGGGGGGGCAGAAAAGGCCTATAAATATTTTGCCCCCCTGGGGAGTGGCCCTTGCCCAAGGGGCCGCTCCCCTTATGCATAAATATAAAAAAAAAATCCCTGGTGTCTAGTGGTTTCTGCCCACCTTGGGGGCAGATTAGCCTAATACAAATAGGCCGATCTGCCCCCGGTGGGGCAGAAATGCCCTAAAAATAATTTGCCCCCCTGAGGAGCGACCTTTGCCTAAGGGGTTGCGACCCTTGCCTAAGGGGTCGCTCCCCACATATAAAAAAATAAATAAACAAAAAAAAATCCCTGGTGTCTAAGGGTTTTCTGCTCCCCCTGGGGGCAGAAACGGGCTAAAAATATTTTGCCCTCCCCGGGAGCGGCCCTTGCCCAAAGGGCCGCTCCCCTTATGCGTAAGTATATATTAAAAAATCCCTGGTGTCTAGTGGCTTTTGCCCCCCTTGGGGGCAGAAATGGCCTAAAAATAATTTGGCCCCCGGGGAGCGACCCTTGCCTAAGGGGTGGCTCCCCACATATAAAAAAAATATATATATATATCCCTGGTATCTAGGGGGGGGTCTGCCCCCACTGGGGGCAGATCGGTTTAATCCTATTAGGCCGATCTGCCCCCAGGGGGTACAGAAATGGCCTAAAAATATTCCCCCCCCCCCCGGGGGGGTGGCCCTTGCTCAAGGGGCTGCTCCCCTTATGTGTAAGTATAAAAAAAAATCCCTGGTGTTTAGTGGTTTCTGCACCGGGAGGGAGGGGCAGAAAAGCCTAAGAATATTTGGCCCCCCTGAGGAGCGGCCCTTGCCCAAGGGGCCTCTCCCCTTATGCATAAGTATAAAAAAAACATTCCCTGGTGTCTGGTGGTTTCTGCCCCTCTGGGGGAAGATCGGCCTAATTATATGTGTAAAAAAAATAAAAAATGTTTCCCTGGTGTCTAGGGGGTTTCTGGCCTGGGGGATTGCATCGTGATCAGGCAGCAGAAATGCTGAGAGGCATGAAAGGAAAGGAAAGGTCTTTCCTTTCCTTTCATGCCTCTCCCGCCCCACCTACTGGTCAGAAGAGAAATTCTTTTGCATTTCTCTTCTGGGATCGCCCTGGAAGCATGCTTCCAGCATGATCGGAGGTGACCTCTGATGAGGTCAGTGTGCGATTTGCGCACTGATGTCATCAGACATCACTGGGGGGATTGGAGGGGTCAACGGTGAAAGGAGAAGCGATGTGCCAGGACGAGACCAGCTCACCCCACGCACCCTTGGAGTTAAGGAGATAGGCAATTTTCGCCAATGAGCTACATCTGTTATAAATGTATCTATTAGGGTCATCAGATTCCTTTTAATTTAACTATCCCTGCCTTTTGCTTTATATATTCCCAGATATTTAAAGCCCTCCTTGGTCAATTGTAGTGGATCTAAGATATCTGACCTAGAAGTTTATTCCATTTGTGGGTATATTAACAACCTAGCCAAAGTTAATGCTAAGTACAGAGTATTCCTCATATCGTTCAAGTATCATCAACAGTCCTGGATAGAACTGTTCGGGGTCTGCCAGGTATGACAGTACATCCATCATCTGTGTATAACGAACCAATATCAACTGAATGGGGAGATCACCAGAGTCCCCTAAAGCAAGGCATCCTTCCAAATATAACAATTCTTAAGCCAAGGCAAAAAGGAGCAGGGGTGGTGGGAGTGGATTGGGTTTAGTGCACTCTTTTTCAGGGGGCATGGAGCTCGTGTCATTTAGATAGCAACCCTAATTGTCCACAGGTTATTAGAGGACAGGGTTGGACTAGCTTGTAGGGCAATCAGGCACTGATTGCCCTACAATCTATTGGCAGTTCAGTGTAAGGGTCGTTTTTTGGCTATTTGTGGGCCTGTTTTAAGGTCTCTTGGGCCAGATTTTACTGTTGATTTCCCTGATTAAAACAAACATTGTCTGCAGCGAGCTCAAATTCATGTAGTTTTCCATACCTTGCAAAACATTTATATTTTGTGTTTTTACAAGTTCAAGACTGCCCCAATTTACGAACATAGGCCAATAGTTTAGCACTCTAATTCACTAATGGGTCCACTTGTCTTTTGGTGCCAGGCCTATTATCTATCCCAGTTCAACCATGAAAGAGGATAGGCCTAGCCCTAGGTTCTGAGTTTGGTTGTAGCCTTCAACTATCCCCCAAATGGTGCATGAGGTCAGTCAGAACATATTTTTCAGAAGCAGTTGTTTTAATCAATATTGCTGAATTGTTTATTCTCCTGTACTGATAGTTTTACTGTGGTTCCAAAAAATATTTGTGGCCTGAAAATCCTTTGGGCATAAAGGGGGTCATTCCGACCCCGGCGGTCCTTGACCGCCGGGGATGCGGGAGCACCGCCAACAGGCTGGCGGTGCCCCGCAGGGCATTCTGACCGCAGCGGTTTGGCCGCGGTCAGACCAGGAAAACCGGCGGTCTCCCGCCGGTTTTCCGCTGCCCTGGGAATCCCCCATGGCGGCGCAGCTTGCTGCGCCGCCATGGGGGATTCCGACCCCCTCACTGCCATCCTGTTCCTGGCGGTTCCGACCGCCAGGAACAGGATGGCGGTGAGGGGTGTCGTGGGGCCCCCGTAAGAGGGCCCCACTTTGAATTCCAGTGTCTGCTCAGCAGACACTGGAATTCGCGACGGGTGCAACTGCACCCGTCGCACCTTCCCACTCCGCCGGCTCCATACGGAGCCGGCTTCCTCGTGGGAAGGGGTTTCCCGCTGAGCTGGCGGGCGGCCTTCTGGCGGTCGCCCGCCAGCCCAGCGGGAAAGCCAGAATGGCCTCCGCGGTCTTTCGACCGCGGAGCGGCCATATGGCGGTTCCCTCCAGGCGGGCGGCTCCCGCCGCCCGCCGGGGTCTGAATGACCCCCAAAGTGTGTGGTCAGTAATTCTAGCCCCAAAGCCTAATTGCCGTACCAGAAAGTTAAATAGGATCAGAACAGATGCTCATTTTTGCTTGTGGCTGCTATCATATGATCATGAGTTGCCAAATACTGAGGATGCCTACTCTTGTTTCCACCTTATACCTCTATCTTCCACCACCCGTCACTTCCTGCCTCTCTTTCTCTCACTCTCACAGATTCTTTTTTCATCCCTACCTTCTCCCTTTGTCACAGTTTTCCTTTATTTCTCTTTGTCTTTCCTTATGCCTTTTCTGCTCCTTTCTCTTCCACTGATGACAAAAAATAAATCCTCGTCCTAAAAATGAGTGCTGATGTCACCATCTCCGATTCTCTGTGATACTGAAATACTTGGGCTCTGATTTATACTTTTTGGTGCTAAACTGCGCTAACGCAGTTTAGCATAAAAAAGTATACCGCCGGCTAGCGCCATCCCAAGACGCAGGCCGGGCGTTATATTTATGGTATGACGGTAGCTGGCGGTAAGGCCCGGTTAGCGTCATAAAGAAGGACGCTAGCTGGGTGGAGGAGTCTTAGGGGGAACAGGGTGTTAGCGTCAAAGGATGACGCTGGTATGGGCAGAGGCATAAATAATGCCTTTAACCAGACTAGTGTCATTTTCTGATGTTAAAACCCCATGGACATGACTCCTGTCTTAATTAAGACAGGAGTCATGCCCACTACCCCAATGGCCATGTCCAGGGGACATAGAGGGGCCCAGGTTAGGTCCCCCTAATGCACTACAAAACATAAAATAATATACTTACCTCTACTGACCTATACTTTCCTGGGATGGGGTCCCCCATCCTCCGCTGTCGCTCTGGTGTGGGTGTGGGTGTCCCTGGGGCCAGGAAAGGGCACCTGTGAGCTCTTTCCATGGTCTCTGACCATGGAAAAAGGCTCACAGGTCCCCTAATGCCTGCCCTGACCCAGGCGTTAAATAATGGAGCAAAGCAAGCTTTGCGCCATTATTTAAGGCCCCCATCCCCCGTGCTTTCTTTTAGCACGGGTGTAAATATAGCGCTGAGGCCATATCATCATTTTTTACCCAGGAACGCCTACCTTGCATCTCATTGACGCAAGGTAGTTTTCCGCAGGCAAAAAATTACTTTAACTCCAATATTTTGGCGCTAGACATGTCTAGCGCCAAAATATAAATATGGAGTTAAGTTTGCGCTGAATTAGTGTAAAAAGAATGACGATAATTCAGGGCAAACAGAGTATAAATATGCCCCTTGGTTCCATGTGTGTGTTTTGCTCTTGGAGAATACGACTTAAGTTCCCTGTATGCAGTGCTTTTAATTTGAGCCGGCAGAGGTCTACAGGCACTTATGTTTGGGAATCAGCACTTATTTTTCCAAATCAGGGGGGGAAACGGAGGATGAAAAAGACGGCAAAACTGTCACAAAAGGAGAAAGCAGGTCCCTGCAAGAGTGGTGTAAGGAGTGCGAGGGGTGCCTGGCAGTGGAATAAAAAACTGATGGATTTAAGATTACTAGCCCTGGTATTAGGCTTGCCGTTTTTTATTTGCAGGCCCCGAGCTTCCACGTATCACTCCGGGCACCAGCACTCTTTTATTTACAAACCAAGCACTCTCCGTATGTCTCTGCGAGAGTGAGACTTTAGGCGTTCCTATGTGTGTCTCCCTTTTGGGAGAAAGAGTCGCTCAGGCTACCTGTGTGTGATGGGAGCTCCTCCGCTTGCGGGTTGTCAGGCCGTAGCCAGGGTGTAAATCGTTGGAGAGGGGACACCACGGCCCATATTTATACTTTTTTAGCGCCGCATTGCGTCATTTTTTTGCAAAAGCGGCGCAAACTTGCAAAATACAATTGTATTTTGTAAGTTTGTGCCGTTTTTGCATCAAAACGTGGCTCAAATGCGGCACTAAAAAAGTATAAATATGGGCCCAAGTGTCACCGCCTATAAGGAGTGCCACACAGTTTGTTGCCAAGCAATTGATGACTGCAGGTTCAACATTTGTGAAAATAACCCATGACTGTGACCATTATTGCACTGAATACTAACGTTAGCAAGTTTATAGCGGGCAGTAAGGCGTCAACTAGTCCTGCTCTGTGAAGAATGGACACTGGACAAAAGCATTACCAGCTGAAGGTAAAGTGGGGCCCATTTCACATCAATGAATGGGTCCCCCTAAATATTTCTGGGCCACAGTCTAATGTGTGGTGAGTAAATACCAAATAGAAAACTGCAACATTACATTAAAACAAATACTGCAAAGGGCAAAAGCGGGCTGGGGAACAAAACATAGTACAAAAGCTCCCAGCAGGCCTTAGCTCCGAGCTGCTGGCACCAGCCTCTCTCCATCAGAGGGAAGGGGTCCCCTGACGCTGCCTCTGAGTAGTAGTGTGTTCAGGCCTCAGAGTGCATAGGTGAGGTGCACACATTGGAACTTTCTAGGTACTCTGTTTTTCAGTTTGCCTTGTCTTTCAGACCCATCTGCATATGTTTAAGACCTCACAATTCTTAGCCTAATCAGGCAGCCCTTCAGATCGCTTCGATGTATTTTACCTTCCTGGCCTTTAAAAAAATTAAATGAGTGCGTACGTAACAAGCATTGGCACAGCCAATATGTCTCGCCAATACAAGAGCTATTGGCGTGGCAATGTGTTTTTGCCATGTTGTACACCAGTTTGGGTGCTGTTCTGCACGGCTGAAAGTTAGTGCATGGAATTTCATAGAGTGGAGTCGGGAAGTAGTGTTGTAGAGTGGATTTGCTGTTGTAGAGTGTCATAGAGCAGAGTAGGGGAGTAGAGTGCCGAACAGTTGAGTGGAGGGAAGTAGAGTTTAGTGGAGAGAGACGTAGAGTGCAGTGTCGTAGAGTGGGGTGGTGCAGAGTGGAGTGGGTTGGAATAGGGTAAGTGGGTTGGAGTGGACTGAGGTAGTCTGGTGGATTGGTTTGGAGTAGCGAGGGGTGGATTGGGTGGAGTTGATGGGGTGGATTGGAGTGAGTGGCCTAAATGGGGTGGATTGAATGGGGTGAGGTGGATTGGATTGGGGTGGAGTGGAATTGGGTAGATTATATTTGATTAGTGTGGTGTGGGGTAGATTGGAGTGGGGTGGATTGGAGTGGAGTGGGACAGATTGGAGTGGGGAAGATTGTTCTGGATTGGAGTGGGTGGACTGGAGTGAAGCAGACTGGAGTGGGGTGGACTGGAGTGGGATGGATTAGATTGGGATGGAGTGGACTGAATTTGAGTGAACTAGATTTGAGTGGGGTGAATTGTGGTGGATTGGGGTGGAGTAGGGTGAATTGGATTGGTGTGGTGTGGGGTGGATTGGAGTGGGATGGATTGGAGTGGAGTGGAGTGGGACAGATTGGAGTGGGGAAGATTATTCTGGATTGGAGTGGGGCAAATTGTTTTGGATTGGAGTGGGGCAGGTTAGAGTCAGCAGATTGTTTTGGACTGAGTGGGGCAGATTGGAGTGGGGAAGATTGTTTTGGATTGGAGTGGGGGCAGATTAGAGTAGGACAGATTGTTTTGGATTGAAGTGGGGCAATATGGAGTGGGGCAGATAGTTAAGATTGGAGTGGGGCAGATTGTTTTGGATGTTGCGGTGCAGATTGGAGTGGGGCAGAGTGTTTGGGATTGGAGTTGGGCAGATTGTTTTGGATTGGAGTGGGGCAGATTGTTTTTTATTGGAGGGGGGTAGATTGCTGTGGATTGGAGTAGGGCAGATGTGGCATATTGGAGTGGGGAGGGTTGGGAGGCCTGGAATGTGGTGGATTGTGGTGAGTGGTTTGGTTTGGGTTTGGAGTGGGGTGGATTATATTGGTCTGGGGTCAATTGGATTGAGTGGGGTGGATTGGTGAGGTGGGGTGGATTGGCATGGATTGGAGTAGGGCAGATGGGATTGGAGTGGGGTGGATTGGAGTGTACTGCACAATTATGTGTTAAACATGATATCAGAAATTATATGTAAGAAAGAAACAATGTTGCTTTGCAATATTTAATCAATCAATCAGGTCATTTGTAGAGCATGCTACTCACCCGCGAGGGTCTCAAGGCTCTGGAGGGAGGTGGGGGGGCTACTGCTGCTCGAAGAGCCAGGTCTTGAGTCGTTTCCTGAAGGTGAGATGGTCCTGGGTAGTTCTGAGGCGTGTGGGGAGGGAGTTCCACGTCTTCGCCACCAAGTAGGAGAACGATCTTCCTCCGGCGGTGGTTCTGTAGATCCGTGGGACGGTGGCGAGGGCGAGGCTGGCTGAGCAGAGCTGACGGGCGGGCCTGTAGAATGAGAGGCGGTTGTTGAGGTATTCGGGGCCCCTGTTGTGGAGTGCTTTGTGTGCGTGGGTGAGGAGCCTGAAGGTGATCCTCTTGTTAATGGGGAGCCAGTGCAGGTGTTTCAGGTGGGCGGATATGTGACTGTGGCGAGGAATGTTGAGGATGAGGCGTGCAGAGGCGTTCTGGATGCGTTGTAGTCGTTTCTGGAGTTTGGCGGTAGTTCCTGCGTATAGGGTGTTTCCGTAGTCCAGTCGACTAGTGACGAGGGCATGGGTGACCGTCTTTCTGGTTTCGGCGGGGATCCACTGGAAGATCTTACGAAGTATGCGTAGGATGTTGAAGCATGATGATGAGACGGCGTTGACTTGCTTGGTCATCGTGAGGAGGGGGTCCAGGATGAACCAGAGGTTGCGTGTGTGGTCCGAGGGGGTCGGTGCGGTGCCCAGCGCCGTGGGCCACCAGGAGTCGTCTCAGGCTGAAGGGGATTGTCCGAGGATGAGGACCTCTGTCTTGTCTGAGTTCAGTTTAAGACGGCTGAGCTTCATCCATTCCGCGACGTCTTTCATACCTTCCTGTAAGTTGGTTTTGGCCGAGGCTGGGTCTTTGGTGAGGGAGAGTATCAGCTGGGTGTCGTCGGCGTAGGAGATGATGTTGATGTTGTGCTTGCGTGCGATGGCGGCGAGGGGGCTCATGTAGATATTGAAGAGGGTTGGGCTGAGTGAGGAGCCTTGGGGTACGCCGCAGATGATCTCGGTGGGTTCTGAGCGGAAGGGAGGGTGGCGGACTCTCTGGGTTCTGTCGGAGAGGAACGAGATGACCCAGTCCCGGGCTTTTCCAAGGATTCCAGTGGTGCAGAGGCGGGTTATTAGGGTGCGGTGGCACACGGTATCGAAGGCTGCCGAGAGGTCCAGGAGGATGAGGGCGGTTGTTTCTCTGTTGTCCATCAGGGTCCTGATGTCGTCGGTGATTGCGATGAGGGCGGTTTCTGTGCTGTGGTTGGCTCGAAATCCAGACTGGGATGGGTCGAGCGAGTTGTTAGCCTTGAGGAAAGCGGTCAGCTGTTTGTTGACGGTCTTCTCGATGACCTTGGCCGGGAAGGGAAGAAGGGAGATGGGGCGAAAGTTCTTCAGGTCGTTGGGGTCTGCCATGGGTTTTTTCAGGAGGGCGTTGATTTCTGCATGTTTCCAGCTCTCGAGGAAGGTGGCTGAAGCAAACAAGCTGTTGATGATGTTCCGGAGATGGGGTGCGATGATGGTATCGGCTTTGTTGAAGATGTGATGGGGGCAAGGGTCCGAGGGGGAGCCAGAGTGGATGGAGTTCCAGATGCTTATGGTTTCTTCGGAGCTGATAGGGGTCCAGGAGCTTAGGGTAGTGGAGGGGGCTTCTGGTTCGGTGGTAGGAGGTGGGGGTTGGGGTCCGAAGCTGTCGTGTAGATCTGCGATCTTTCGGTGGAAGAACGAGGCGAGGGAGTTGCAGAGTTGTTGTGTAGGCGTGATGTCGTTGGAGCTGGCGCTGGGGTTGGAAAGCTCTTTGATGATGTTGAAGAGTTCCATGCTGTTGTGGTTGTTGTTGTCTAGTTGCTCTTTGAACGATGTCCTTTTGGTGGAGCGGATCAGCTGGTGGTGTTCTCGGGTGGCGATCTTGAGGGCTGACATGTTTTCAGTGGTTCGATCGTTGCACCAGGTGTTTTCGAGGGTACGGCAGGCTTTCTTAGATTCCTTGAGGGCGTCCGTGAACCATGGGGTTTTCCTGTTGCTGGTCCCGCCTGGGGGTTCCTAAGCGGTGCGAGGTTGTCAGCACAGTTGGTGATTTAGAACAAGATAACTGTCATCTTTTGAGAACATCGCCCACAAGCAAAAACAAAACAAAACATGAGTGCAAAGTGAGAAAAGAAGGTTTGGCAAAATAAAAGGAAAGGGTTAACTATAGAAAATAAAACTTTGCAGTTTTGTTTGTCCTGCTGGGTATGTCTTTGCCAATCACGCCTTCTATTTGCAGGGCCCTAGAAGTTAAAAGAAGTACCTTAATCACGTAGGGAGCAGTGGATGGGCACTGATTAAGTTGAATCAATCAGTGCTTGGTCCCTACTCCACAGCGAGGAACAAAAAAATGCTAGGGCTACAATGATGAATTATGAGTGTAGGAAGTTGGCTCTGTATATACTATTTCAAAGTAAGAAATAGCGTGCACAGAGTCCAAGGGTTCTGCTTAGAGGTAAGATAGTGGCAAAAAGAGATAATTCTAATGCTCTATTTTGTGGTAGTGTGGTCGAGCAGTAGGCTTATCAGAGGGTAGTGTTAAGCATTTGTTGTACACACACAGGCTATAAATGAGGAACACACACTCAAAGACAAATTCCAGGCCAATAGGTTTTTATATAGAAAAATATATTTTCTTAGTTTATTTTAAGAACCACAGGTTCAAGATTTACAAACAATACTTTAAATAAAAAGTATTTCACTCAGGTATTCTAGGAACTTTGAATAATCACAATAGCATGTACAGTTTTGGCAAAAATGGCAATAGGCTATTTTAAAAGTGCACACTGCAAAAATCAACAGTTCCTGGGGGAGGTAAGTAAATGTTAAGTTCACAGGTAAGTAAAACACTTACAGGGTTCAAAGTTGGGTCCAAGGTAGCCCACCGTTGGGGGTTCAAGGCAACCCCAAAGTTACCATACCAGCAGCTCAGGGCCAGTCAGGTGCAGAGGTCAAAGTGGTGCCCAAAACACATAGGCTTCAATGGAAATAGGGGTGCTCCGGTTCCAGTCTGCCAGAAGGTAAGTACCCGTGTCTTCGGAGAGCAGACCAGGGGGGTTTTGTAGGGCACCGGGGTGGACACAAGCAGGCACAGAAGTTACACCTTCAGCGGCACAGGGGCGGCCGGGTTCAGAGTGCAAACAGGCATCGGGTTTTCAATAGGAATCAATGGGGAGACCCAGGGGTCTCTTCAACGATGCAGGCAGGCACAGGGGGGGCTCCTCGGGGTAGCCATCACCTGGGCTAGGCAGAGGGTTGCCTGGGGGTCGCTCCTGCACTGGAGTTCGGTTCCTTCAGGTCCTGGGGGCTGGGGGTGCAGTGTGGTTTCCAGGCGTCGGGTTCCTTGAAACAGGTAGTTGCGGTCAAGGGGAGCCTCTGGATTTCTTCTGCAAGCGTCGCTGTGGGGGCTCAGGGGGGTCAACTCTGGCTACTCACGGGCTCGCAGTCGCCGGGAAGTCCTCCCTGTAGTGTTAGTTTTCCGCAGGTCGAGCTGGGAGCGTCGGGTGCAGAGTGGAAAGTCTTGCGCTTCTGGCAGGAAATGTGTGGTCTTTAAAAGTTGCTTCTTTGTTTCAAAAAGTTGCAGTTTCTTGAACAGGGCCGCTGTTCTCAGGACCTTCTTGGTCCTTTAGATGCAGGGTAGTCCTCTGAGGCTTCAGAGGTCGCTGGACCCTGTTGGATGCGTCGCTGTTACAGTTTTCTTTGACGTAGGGAGACAGGCCGGTGGGGCTGGGGCCAAATCAGTTGTCGTCTCCGTCTTCACTGCAGGGCTTCAGGTCAGCAGTCCTTCTTCTTCTTTAGGTAGCAGGAATCTATCTTCCTCGGTTCTGGGAGCCCCTAAATACTCAATTTAGGGGTGTGTTTAGGTCTGGGAGGGCAGTAGCCAATGGCTACTGGCCCTGAGGGTGGCTACACCCTCTTTGTGCCTCCTCCCTGTGGGGAGGGAGGCACATACCTAATCCTATTGGGGGAATCTTACTAAAAGTAAGAGTCACCTCAGCTCAGGACACCTTAGAGGCTGTCCCTGCTGATTACAGCTACGACACCAGGCCTTTTTGGGATCAACGTTTTTACCCTTGTACCCAAAATTGGATTGTGAAGAGGCTTTGGACCCTCCCTCCTGAGCAGGTTTTTGGGGCCCTGTAGAAGACTCTTTACTTTTACCCTTGGATGTCTCAACACTCTTCCCCTGGGGAGTCTTTATGACCCCTTTCTTTTGGTCACCCCTGTGGAAGTCTTGGTCACCCTAGTCTTGACCCAATGGTCTGCCTTCTTTCCCAATTATTGGGGAGAAATTGGACTTAGGTCTACCAGATGCTGATGCAGTTTATCATTGAAACAATTACTTAAAGGTGCTCTTTCATAAACAGATTGTACAGCCCATCATAATCATTTACACCACTGACATTAATCCAACCATCCAGTGTTTTGACTGAGAAGTCAACAAAATCAACCCAGGTCTGGCTCGAGGATTTTTGAGCCCCCCTGAACCTAATCCTGTACTCCTCAGTTGAGAATCCAAAGCCCTCAATCAGGGTAGCCTTCATGAGATCATAGGATTCTGCATCTTTTCCAGAGAGTGTGAGGAGTCTATCCCTACACTTTCCAGTGAACATTTCCCAAAGGAGAGCACCCCAGTGAGATTTGTTTACTTTTCTGGTTGCACAAGCCCTCTCAAAAGCTGTGAACCATTTGGTGATGTCATCACCATCTTCATATTTTGTTACAATCCCTTTGGGGATTTATAGCATGTCAGGAGTATTTCTGACCCTATTTAAATTGCTGCCACCATTGATGGGAGCTAAGCCCATCTCTTGTCTTTCCCTTTCTATGGCTAGGAACTGTCTCTCCAAAGCCAATCTTTTGGCCATCCTGGCTAACAGGAGGTCATCTTCATTGAGGCTGCCCTCAATGCTTCCAGAGTTGCTGGACTCCCCCGTGGGTGACTATCACTTGTGGAGTCAGGGTTGGAGGAACCCTGGTCTCCCTAACTAGGAGTGGAGGGGGGAGATTGTCCTCCACTTCACTAGCATCATCCTCTGTAAGGGTCTCTTCAGAGGGGTTGTCTCTAGCAAACTCTGCCAAGAGCTCCTGGAGCTGTACTTTGGTAGGGTTTGATCCAGTTTTTATCTTTTTGATTTTGCAGAGAGTCCTTAACTCTGACATCCTAAGATGCAGGTAAGGGGTGAGGTTGAGCTCCACCACCATCTCTTCTGCAGTACACATTATTTCTCTAAAAGCTGGGATACTTTTTAAGAATCTAAAACTATCTCTAGAACTTAATCCAAACTTTTACAAAACTTTTAAACTCCTAAAGAAATGCTAACAGGGACTAACACAATACCCTAGCAGGACTCTTAAAAATTTAGAAAAATAGCTCAAATTTCAAAAATCTGTTTCTAATGACAATTTTTGGAATTTAGTCGTGTGATCAGGTATTGGCTGAGTAGTCCAGCAAATGCAAAGTCTTAGACCCCACCGCTGATCCACCAATGTAGGAAGTTGGCACAGGGGCGGCCGGGTGCAGATTGCAAACAGGCGTCGGGTTTTCAATAGGAATCAATGGGGAGACCTGGGGGTCTCTTCAACGATGCAGGCAGGCACAGGGGGGGCTCCTCGGGGTAGCCACCACCTGGGCTAGGCAGAGGGTCGCCTGGGGGTCGCTCCTGCACTGGAGTTCGGTTCCTTCAGGTCCTGGGGGCTGGGGGTGCAGTGTGGTTTCCAGGCGTCAGGTTCCTTGAAACAGGCAGTCGCGGTCAGGGGAGCTTGTGGATTTCCTCTGCAGGCGTCGCTGTGGGGGCTCAGGGGGGTCAACTCTGGCTACTCACGGGCTCGCAGTCGCCGGGGAGTCCTCCATGTAGTGTTAGTTTTCCGCAGGTCGAGCCAGGGGCGTCGGGTGCAGAGTGGAAAGTCTCACGCTTACGGCGGGAAATGTGTGGTCTTTAAAAGTTGCTTCTTTGTTTCAAAAAGTTGCAGTTTCTTGAACAGGGCTGCTGTTCTCTGGAGATTCTTGGTCCTTTAGATGCAGGGTAGTCCTCTGAGGCTTCAGAGGTCGCTGGACCCTGTTGGATGCATCGCTGTTGCAGTTTTCTTCGATGTAGGGAGACAGGCCGGTGGGGCAGGGGCCAAATCAGTTGTCGTCTCCGTCTTCACTGCAGGGCTTCAGGTCAGCAGTCCTTCTTCTTCTTTAGGTAGCAGGAATCTATCTTCCTCGGTTCTGGGAGCCCCTAAATACTCAATTTAGGGGTATGTTTAGGTCTGGGAGGGCAGTAGCCAATGGCTACTGGCCCTGAGGGTGGCTACACCCTCTTTGTGACTCCTCCGTGTGGGGGGGGGGGCACATCCCTAATCCTATTGGGGGAATCCTCCATCTGCAAGATGGAGGATTTCTAAAAGTAAGAGTCACCTCAGCTCAGGACACCTTAGGGGCTGTCCTGACTGGGGAGTGACTCCTCCTAGTTTTCCTCATTATCTCCTCCAGCCTTACCGCCAAAAGTGGGGGCAGTGGCCGGAGGGGCGGGCATCTCCAGTAGCTGGGATGCCCTGTGGCGCTGTAACAAAGGCGGTGAGCCTTTGAGGCTCACCGCCAGGTGTTACAGTTCCTGCAGTGGGAGGTGAGAAGCACCTCCACCCAGTACAGGCTTTGTTCCTGGCCACAGAGTGACAAAGGCACTCTCCCCATGTGGCCAGCAACATGTCTGGTGTGTGGCAGGCTGTCAAAAACTAGTCAGCCCACACTGGAAGTCAGGTATGTTTTCAGGGGGCATCTCTAAGATGCCCTCTGGGTGTATTTTTACAATAAAGTGCACCCTGGCATCAGTGTGCATTTATTGTGCTGAGAAGTTTGATACCAAACTTCCCAGTTTTCAGTGTAGCCATTATGGTGCTGTGGAGTTCGTGTTTGACAGACTCCCAGACCATATGCTCTTATGGCTACCCTGCACTTACAATATCTAAGGTTTTGCTTAGATACTGTAGGGGCATAGTGCTCATGTACTTATGCCCTCAACTGTGGTATTGTGCACCCTGCCTTAGGGCTGTAAGGCCTGCTAGAGGGGTGACTTACCTATGCCACAGGCAGTTTGAGGTTGGCATGGCACTATGAGGGGAGTACCATGTCGACTTAGTCATTTTCTCCCCATCAGCACACACAAGCTGGCAAGCAGTGTGTATGTGCTGAGTGAGGGGTCCCTAGGGTGGCATAAGATATGCTGCAGCCCTTAGAGACCTTCCCTGGCATCAGGGCCCTTGGTACCAGTTACAAGGGGCTTACCTGGGTGCCAGGGTTGTGCCAATTGTGGAGACAAAGGTACAGTTTAGGGAAAGAACACTGGTGCTGGGGCCTGGTTATCAGGGTCCCAGCACACTTTCAAATCATAACTTAGCATCAGCAAAGGCAAAAAGTCAGGGGGTAACCATGCCAAGGAGGCATTTCCTTACAATGAGGCTTTAAAGAAGAGTGCCAGGCTAGCCAACAAATGGTAAACACAAGACGAGCTCCAAGCCCTTTTTAGGTAACAACAGAGCCTCACAAGAAAGACGCAAGTGCTATAGCATGCTCTCTCAGCCTCGACCCTAAAAATGGAAGAAAGAGACCAGGGCCTGATTTATCAACACATTTCAATAATTTAAAGTCACCCAAACTGATACAAATTGGTTCAAAGTGTTGGTTTGGGATTTAGGGCCTGATTTATATCTTGGTGGAAGGGGAATGCTCCGTCAGATATGTGACGGATATCCCGTCTGTCGTATTATGATCCCATTATATCCTACGAAGATTGTAATACGGCAGATGGGATATCTGTCACGTTTGTGACAGAGTATTCCATCTGCTGAGATCTAAATCAGGTTCTAAATTTCCAGCTTAAAATTTGTGATGCAAAGTTGCCTAAACGTAGCACACGTTGCTTTACTTTGCACCAAGGGACATACCATGTCTAATATATGGGAGTTCCAACAACCACCCATGAGTTTCGATGCAAAAACCCATCTACTAAAATGTGTAGACTGGGCTTCACTCCAGAAAAATATGCCTTCTGAACGCATACGCAAAAAAGGAGAAACATTGTCTTTTCTCCAAACTTGACTAACTTTGCATGTGTACTGTACTGTACTGTACAATACACGTATAAACGTTGGTGCCAATTCACCAAATGCCAGGGGTAGCAGAAGTAACATCATCCAAAAGTTAATCTGCTGTTGACATTACATTACCTTTTGACCTTGATAATGGCATTAAGGTCACAACACAACTGAACTAAAAAAAGCACCAATACAAGAAAGATTAAACATTAAGTGCAAGATAAATAAAATAATATAACAGGTTGCCAAAGCAGATACAAATCTCATATAAGCCCTATTTTCCTTCAGTTCCTGAGACTGCCTTTTTGAGCTCTCATGTCAGGGTCGCAAAGGCAGTTCCAGTGATCGCAAGGATGGCAGCTGCGACCCCTGGCGACCCCTAAATGATGTCTACATACAAAGTGAGAAAAGTTTGAAAGTCTAGACAAAGTATTTTGTACTGGAATGGTACACTTGAGGTACTAAACAGTTAGGCTAGACTCACACATTCGGGTATGCCCGTGTGTGTGTGCTTGGGAAGAGAGTAGAAGCACTTTATCTTTCTTATATACATATTGTGTTCTGCTGCTTTCTCCCTCAATGAAACTTAAATTGTTGTGCTGCATTGCTAAGCTATTTGAATATGTGCTGTCTGACTGAAAATAGAACTCTTAGTAGAGAGTCTCACACGTGCTTGATGAATCATGCGGCGGAACTCCTTCCAGTTTAGAAGGCCTCTGTGAGCCACTTCGGCTCTTTCCCGCTCTCTCTGTCTGTTATCTGAGCTGGCACTGAGGGACCTTATAAATGGATTTCCTTCCCCTCAGTGTGTGTCGGAATTCCTGTCACAGGCAGTGCTGGAAAAGCAGCAGGGCTAATAGAAAGCCCCCCCTTGCTGCTCGTGTGAGTGGTGTCAGACCTGGGAATTCTAAAGAATTCCTGTCTCCATCTGAGGGATCCAGGTCTGCCACAGATGGATTAAATAAAAGGGGAAATGGAAATAATTCCCCACAGGCTAGTACCCTCCGAAGCGTCTGTAGATCTGGGGCAGAATCAGCTACATGGCATGCCACTCGTGTGGTGAGACGATTGAACAGTGCCTCTAAAAAACTGTTCTCGTAGCCCTTTTGGCATGTCAGCCACCAGCCTGATACACCTGAACTGGCTAAAAAAAGCCTTCCAAAGACGAGCTGGCCTCATTATATCCTCTACTCCCCAGTGCTTAATTTGTAAATAAAAACGTGCTGGTGCCCAAAGTTCTCCTCTGAAACACGTGGCTTCTGCAATTAAATGTGCGAGGACGGAATACTGAGGCAGGGTAATCCTAAAGCCATCTGGGGCCTCTTTAGGTCATGCACAACCCGTCCCTGCCCCTTCAGCTAACTCTTGCGGCTTTCTGGTTTCTCCCTTTGGGAAGCTTTTTCGTTTTTCTCTTCCTCTGTCTTTCCCATCTGAGGCTTTTGCTCGCAGGAAATGCTTGCGGCAAAAGTACCAGCCCTAAAAAATAAGTGCTGGTACCCTGCACCGGAAACCACCGGCTCAAATTAAGCACTGCTGCTCCCACTTTAAAAACGTCTATATTCCTGAAGTGGACACATTTTGCCCTTTAAACCAAAGATGAAGGCACATTCCCAGTGCAAAACTAGACAACCTTCAGCCCCAAAGCCTCTTGAACAGGCTCCCTCTGCAGAACTACACTAAGAATAAGTGTTAGATTTAGAAAGCCAGTAGTCCTCATTTGCGAAATGTATTGACTTTGGCAATGTTTTTTATATCACTTACATGTCTGCCACATGCAGGCAATGGGGCCACCTTTGAATGTGTTTTCTTAAAAAAAAAGTCAAATTATTCAAATATGGCTAGCTGTGTGTGCAAGCATAGGTGGCAGCCATATTTGTACTTTATTTTTAATTTACTATCCCAAGATGGTGAATGCCCATCTTGGAACGGTAAACTGCAAAAAATAACAAGTATGCACAGGTGTTCACGCAGTTGAAAAGAAGTGAGCAGCTCGCTACGAGTGTGCAGTTCCCAGATCATCGTAATTATATTAAAATATTATTTATAAAGTAAAAAATGTAAGCAGGGGATTCAATTAAGCCCAGAGGGGCTGCATGGAAGAGTAGTGGTGTGGCAGTGCAGGGAGGAAAAGTTGATGCCATTGGAGTGGGAGCAAATTACACAAGTTACACTGCTGCACAGGCTGTTGTGCAACATAGCTTAAAGTTAAAAAAAAGAGGTATGCCACGCCAGCGTTAACCAGATCCTAGCACTTTTTAGGTTGAGCATACAACCTCTTGTATACTTTTAAGTATACCTTTCTGTGGGCTTCCAGCTATTTCATTTGTTAGTTTCAGTGCTAGTGGTCAGTGTTCCTCCTTCTTCTGTGTGGAGGCAGGGACAAACTACTGTATAATTACGCTTTTCCTGTTTATCTCGTCTGTAGGGGACTTATTTTTGCTTTGTTTCTTGCTCTTGTCCAGGGAAGCTTCCCTTTTAATTTGCAGAGCATTCTTCCTCTGAGCTTAACTGTAAACAAGGCTATAAATCAGGCTATCTTGATCACATTTGGTCTTTATGGGCTCTCTGCACCCTCTCTCAGCTGCCTGACTCCTGCCCTTCCTTGGTTTGGATTTTCTGTACCAAGAGGGCTTGCCTGTGTGCTGAGAGCTTGTAATTGCTAATAGCCAAGCACCCAGCTCTACCAGAGCTCCGCAATCCTTAGAGGCAGTGCCCACTTCTGCTCCATACTGGGATCCCGCACACAGCTCCATCAGTGCACCTGAGTTCACGCACTCCAGGCTCTCAGCTGTGCCAGTGCCAGGAACCCCACACATGCTATATGCCAGAGCACCTCAGTTCTCGCAGTCAGTACACTCTGCTGCTCCAGTACTAGGACCTCAGGTGCAGCTCCATCAGTGTACCTCAGTTCCACCCCAGCGAGGTCACTTCCTTCCCTATACTGGGACCCCGTTCACATTCAGTTCCATTACAGCAGTTCAGTTCTACTATTCAGTCCCACTGATAAGCCAATACTGGACCCAAAAGAGCAAAAAAACAGCTCAGGCAGGGCACCTGAAGTCTAATATCTAATGTCACTGTTGATGTGAACCATCAAAGCTCCGCCAGAATCTATCAATTCTAACATTCAGTGCACATGTCCTTCAGGACTCCTCACTTCTGTGGTTCAGAGGTAATGCCACTTCCTTACTGGGCCCGACTCACAGCTTCACCAGGGTATCTCCAGGGTAACACTCGGCAACAGTGGCACGCCAATACTAGGTTCCACACATAGCTCCATTAACATACCTCACCTTTGACTTTGTGTGCCCGTTACTTTTCCAGTACTGTAGTCCACATACAACTGTGTCAGTGCACCTCAACCCTAACCTGCAACGCCCCATTATTCCAATACCAGCATTTACACTGCACTCCGTTTCTCATTCCTCACCCTCTTCCTTTCTGTTATTCCAGCACTGGGCGGGGACACAGCTCTGTCTTTACCCCCAGTCCTCATTTGAAGCACTCCAATATTGCTGTATTGGAGTTCCCATACAACTCTGCTAATGCACCTAGTGCTGTTCTGCAGTGCCCTTGCTGTTCCACAGTCTGACTTATGTTTGAGGATGTGGGGAAGCCAATTAAATATATTCTTAGCTGTCATCTTTATTTGGGAGGGTCTGTTTCACCTATCTCACTCTGTTCCTTCCTTTACTCTGTTTTCTCTCAATGTTTTCTTTCTCCTCCATTTTTCGCTTTCCAGCTCTTAAAATCCACATGTTAACAGTTTTGCTCTTTCTGTCAACTGTTTATTTCTACTCCTCTCCCTTTTTTTATTTCCCTCTTCCTTTTGCTACCTCACAAACGTGGTTATTTATTTCCTTGTTTCGTTCCTCTATTTGTTCTACATCAGGAGTTCCTTCTTTCACAATTTTTTCAATTCCTTTCATTCTTTATTTGTCTTTTTTATTTGCTCTTTCCTTTGACTCCGTATAAGTCCTTTCACATTGTTTTTTCTTTTTAGATCTTTCTTCCTTCTTTTCTCTGGTGTTTTTCTTATGTTTATCTGTCAATTCACGTTTTACTATCAATCCCTCTCTTTCCTGCCTGTATGTGGAAGCCACAAGTCACTTGTCGGGATCCGAAGTGTCAAAGTGGTTTTCCCATTCTGTGTCTGTGGGAAATGTGTCAGTACATACCATCTCTGTTTTTCTCTAATGTTCATTTTTCTTTTCACACTTCTTTCATTACTTTTTCCTCTTTAGATTTTGTTCGCTAGTTTCCTTCCCTTTTTTCGTTTGCCTCACGTTTGCTCCATTTTTTTTCTTTGTTGTGTTTTCATTTTCTTGTTCTTTCCCTTCTTTCTTTAATTTCTATGTGACTCCTTCTCTTTCTTCCTTTTGTCTATTGTATTCCTTTCGCTTCTCTTTTTCTGCCCCATTCACTTTCTATCGTGAGGCCTAGTTATCAATGGAGTAACAGGTGCAGTGGTACTGGGGTCCAGACACCTATGGACCTCACTCAACTCTAATTACTACTGTATTTTACAACCGAAATTGCAGTCAACAATTTTCCTTTCCTACTCCGGGGCCCATGACACCGTTACTAAGCCACTTGCCCTCTCCAGCTTTACTCCTAACTCCCTCCTTCCTTTCACCTTTCAATCCATCCCAAATTATAATTTTGCTACGGTGTTTTGAGCCTTACACTCTAATGCCAAAAGTTTATTTCTGATAAAGGTTTATATGGTAATTGTATATGTTTTAGTACTCTCTCCTTATTACAATTATGACCATGAGTCAGGCCAACTTACCATCCTTATCACAGTATTACTGTTTGAACACTCTTGATATATTTGGGTGACCTTTCTAGTTTATTTCGCCTCTGTGGCTGTCTTGTGTCTTTTTTTGGGGAATAGTGTTACCCAGCCAGCAACTCTGATGATGAGGTGGTGAAAGTGGTATTCTATTGGAATTAGCAGCATGTCAGATTTACATTAGAATGCTAAGTGGCAACATTTTAATTTTTGCTGCAGCTAGAGGAAGAAGGTAAATGGAAGTGCTTTAGGTATATGCAGGGCCGCTGGAATTATATGGCAGGAAAACTCGAAATTATGAGGCATGGTTGACCAATTTCTGTGGCAAGAAAAGTCAGATTATCAATTTGTAATGCCAAAAGCTCTAACTCAAGCAAATGGGAGACCTATTGCATTATAAATGCTTGTTTATTTTTTACTTTAAGCCATGTTGCATAACAGTTCGAGGCGCTGTGCAGCACTTCAGAAAAAGCATTGAGAAAGGCAACAGTTGTTGCATATGTAAAACCTGTATGCTTTGCCAGTGGTTGTTTTCTAAAGCTTAAAGCTTTTCTGAAGATTTGCGCTCTGAAGTTTGCTCTCTCTGAGGTGGTTTAATGCCACTCCCGAGGGTTGAGTTAAAGGGGACATGTAGAGCCCTGTGATTTGCTTTCTGTTCTGGTTAATAACACCTGATTTTTAAAACAAATTTCGGCCTTATGTTGGTATGTTATGCTGTGGCGGTTTCTTGTATGATACATAGTGAGGTCCTACGTCTGTAGGACTCTTGAATTCTTGCTCCAGAAGGCCTTACGCAGAATGTTTCACATGCCATGAGTCACGCTGAAAGTACTTCTGGGCTGTCTTCCGTACCTATTGAGCAGTGAGTATATGACTTCAGAAGGCAGTAGCTTCTTTTTATATAACACCTTTCACTAGAGTTTGCAAGGGATGTATGTGTCATATTCACCCAGATTTGTGACAAACCATTTACAGACATTGGAAGCATGAAAGGCTGGGTTGTGAGCTTGTGATCTCCCCATGTGCCCACAGCGAGCGCTTAACTGCTTGACTCTTCCATTCTAGCTGTGGCTCATGGGTGGAGGAGGAATTGTTTAGCTACTAATGAAGCTGTTGAAGACATGCATGTTTGTGTATTACTTGTAGTCTCACTATTAATAAGTAGTATTTACAAAATGAAATATTTTTCAATTCTTGGCCTCTTCGCGTTTGTGGTTGTACTCACTCTTGTGCTTCCGTGTGCCTGTTGGTGTTTTGGCTTTAAGGTACTGCAGGTAAGTCTGAGGCGATTGCAGTAGATGGGTTTTTTCAGCTTACTGGCTAGATGCCTTTGGCAGTGTGGATACATTTGTGGTTGCTGCGCCTGGCTTTTGCTTTAGAACTGTTTTTTCAAAATGATGAAAATGATGGAACCTAGTCATAAAGTAACAGGAGTGAAGTGAAGGCATTTTCTTGGCAACACATGATTTAATAGTGTTACGCACAAAGAAAGCAGAGGCGGACAAAGACAAGACATGCCCCCAGTGTTTGTGATCCGTCCCAGATCTTACCCACCTTTGGTGATCCTCAATTATATTTCTGTAATGAAATCTATGCCTTTAATGGGCTCACATCAACATTAAAGTGCATCACAGTCACGATTTATTATCTGTAACAGTTGTCCCATATTTACAAGAGCTTTGGCATGCATCAGCAGGCCACACCGGTGGTGGAGAGCGGCGCCTCCATGCAGCCATGGCCCAGTAACCACAGTTACCATTGAACAACCAAAGCAGCAAGGGCTGCTAACACCACAGCACCCCGTCACCCTACATCGCCGCAGACTGAAGCTGTGCATAATGTTAACAATACCACGCACGGCTAGTTAACATCTTTCAAATAATCAAAGTGTACACATCAGGGTTTAATTGAAAGGCACTAAGGTAGTTTCATGTATTAGGGCAAGGGAGTCAGTGGATTAACTTGTAAGGGTGGAGCTAGGAGGATCCATTCAAAGCATTTAATGAAATTGTATGCATCAAGGAACAGACGCAAATAGTCTCTTGGATGAAGAGTGGAGTAAGCAATTTCACTTACATTAAGATCGTAGGGTAAATCACTGGGGAGCAGAGACTAAAACGGGGTGGTATGCATTCGAAGTTAAGACGGGCTGAGACAGTGTATCAATTGAAAACCATAATTGTCAATCAAGAATGCCAAGTGATGGGTGGTGGTGCGGGAGGGGCAGTTGTACTTAGAGGGACTTTAGGTAAAGAGAGCGGGCCTGACATTGCAGGGTGACAGCAGGGGCGGCTCCTCCGTTAGGATGGAGGAGCGTCACCCCCATGCTAGCAGTAGAAGCTGCAAATCTTTCACAACGAGGGGATAATAAACTATGTTTATTATCCATTCGTTGTGAAAGGGATGGGGCATCTGGGGTGACGAGCAACGAGGGGGAAACACTCCCCCTCACAGCGCATGTATGTTTGGTCGGCCGTCTCGGGCCATCCAAACACACATGCGCGGTAGGCTCTCTTGCCGGGCTAGAGAGAGCCTGCACAGGCCCCCAGTCTGCCTGGGAGTGCCCACCCAGGGCCCTCCTAGCCAATCCTGACACTGCTTTGAGCAGCAAAAGAATTGGCCATGGGCAGGCTGGGAGCCTGTGCCTGCGTGCAGCCAGCAAAGAAGAGGAGAGTGGCACGAGACCCCGTCAAAAAGGTGTCTTTTTTTTTTGTTTAATTTAATTTAATTTAATTTAAGTCGACCCCCACTTCCTCCTCGGGCACTGCACCTGCCTGCTCCTTTTGAGCGAAGTGAGCCGCGACTGAGTTACAGGAAGGGCGCAGGATGAACAGCGAACATTGTCTCTTATGCCTTGGGTCTGAGAAGATGGAAGAGCTGGCACAAATGCAGGTTCTCTGGGTAGAGGAGAGGGAAGTTGATACAAATCCTTCAATTAAAATACATTACAGCAGAGGCATTCTCCGCAACCTCACTGCACCATGCAATCCTTTTAAAAGGAAAGGAAAACATAAGGGCTATGAATAAACAGAAGGCATAGCCATAAGAAACAGGGCACAAAACATTATCAATCAGCTGTATTTGTCGGCAGAGCTTTCCTCTCCCTACCTTCCTGTGTCTTTGTTCAACCAGTACAATCTCATCAACTGCATTTTTTCTCTTATTTTGGCTATGACTCGGCCAGTCTTGGAGACATCGGAGAATGGGGGATTGGATGATAGCACAGGGAGAGGAGGAGGGGGGTTGATAAACATGCAAAAGACAGCGCAGGGTTCAAACACAATGGAGAAGAGGGTGGGGTTGGGAGGAGCTTTTAGTGAAAACAGGGAATGAATAGGAGAGGACACATACTATGCATAGTAGTAGGACGGGCAAACATGCGAGATGGGAGGTGGATGGGAAGATAATGGATAATGCGGAGGGAGAGTAATTAGCAAATAGTTTCTTCAGAAGTTTGTGGCCAGTGTTAGGACACTGGAAGCAGTACTTGGTCCAGGCTCCATAACAGGATGAAGTAGGAGAGGTGGAGGTGCTGACCAGCAAGAAGCCACATGGGAACCAGCCAATGGCAAGTAGTGCAATGAGGAGCCATGTGGGAGCCAGCCAATGGTAAGTAGTGTGACGTAGGAGCCATGTGAGATAAGCTAATGGTAAATCAAGGTATGTAATGGGTGGACTCTAAACCCCTTTTAAGATTTTTTTGTTAAATACAAGAGAATTCAGTACCACAGCACAATGGCTGTGCAAGCGAAACCTTAAAAAATCACCGGGGGAGCTAGCAGTGTTAGCTGCTGGGACCTTGTAAAAACAACAAAAAATCACTAAAAAAAGTGGAAGACAAGGAGGAAGTTGAGGAAAGCTATGGTCTCCTGTGGAGTGCAGAAGGAAAATGATAAAATAGTTCTCTCACTTGAGCAGTGGAAGTATACAAGTCAGTCATTGAAAATGATGATAAAGAAGTAATGCTCTAGGGGCAAAAAAAAAGAAGAATAAGAAGAAAATCATTGTAGTACGAGCATGGTAATAATATAGTCATGAAAGCAAAGGTGACTGGCATATAAGGAGAGTGGTGAGGCGGGCAAATGGGGGTGAGGGTAGTAAAGTAAATAAAAGAAAAAGCCACTTACCTTCATGGCTTGCCGAATGACATCCTCCTCACTCTGGTGTTCCAGTCTTCTCTCCCCTAACCAATCCTTGCGCTACTCTGATGCTGTTATCCAGCATGAGAGAAGCACTAGGATTGGAGGGCACTGGAGGCCTTTGCTTTCTCTAACCCAGATGTCTTAGACAATTGCCTCGACCTGACTCTCTGTTTGGGACGGGTTGGTGAAAAATTAAATTATAATAACTTATTACCATTTTTAATTTCTGAGGCTTTTCTGGGGCATTTTTAGCGGGTGACACTCCGCTATAGTGGAGAAGACGCTCCTACAAGAAAGCCATCCAGTCATGAGGAAGGGGCTGATCCAAAGCCCACTCTTTGTATGTTGTATAATAGACAATAGATCATCTACAATAGATAGCTAAAGCTGAGACCTAAAACAAAAAAAAAATCACCCTCTCTGATACTATGTGAGCCAAGCACTTCACCTCGAAGCTTATTGGAGCCATTTGTTTCATAAAGCTGAGCTCTAGGGCTGCCTGTGAGAATTTTGACACAGACACACTACAGTCACACATGTGATAGCTAAATACCAGGCATCTGCTCTTCAAAGACAGCCTTGGGGGACCTGCTTGTCAAAGACCTCCTGGGGTGCCCGTTCCTGTGAAGTCCAGACAATCATTTTGGATAAGCCAACCTCGTGCAGTCTGCTCAGCCGAGAGCACTGCTTTTGTGAAACTGCGCATCCCTGGTTGTTAAAGACCACATACTCAACACAACAAAGCAGCTCCAATACACCAGATTACTGTTCAACACAATCACTATCTTTCTTATATGCAGTAAACTTAATTTATCACATTCAAAATCCACCTTACCAGCATTAATTAACAAATCCTGGAGAGCAGCAGTTCTTAACCTGTGGTCCGTGGACCACTGGGAGTCCACAGTGTCAACTCAGGGAATTAGAGACTGCTTAGAAAATTACATAATTTTAGAAGAATGATGTAGTACAGAAACTTAAAAAAGCAAAATGTAAAAATGAAAATTTTTGAACAATCAGGAAAAGAGTAGGAATTAGAAATCAAAGGCTAAATATTAAGTTGGCATCCTTTGCTTCATTAGTGGGAAGAGCATAAGGGCAGCAAACAGAATCTAGTATGGATGATTGGCAGCCAACGAAAAAATTAGCATGCATTGAAAGCAAAAAATGAAACCAACAATGAAAAATCTCCAATCGTTCTATTAAATTAAATGTGATTTTTGTATTTTTTGGATGGGATTTAAATAAACAATTTACAATTTGTGTCATGGTTCGTTGTACACTTGTGTCTATAATTGTCTATATTGTTTTGGGGTTGAATCATATATATTCTGGGGATCCACAACTTACAGCAGTCATTCAGTGGGGGTCCAGAGAAGTCAAAATGCCAAGAACTGTGACTTTAAGTGTTCAATATGGCTTCCACCATTGGCAGTCTCAGGTGAATCCCGTGCTTCCATAGAATTTGCAGTCTTTCCTGTTTTTCACACATGCTTCTCATGTAACTTGTCCATCAGAGACACAAAGCTTCTTTACAACTTTACAGATTTATTGAAGGTCATTTTTTAAGGTAAGAAACACTTAATAGCTCAGACTACTCCTCATATATTACAAAGTTTTCATTGTGTTTTCAGCTCTAGGAAAACACAGTCACACTAGACTATAGAGAGTTGGAAATACATATTAGAAATTAGTCTTTAGATATCAATACGCCTGCATTGCAACCCAAGCCCAGATGTGCTACCAAGCAGATTGAAAAAATCAAGGTGGTCATTACAACCCTGGCGGACGGTGATAAAGCGGCGGTAAGACTGCCAACAGGCCGGCAGAAAAAAATGTGATATTACGACCGTGGCGGAAACCGCCAACAAAGACAGCCACTTTAACACTCTGACCGCCACGGCGGTACAAACAAACAGCTTGGCGGTCACCGCCAACCGACAGGTGGAGGACAATGTAACGCCCACACTATTATGACAGGCCAATCCACCACCTTCTCCAGGGCGGATTCACCGCAGATAAAAACACGGCGGAAACAGGAATTTCGAAGGGAAAACGCTCACCTCTACACACCCAAAGAGGACGCCATGGATCCGGAACTCCAAATTCTACATGCAATAGTCTTCCTGCTCCTCTACCAGGAGCACGAACGCCAGCGGCAAAGACCACGGTGAGTACTGCACCTACGACACAGGGGAGGGGGGAGGGAAAAAACAGGGACATACACACGCAACACCCCCACCCTCACCCACTACAACACACACACTAATGCATATCAATACATCACAGTTACACCCCCCAAAGCCCCTGGAAGAATGCAAAGAAAATAGAAAATGAGTGTAACCATTGTAATATATTAAAAGCAAGTAGGCAGAAATATATATATACACCATGTACAAAATATATACCAAGCATAGTAGTCCAGGTAGTGCTCTAATAAAGTCAGTGGAACACTGGGACCACACAGTATGAGCGAGGCCCACACAAGATCCCCGACCATGACGGAGAGAACACTGCAGGGGCATCAGAGAGCAAATAAACAGGCACCTCAGGCGGAGGGGAAGGGGGGGCACCTCAGCCGGTTGAGTGCACGATGCCAAATCCACGAGGGGGCCACATGCCCACTGTTACATCCTGGGGAGTGCAAAGCCACAGTCTCTCAAGTCTCTACAGTGGGTGGTTTGCCCACTGTTCAATCCTGGGGAGTGCAAAGCCACAGTCTCTCAAGTCTCTACAGTGGGTGGGTTGCCCACTGTTCAATCCTGGGGAGTGCAAAGCCACAGTCTCTCAAGTCTCTACAGTGGGTGGGTTGCTGTTCAATCCTGGGGAGTGCAAAGCCACAGTCTCACAAGTGTCTACAGTGGGTGGTTTGCCCACTGTTCAATCCTGGGGAGTGCAAAGCCACAGTCTCTCAAGTGGATGACAGTCTCCACTGGTTCTGGAGGGGGCATGGTGCCCAGAGTGCTTCATCCTGCTAAGGACAGAGGTAGTGGATGCCTTTCTCCACTGGTTCTGGAGGGGGCTTTGTGCCCAGAGTGCTTCATCCTGCTAAGGACAGAGATAGTGGATGCCTTTCTCCACTGGTTCTGGAGGGGGCTTTCTGCCCAGAGTGCTTCATTCTGCTAAGGACAGAGGTAGTGGATACCTTTCTCCACTGGTTCTGGAGGGGGCTTTGTGCCCAGAGTGCGAGTGCATCATTCACCCCGTGACAGACTCAGTTGCGTCAGTGCCCTTGCCGCTCATGGGCCAGCGGTGCTTGAGACGGCGGTGACTTGTTCAGCGGTGCTTGAGACGGCGGTGCCCTGTGCAGCGGTGCTTGAAACGGCGGTGCCCTGTGCAGCGGTGCTTGAGGCGGCGGTCTCCATTGCAGGGACTCA